>NC_139229.1:124143988-124468988 GCF_977018435.1 Lepisma saccharinum
AGATTTACTTGATGTCAAAGTTCAATGGAGTAGTATCACTTTGAATTAAATTGCAAAATCCATTTCATACTTTACATAATCTGTATGTTTATTGCTACTGCACCAATTCACGAACATCGATGCTAGTATTGTTCGTAGAATCAATATGATTGCAGTTTCTCATCATCTGAAGTCAACCGGACACGAAACTCCTATAGTTTCACAAAAACAAGAGTTGTGAACCAATGTTTCCCGATACATCTTATATTCTATAGTTGGTCATTCCCATTCTAGAAATCTGACGTATACCAAAAGTGCATCTGTGGAAACTTAATAAGAACACTATGGCATGATCCTTAGAGGTTAAGAATTTATCTTTTTGAAATATTACGGTCTTTCACACTGTTTTTACTTTATACTGGCATAAAAAGTCAGTTTGGGGCCAGGGTAAACACGCTCTATCAGGATGCCATTTTTCCAAAGATGCATGCACCTTTGATATGTTAGAAGAATATAAACTTTAATATAACTGTTTGCAACTCAAAATATTAACAATGAAAATGAATTTTGTGACATAAATCAACACGAGTTTAATTGGTATATCTTAGAACACAAATTTCATATAAACCTCATCAAGTATGACAGCACTATGTTTTTTTTATTTTCTCTTCTAAAGGGTTTTCAACACTTGCAATCATCATATACTGAATTTAGAATGGCAACAAACCACCATAAGCACCTGTATTATAAGAAAAATTATCAGAATTATTAAAAATAAGTTTTATTGATCTACGAATCATGATCTTCAAAAAATATTCCGTAAGTAATGATCATAGGAGATATTTGATCAAAACATGAATTCTCGAGATTTGCACACCAGCCATTGACTGCTGTCAATCATATTAATTAAACATAAGGGTTCATATTTATATACAGTCAACTCTCGATTCTACGACCCCGGGTATAACGACCCTCTCGAAGTAACGACCCTTTTCCCAGGAACCGTGAAAAAATTAGAAAAAAAAAGTTGAAAAATTGAAGGAAATCGGCCGAAAAATGTGTTGTTTTTTCCTCCACTCATTCCCTTTACGAGCGCTCTACCGCTCACAATTAGGTCTGAACTAAAAATAGACACCACCACACCATGCTTGAGTGATATCCAATAGCACTTGACCTCTGCCCTCCCCTCCTTCAAGTGCACCAATGTTACCCCGCACCCGACTGCCGCTACCCAAAGTGCCAGGCTTGTTTTGCCACGCTTGCTCTTGGATACACGAGAAGAGAAGATCGAATGTGCTTGGATGTTATTTTAAATCGACTTGACTTGTTTCCTTGTCCTAAGAGCTGCTGAAAACTCGTGGGGGAGGGTGGGAGCAGCCCGTAATGACTGCTGGACTTGCAGTCTTTGCCAATGTGTATGGTAGGTCAATCTCTTTCATCGATAAATACACCACCTTGAGAGATAAGATCGCAGGAATGTTCGAAAATACAGATGCGTGGCGCCTGGAAGTCTGGCCCATCTGTCCAGCTCTGATCTACAGTTCGGCAGGTTCCCGTGAGTGATCAACTCTCGGCCTTGTAGCCGACAACTTCCGGTAACCGCTTTCATTCAAAACGTGTTCTTTGTTCCCTGCAACACTTCATAAAAAAGCGAAACTGTTAGAGATAATCAAAACCACAAAGGTGAACTAAAGATCGTCAACCCGCTTAATGCGTTGTCATCCAGGTTTCCATGAAAGTTTACTTCGATCTTACGTGCATCATAACTCCCGTTTCCCACTTCATACTTTTTCCTAATTGTGTCGATGTTGTAATATCTGCCAAAAAAGTGTTCCTTTGGCTGACTGACTTCTCCCTCTTTTCCTGTCAGCAAACGTAGGGGGGGGGGGGGGGGCGATGCAGATTGTTTCAGCCACGATTTTCTTGCTGATGCGGGCTGATTACAGGCGAGGGTGGAAAAGGAACCACCCCTCTTCCTTTCCTTTGACGTCTAAAATGGGGCAACCAGTTCTGGATATATTCTTGAAAACGAACAAAAACCATATAACAAGTAAAAAAAAAAAGTGACCCTCTACCCTTTCCCCAGCTCATTCTCCGCCACTGGTGTGCACGGCAATGTTGATAATTGCAGATTTCAGTTTTATTTATTTATTTATTATTATTTTTTTTTTAATGCTGTTGTCTGCATAGGAAATATAGCCCATATTATTGTCTGTTGCATGGTAAAACGTAAAGCAAGGGTTATTTCTTTCTTCTTCTTTACACTGCTGTTAAAAGTTCCGTCTTCGACAGTGACAGTTGCGTTATCTTTAAAATGCTGGGACTTTTCTCTTCCGCCACCTGTTGCTCGAAATTCCAGCCGGTCTCCTTGTTTTTACGATGCAGCTGGCGCCAGTGTTTTGTCTAGCGCCTGCAAAGCTCTTGCTTGCCCATAACAGTGATGACTCATCCAGGGCGAAGGGGAAAGTTATTGTTTTGAATCTCGCAAACGCAAAGCTTTGATTTGACGATAACGAAATTGGATCTCCAGAAAGGAAAACAAGAGTTAAAATAACTTCATGTTCTGCACCTTCTGATAAGCAAATCTGTAAATTTAATTTGCATCCGCTTTTCTTTAGAACCATTTGTTCGGGAATGAAAGCATTCTGCTGCGAGCCGTCTGCGGCATGCGCGCGCAGCGAAGAGACTGACTGACTTGCTCATGTGAGCTCGGCCGTGCAAGATACTACGCGCGCGTCTCCTACTATCTACGATATTAGACAGTTGTAATTACGGTTCTACATACCAATATGTATTCTTTAGTATTATAAATATTCTAAAATCTAAATCGATGTACCGTATTATTCATCTGGTAGAACTACGCCTAAGGTAAAACAGTTCCCTTAAATTACCAGAGTATCAACGCATCAGAAGTCGGTCATTACCGCAACATATGGTCCTCCGCAAAACCGGATGAATTACGGATATCGGTAAACGACGGGACTGGTGAAAGTGCAGTTTAGTGAAGTGAAGTGATACAGACAGTGAAAGTACAGTGAAGTTACAGAACAAAGCAGTTTTCCCGCCACTTCAGCCACGCCGCGCGAGGGGAAATTAGAGCGAGCTAGGAGAATCAACGGACAGCACGATCCAGTCACAGGGTGGCCAAGAGCAGAGGAATTATCGACGGCTGCAGATTCCATGTACGTGAGTAAATCCTTTTATTTTCCTTTTCCATGCTTGTTTGTTCATATTCCTAACCTTGCCTGAGAAAATGCCGGAAGAAAGTGAAATGCTTGAGAAGCTAGTGAGAACGCAGTGTAATTCAAGGACAATTAACTCGGCTTCAGAACTACGTGTCCAATTATGACGAAGCAAGTGGTCATGTAAACAAAATTGTAGCCAGGCATAAGCAACTCGGCAGTGTTTGGTCAAAACTAGAGGATGTAATGGACAAAATATCTGAATTATCAGATGAGCAATCTCACGACGAGAACAGAGCGTCACTTGAGCAAAGTTACTTCACGTTAGAAGCTAAAATGCTTTCAATAATAGACAAAGACTCGACGAGAAAGAATAACACATGTAAGCCTGAAACTAAATCTCCAGTCAAGCTCCCAGATGTAACTTTACCAACGTTTGACGGAAACTACAATCAATTTTCATCTTTTCAAGACATTTTTGTAGCCCTAATAGAAAAAAATGAAACCTTGTCAGACATACAAAGATTGCAGTATTTACGGCTTTCGTTAAAGGGTGATGCATTACAAACGATCGAGAATTTGCAACTCACCGGTGCTAATTACAAGGTCGCCTGGGATTTGATTCAGCGCAAATACAATAATCCAAAGTTAATAGCCGCTGCTTACGTAAATGACATTTTGAATGTAACTTCAGTCACTAAGGAAAGTGTAACAGAATTAAGAAAGTTCACGACTACGATTAGAAGTTCTATAGAAGCATTAAGAAACATTCAGGGAGACGCGGACCTAATTGATATTTTTCTCGTTCAGTATCTTTCAGCCAAATTGGATAAATGTACGAGAAGGGACTTTGAGAAACAATCAAGCAATACAGAATTCAGTACCATCGAAGAATTGCTTATATTTTTAGAAGCTAAGTGCAACTCTCTACAGAAATTCGAAGCAAATGAACCTTCGACATCGACGAAGCCGTTTTCAAGGTCACCAGCTGTTAGTAACATCAGGCCAAGAACGCCACAAGCATCTAACAAGTATTTTACTGCGTCGAGCAAAAGCTGCATCTACTGCAGAGATGCATCTCCTTTTCATCCTTTATTCAGATGCCAGTCATTTTTGAAATTGACGAATAAACAGAAATATAAATTCCTCCATGAGAACCGCATATGCACGAATTGTTTGCGTTTTGCTAATCACTCAGTGTTAAATTGTAAAGCAGGCTCTTGCAGGTACTGTAGGTTGCGTCATCACACGAGTTTGCACGAAGAAAGGGGTGGCGAGCGCCGTGTACCTCCCCTCCTTCCAGGAAGATCAGCTGCGAACGAAGCAAGCAGTGTTTCCAACCGTCAAGTCTGAGAGGGAACCAGCTCATCGTATTCAGTAAAGCATAAGAACAAGAATGTTTTGCTGGCTACTGCCTGTGTTCTAGCAAAGGACAAAGATGGAAAATACTTGCCTTGCCGCATCTTATTGGACCCGGGGTCTCAAGTGAACCTCATTAGTATGGATATGGTACAACATCTTGGGTTACGAAGACAGAGACAAAATATGTTGATACAGGGAATAAGTTCCAACTCTGTAAATTCACCTTTTGCTGTGAATGTGGAATTAAAATCAAGATTCAATGAATTTACTGTAGAAGCACAATGTTCTGCCTTGAAGAATATTACCGAACGTTTACCTGCAGAAAAAATGGATACTTCGACATGGGAGATACCTACAGATATTGACCTGGCGGATGAAAACTTCAATGTTCCTGCAAGGATTGACATATTAATTTCTGCAAGTATATTTTTCGATATCTTACTGCCAGAGAAGATGTCGAAACAAGGACCTTATCCTACGTTACAAAATACACAGTTTGGCTGGATTGTAGTGGGCAACACTCCAGGAACGTCGTCACATCCAAGCAGATCATTCTTTATACAGGGTGAGCCGTTAGAAATCCTTTTACATCGTTTCTGGTCGGTGGAAGATTTGTCGGAAGAAATTATGTCGCCTAAAGAAAAGAAAATGGAAGCACATTTTCGCCAAACTACAGAAAGGAATGAAGATGGCACTTACACCAGGGCGCGAAATTTCCGGTCGCCAAGTCGCCATTGGCGACCAAAAGTTTGGGGCTGGCGACTAAAATCTTGTTGTTTCAAATGTGTGTCAAATATTCCCGAACATCTCAATCCAACATTCATACATGGTTTTGGAAAGCGAGCCGATTGAAAACCCCGTGTCCACTCAATGCCGACCCCATCTTACAAATTATTTAATGTAGCATACTATGTAGCTAAACATGAGAAGCCATTTAAAGACTTTGCAGATTTGCTATGTTTGGCAGGCAAATTAAGTGTGAGTGTTCTACCTAAGTATGGCAATAAAAAGCAATGCAGAGAATTTATTAATTTCATAGCTGAAACTTTGAAGTTAGATCTAGTGGAGAAAAGAAAGAAAAGTACATACATCAGCCTTATGATTGATGGATCCACAGATAGATAGTCAGTAGTGTTGCCCACGGGACGAGACGGGACAGGCTTTTAAAAATTAGAGACGAGACGAGATTGATCATGTGTCCCGAGACAAACGAATATTTTCGAGACGAGACAGCATTTCACAACATTTCCACGAGACGAGACAGGCCAAAGTCTCATCTCGTGGGCAACACTAATAGTCAGTCGAGCATGAAAATGTGTATGTTCGATACGTGGATGCAATTGATGGTTACATCAAAGAGGACATTTTAGGAGTAATAGAGCTCCCAAACGCTACTTCTGCTAGTCACTTCACAGCCATAACTGATTATTTAGTATTTAGATTGGGCAATAGGTTCAAATAAATACAGAAACAAGTATTACATTGTAGGCTTGGGTACTGATGGTGCAGCAAATATGGTCGGGCACAAATCAGGATTGGGTGTGCAAATGAAAAATATTTGTAATAAAATTATAAATATTCACTGCCTTGCACACCGGTTGCAGTTAGCTGTGTTGGAGTTAATATCTTAGAGCATTTGATTCCGTGATTAGGAATATTTTTCAGTTTTATCATGGCTCTGCTAAAGACTTCACCTCTTGAGAGAAACGGCAGAAGTTATAGGAGAAGAAATTCTAAAACTGAATGATATCCACGCTATTAGGTGGTTAGCCAGCAAAGAAAGTGCTGTAAGAGATCTCTTGCAATCATGGAAAGCTGTTGTGACCCATGGAAAAGACAATGAAAGTACTAAACCTAAGGGTTTGCTGAAACGTTTGAAGCAATTTAAATTTGTTAAGCTTCTGTACTTCCTTTTGGATTTTTAGATGAAACTGAACCCTTTAAGCGTGGCACTACAAAATAAGAGTCTTTTGATTTCATCTCTGAAAATAAGAATTGAACACTGTATTTCAGTTTTGGCTGACCTGGAATCTAATGTTGGACCAAGCGAACAAGATTTCTTGGACCATGCATTCATTTCAGGAAAGATCAGGGATGTGCAGCTCACAAACATTCAAAATAGAGAGCAAGAGTTTCAGACTGTTAGAGGAAACTTAATTAACAATGAGAAGGTGTACATCACAGAAAGATTGCAATCTATATCAACAGATGTGATTGCATCTCTGCATGTTTTCGACACCTTGGGTTGGCCTCCCAAAGAAAATATTCTTCAGTTTGGGATAGAAGAAATAAAGAAGCTCTACATGTACTTGAACCCGAGCCCTTATAATGAGAAAATGGATATTCTGTTAGCGGAGTGGACAGAATACAAACTTTTGTTTCCTTCTCTGACTTTGAATCAGATGCTGGAGAAGATTCACAGTGAGGAGTGTTCAGCAAGATTCCCCAATTTGCTTGAGATTTTGAGCTGTTTACCAGTGAGCACAGCTTCATGTGTGAGAGGTTTCAGCTGTTACAACAGACTCAAGACTATTTACAGGAACTCTCTAAAGACTGAGACACTGGATGATTTGCTCAGAGTTTCCGTAAATGAACCCCCCCCCCCCCCCCCGTCAGTGTTTGACCCAGCAGTTGTGATTGTTAAGTAGTACTTCAGTGCTGAACGACAGCGCTACATAAACATTAATTCCTAAGGTATGTTCTTTTTAATAATTGCTCATATTTTTATTATTTATAAATATAAAATAGTGGCGACCAAAGATTTTAGTCCAGCGACTGACTTCAAACTTGAAATTTCATGCCCTGACTTACACGGTACGCTTACCTTTGACGGAAGATAGATCAGCATTAGGGGAATCTTTGGAACATGCACACTCCAGATTTTTACAGTTAGAACTGGAATTGAAAGAAGAATATGTGGAATTTATGAACGAGTACGAGAGATTACACCACATGCAAGCAGTGCAGGAAGTGCGAAAGGTGCCAGCAACGGGAGACATCCGATATTTCATCCCCCATCACCCAGTCGTGAATATAGCCAGCTCCACGACGAAAGTACGAGTCGTATTCGACGGTTCAGCAAAAACGACCAGTGGCAGGTCACTCAATTGTCTACAAAGTGCAGGACCGGTTCTACAAGAGGATCTGTTCGGGTTACTGCTTCGCTTCAGGACTCATATAATCGCTCTGAAATCTGATATCGAGAAGATGTATCGGATGATTCATATGCACCCTTCTGATAGGAAATTACAGTGTATATTATGGAGAAAATCTCACGACGAACAACTGATGATCTACGAATTAAACACTGTAACTTATGGCCTGACATCTAGCTCATATCTAGCAACTAAATGCCTACAGCAACTAGCGACAGACGAAATGCACAACTATCCACAAGCTGCTGAAATACTGAAGAGAGACTTTTATATAGATGACTTGCTGTCAGGGCAAGAAGACGAAATCAAGCCATTAATCTACGTAAAGAACTGTCAGCATTATTATCGGCAGGAGGATTTAAGCTACGAAAATGGGCATCCAATTCTGCAAGAGTAATGGAAACTATACCTTTAGAGCTACGGGAAGTTACAGACACGATTCTGTTTAACGACGACAGTACAAAAACTCTAGGTGTCAATTGGAATACCACCGCTGACACTCTTTGCATATTAACAGACGGAGATTCAGCGCTAGCGCCAGAACGCAATGCTGAGTTGGCTACACTCGCACCGGCGAAGGAACATCTTCCAACCTACCCCCTACGCAGTGATCCAGTGCACGGGAAAGCAGACACCAACGCTTGTTTTGTAAACAATCACCCAGCTATCAACAATCAAAGAAACAATACGGCTGCTGGTTGCAGCAAACCTCTTTACGATAAACAAAGCTTTTCGACGATACGTGCAAAGAAAGAAAACAATTTAGCCTGCTACGATTTGAACGTTCAAGAAACATTAAGCAAGCGCAGGGTTGCCAGTCAAATCGCGCAACTCTTCGATCCGCTCGGAATTATTGGGCCTGTTATTGCACTGTTTAAACAATTTCTACAGAAACTATGGAAATTAAATGTATCCTGGGACGACGAGTTACCTTCAGATGTATTAAACGAATGGAATACTTTACAAGCACAAATATGCCACATTTCCGACATTAAGGTTCCACGATGTATTTTACCTAAAGGGAAGATTATAAACATTCAAATTCACGGGTTTTCTGACGCGTCTGAGAGAATGTACGGCGCGTGCATTTACGTCAGAACTGTAACTGCAGGAGGAGAAGTTAATTCACGGTTATTGTGCAGCAAGGGGAAAGTTGCACCGATTAAGAAAATAACTTTACCTCGCCTTGAGCTGTGCGCAGCACTTATCTTGGCAAAATTAGTTAATAAAGTGATACCTTTATTGAATCTCCAAATAAACGAGGTATATTTATATACAGACTCGCAGATTGTTTTAGCATGGATTGCAAAGGACCCAGAGACATGGAAACCCTTTGTGGCAAATAGAGTGGCTCAAATACAGGAATACACACAGGGGTGTGATTGGCGGCATGTAAGGTCAAAGGATAATCCTGCTGATATGTTATCGAGAGGAGTCGAACCCCTGAAGCTAAAGGGAAACTCACTTTGGTTCCACGGACCAGCATTTCTAAGCCAATCAGATCAAGATCCGAAGTTGGCCATCAACGAGATCAGTTTTGGAATGAATCCACCTACAGAAGTACCAGAACGAAGGAAGGTGAAAATAACCTCATTGGTAACTACCCACAAATCAGATGAAATTCTTACGCGATTCTCTAACCTTTTGAGAATTATAAGAGTTATGGCACTTTGTCATATTTTCATTGATAATTGCAAGGGGCCCACGAAGAGAAATGTTTGTACTTCGAAACTGAATGCCAAGGATTTGCAACGAGCCACAGATACGTGCATTAAAGCAACGCAAGCCTTATTCTACGCGCAGGAAATAGAAGACTTGACTCACGAGAGAGAAGTTTCTCCGAACAGTGGAATAAAAGATCTGTATCCATTTCTCGACGCCGATTCCATTATTCGCGTGGGCGGACGTTTACAAAACAGCGATCTAGCTTTTGAAGCTAAACATCAGATAATCTTGCCTCCTAAGGCCCATCTTACATGGCTGTTAATTGAATACGAACATCGCAGATTACTTCATGCTGGAACACAGTTACTACTTTCCTCTATCAGACAAAAATATTGGATCGTCCGGGGAAGACAAATAGTTAACCACATCCTACACTATTGTATTAAATGCCATAGACTTAAATCAGAAGCTAGTAAACAACTGATGGGACATCTACCGGAGCACAGAATCCGAGCCGCTTATCCATTCATGTACAGTGGCATAGACTACGTGGGACCTCTAAAGATAAAGACTGGAGCGCCAAGGAGCAAATCGACGAAAAAATGTTTCATTGCACTTTTTGTGTGTTTCTCAACAAAGGCTGTATAACGAGTCCATTCAGATGCACTGTTATATGGTCATTAAATATGCTAAGATTGGAAATTTAAATCTTCATTTTTCAGTGGGGGCTTTTATTTCATTGCATTCCCCATAATAAATTAACACAGATTACGAAATGTCATCATTTTCGGAGATATATTTTAAAAGTTATTCAAAATTAAAATATGGTCACGTATTTTATTTATTTTCATGCTCCATTGTAAGCATTGCAAAGAACGGGAAATTTTGTAGCAGTAATTCTTGTATTTGTTAATATTTCTTTGCTAATTAGTACTCACATTTGTTTCACAAGGTTTTCCATACATTTGCAATAAAAAAAGGGCACAATTTTTAGTTAATTTAACATTTTGATGAAATTTGTCAAAGAAAAATGCTTAATAGTGATTGATCTTAGTTCATGGCTATTTTGCAGTGTTGCTAAATCACTTTGTGGTAAGATCGAAAATATCACAATAATATAAGGACAATAAACATACAAAATATATTCAATTGAGATAGTAAATAATACAAAAATGTCTTAAAATTGTATGAAACATAATTTTAATACATATTTGAACTTGTAAAATAAGTTTACAGCAGTTTCTATCAGAAGGTACATTCGTGATGTACAAAAAAGTAGTGATTCAATAGTCTGTGTGTCCTTATCACAACTTGACAGTGAAGGATACCTGGTTCACGGCTTCGGGATAAAAAATGGCTTCCAAAAAAAGACGACAAGTTAAGCGTCGGGGCCAAAAAATGAATATTTATCTGTAACAAATCCAAATTAAAGTTCATAATGGACAAAAAACGGAATACTAGTTGTTGAAATAACAGTGACATCACTTTATACCGAAGGATCTTCATAGCAGAAGTGGTGAAGTGATCTTTAGACTTAGAAATCTTAGAAACCAGATATATATTTTTAAAAGCCAGCCCCAGGTAAGGGAGGCTGGACTTTTCTGCTAACATACAATATATTTTACAAAGAAAATAACATATTTGATAAGAAGATAGAACTTTTAAAATATACAAATATGGCCACCTAAGCTTGCCATCAGTATTGTCAACGCTTGGTACATTTGTAACTTACTTGTAAGAGCATTGTATAAAAGAAAAGGCAATGTAAATGTACTCGTAGGCATGGCCATGCATTCCAAATATAATTTTCTTAAATTGTGAAGAACATATAATTGGCTTATTTGTGAAAGCATAATTTTAGAAGTATTGTTAGTTAGTTTATATTGACTGAATATTATTTTTTAAGAAATTGCAAATTGAATAGATTTGTAACATGTTTGAAGATTAAGTTTCTGTTCACAGCACGCCTTGACATTGGGAGTCACAACTCGCTACTTATTGCGCGAAATCTTTATCAATACTGAGGCGAGGAACATTCATTTCGGTGGTTGTAACCTCATACAAGATTTAGGAGACTCATTTTGGGCTCCTGAAGTTTCTTGTATAGTTCATTTAAACCTCATACTAGATTATGAGGACTCAATTGTGCTGCTAATGTCACATTCACTTAACATATTATTTTGTCATTTGTGAGAATTCTGGTTTAACATAAAGCATATGATGATGGAAGATGAAATCACATTGGCTGACCTCGCAAGTATGGTCAAGAATATGCACAGTGACGTAGATTCCAAATTAAGGGAACACTCTGAAACTTTGGCATCTCAATGTGTGAGCATAGCCAAAATGCAGGAGCAAATAAATGCTTCTAACACAGCTCATTCAAATGACATAAAGTCTTTGAAGGTTGACATAGTTCAATTCAGAAATGAGTGCATGTTACGCACAGAGAAAGTAGAGCATGATTTTGGTGATCTTGAAAAGAGAATGGATGATGAATTAGAAAGTAGGGTTTGTAAGTTACGTGATGAGGTTGATGAAAGGATGGGTAGCTTTACAAAGCATTTTGATGCTCAATTGGATGAATGCATTTCTGCTACTAGACAATGTACATTAGCAATTGATCAGTTGAAAACGGAATGGTCAAGAATGAAAGGTAGGAATAGTGATGATTTAGTTATGCTAGATGTAAGTGTACGGTCACAAGGAGTTCAATGCTCACCAACATGTTATGAAACAAACATTGATGGTGTTTATCTCAATGATGTTCATCCTTATTTGAATGTTATGCAAGGTATAGGTAGTGTAGACACAGATGAAAGGCACTCTAAAAAGGTTGAAACCAGAAACGACACCTTTGTCTCGCCCGTAAAGCAAGAGTTGTCAGAAGTAAATAAATCTTCATTAGAGACTACGATTAATGAGGCGTTATCAAAAATAAAAACGAATTTTGTCTGTGGTAGAGGATATTCAGTCACCCTTATGTAAACATTCTAAGTTAAGTTTAATGCACGATAGGAATATTGTTAGTAGTGAAATACCTATGACTTCGCATATTATGAACAAATCTTTGCATGTTCCTCAGTTTGAAGATAAAGCAGTGAATACTGACTCATCTTTTGGTAGTATTCATGTCAGTCCTTCAAGGAACATAAAAAAGAAACCAGAAGTTGTTGTAAACTCTGATTCCGAAGCCTCCGGACTTGTTGATTCGGATGGTGTTGGTATTAAACATTCAAACAGTATGCCTTATAGTAGACACAAGTTAGATCATAGGAAGTATAAGCGTCGTAAACAGAATGGTGATGCACTTAATGATAACAATAAAGAAGTAAATGAAGTAAAAGTGTGTTCCGAGCCTATATGTGGCGTTACACATACTGAAGTTGACCCTTCATTAGTAGTAAATGATACCATTAGACGTGCTTTTATCAAACCTCAAGAACTACGTCATTTCCCTCACTTCGATGGTATATCAACAGATGTTGCACCATCTGAGTTCATGGAAAAGGTTGAAGAAAATCTAGATTTATATAATATAAGGGAATCTGAGTACATGCGTTACTTGCCAAAACTTTTGAAAGATTGCGCGCGTAGTTGGTATGTGCAAAATAAAACCACTTTAACTACATACTCAGAATTTAAAAGAGCATTCTTGTCTCACTACGAGAACGATAGGTGGAAGACAGTAAAGTTGTCCAAGGTTCTCAGTAGTCCTTATTCAAATGTAACACACGGTAATTTGTTACAATATGTAAATAAAAACTACAAAACGTTGAAATCGGTACAGCCTCATGCAGAGGAGGCACATCTGATAGCACAGATTGCCACACTTTTACCACACAAGATACGAGAACATATCGTAATTAACAACATCAGTTCCTTGCAACAAATTTTGCTTGTAATAGAAAATTTTGAATCCTTGAAGGTTAATCCTCCAAGAACTAGTGAAAACAACTTTGATGCAAAAAACCGAAATTTTAAGGCACGAGTTGCTACTGTTTCAGTTGGTGGCAAATGTGATAACAGTGAAGAATCTAACTGTTTAACTAAACAGAATGTTGCAACTGGTAAAGATAAAAGAAATTTTAGTATGCCTGTTAATAAAGCTAGGACATTTACACGTAACTTTAGGCAAGTCAATCCTAGTAATAAGGTGTATTCACAGCAGGAAAACGCTTAACTGCTTGTGTCAATGGAGGTGACAGAAGCAGTGGTGTTGCAAATCCTCCTCAATTGAATACAGAGTATAATAGTAAATATAGGAGTGATACTCATTTTAACAATGGTGGCTTTAGAAACCTAGTTCCAATGTTAGACGATGCCCAATTAGTAGGAGACAGTTTACTCCTTAGGTTAGCTCAAAATATACTAGGCTATGGATATTCTAAAGAGACAGGAGGTTCCAGATACATAGGTTTATGTGTTTCTGGACAAATGATTGACAATCTTCGCCAACATGTTGAAGGTGGAGCCAAAGTATGATAAGCTTATTTTGTTAATTGGCACAAATGATTTGCTAAGAAGGAGATCACTAGAACAGATGATAGGATCTTTTACAAGGCTTCTTAATTTACTAAAAACTAAGACTAGGAAAATAATCATTCTCACTTTGCCTCCAGTAGCAAGGTTTGTGGCATCGGAAGATGAACCAATATGGAAAACTTGGGACAGATTTAATACTTATTTAATGACATTACATAATGATGATACTGTCAAAGTTTATAATATTGCACCTCTATTTTTTCAGGATAATGGTAGGATAGATGAAAGTCTCTATGTAAAATTCTTTGGTAATCCAGCACACAATAGATTGGATATGGTTCATTGGAACAATTCAGGGATGCATAAAGTTATTCACTTTTTAGCCAGCATGTCGGTATGTAAATTTAGGCATGACAATATTGTTCACAATGCCAACAGAAGTACAGTTGAAGCCACGGTACATTCCGTTAGCACTAGCAAGGTGAACGCTGATAATAAAGTACATTTTACATGAAATTATTTCTAATTTTCAGGAAAACTAGATAGTGGCCTTTGCTCGAATGTAGGTGACAAAGGTACTCTCGTGAATCCTACAATATGCACAGTTAGTGTAGGCGACTGGGACCAAGAATTTCAATATGAAAGTTATGGTGATGAGCAAAAAATCCGGATACCATTAAATTCCTCTTTTAAGAAACCTAGTACTGCAAAAATTGAAGTAAAAATTCTTAACCGACCTTACGTGGCCTTGTGTGATAGTGGCGCGGAAATGAGCCTACTTTCGGAGAAAGTATGGAAAGATATTGGTGTGTTAGTCAGTAAGCCTAGGTTACTTCCAGCTTCAAACATCAGATTGGTAGATTTTGCAGGTTACACCAAATCAAAGGTACTAGGCATAGTTAAACTAAATATAAACATAGTTACAGTAGATTTGTATGTTCAATTTCTTGTAGTCCAAAATTTACAAACCAGTATAATATTGGGCTTAGACATTCTTTACGCTATGCAGAGTTCTTTGGATTTTATGAACAAAGCTCTTATGTGCAAGACACCTCAAGGGCAAATCCTAGCTCGTTTTATTCCAATTGGTGCAGGAGATGACGATAACCAGTATTATAATTGCGCACTAGTGCATAATGATGAAAATTCTAACATTACCAAAATTGAGCATGTAAATAAATTTAACAATCTTTTGGACAATGCTGACACTTTAACTGATAGTCAAAAGATTTTACTCTTTGATCTTTTGAATGAATATGACAGTGTATTTTCAAACAAACCTGGATTGTGCGAAGGGTATATTCATAAAATGCATTTGGATACAGACGAACCAATTGTCGGAAGAAATTATCCAATACCTTATGCTTACAGGGAAAAAGTCCGTGAGCAAATAAACACGATGCTAGAATGGGACGTGATAGAACTTTCAAATTCTGAATATCTTTCACCCCTTTTAGTAGTTCCGAAACCCAACGGGGACATACGTCTTTGTGTTGACTTGAAACGAGTCAACTCACACGTCAAATTAATGCAAATACATCCCGTGAAGATACAAGAGTTGTTAGTAGAATTTCAACAATGCAAATATTTCACGAGCCTAGATCTTGGGAACGCCTTTTGGCAAATTTTACTACATGTAGATAGCCGTAAATATACCGCCTTTAAGTTTGAGGGTATTCTATATCATTTCAAGAGAGTTGTGTTTGGTTCTGTCAATGGTACCGCTGTGTTTGTAGATGCGCTCAATCGTGTATTAGCCGATTGTAGAGAATTTGTAGTTGTGTATGTGGATGACGTTATCATCAAATCAAAGACTTTAACTCTCATGTTGTACATGTTAGAGCTGTATTGGAAAAGCTTAAGAATGCAGGAATGACGTTGAAGTTGGAAAAATGTAAATTTTGTAAATCCGAGATTAAATTTTTAGGGCATGTAATCACTTCCAGAGGTTACATGAAGGATCCTATATATGTACAATCTTTATTGGACTTGCCAGAACCGTCAACCTTGAAACAACTACAAAGAATTCTCGGCTGCTTCAACTGGATAAGCAAATATATTCAAAATTATGCACTCATTGCTCAGCCTTTGTACCATTTGCTAAAGGAAAAATCTAAATGGCAGTGGACCGATCAAGCATCAATAGCTCTCAAGACCATGAAAGACAAAGTTTGTGAACAAGTGTTATTGGCATTTCCCGATTTTTCTCACACATTTTATGTGCAAACAGATGCATCATTAATTGGTGTGGCAAGTTACTGTTATCAAACTATAGATGATGAATTTAAGCCACTCGGTTTTGTGAGCAGATTGATAAGAAAATTTGAGAAGTCTTACACTTCAACAGAATTAGAAGTGTTAGCAATCTTATATACAATAGATAAATTTAGTTCATTATTAAAAGGTAGGCATTTTGTAGTGATCACTGACCATAAAGCACTAACATGGCTGGAAACGGCACACACGTGGAATGCAAGACTGACACGATGGTTTATCCAATTGCAGCAATACTCATTCGATGTGCAGTATTGCAAAGGATCAGATAATATCATCGCGGACGTGTTAAGTAGAACCTTTCCTCAACAAACAGACCTGGTATACCATATTAATAGTGTGATGCTAAAAGATGTGTTAGAACCTTTAATAGATGTGGAAAGTCTTATTCAAGCTCAAGAAGCGGATAGTGATTTAAATCAAATCAGGCAATTTCTGTTGAACCCATTGGTTTCAGACAACTCTAGAAGTAGAACTTGGAGCAAACAATATGTCCTAAAGGAAAATGTGTTGTATATCCGAGATTTTCACAATGCTAATATAATAAGGATATGCATTCCAATTAGTCTAGTGGGTTTCACTTTAATAAAATTCCATGATCAAGGTGGACACTTTGGTGCACATCGCACACTTTCTCAAATTTATTCACATTGTTTCTGGAAAGGTATGAAAAAGGACGTACAACAGTACGTTGCTGATTGTGAGGTTTGTGTTCGATCCAAACCAAATAAGCACCCAGCCAAACATTTAGCTAAAGTGCATTATACGAGTTCACCCGGTAAGGTGCTGTTCATAGATTTACAAGGTCCATTTACTATGGGTCCCAAGCGTGAAAGATTTCTATTTACAATTTTAGACGCAGCCTCCAGATATTTGGTTGCGTATCCAATTGTGAATAGCAATGCTAGTACTGTAGTAAGAAAGCTATGCGAAATTTACTTTGTGCATCTGGGAATACCACATAAAATTATTTCTGATAATGGTCCTCAATTTAAATCTCACTTGTTTAATACATGTATGAAAGACTATGGCATTACACTTATGTTCACACCTCCATATCACCCTTCATCCAATATGGTGGAGAGGTATCACTCGGAACTAAACAGATTGATGAGGATCTTATGTATTGAAAACCATACTTGATGGCCTGAAAAGATTAATACAGCCTTGTTTTGGTTAAACACCACCATCTCGACTCATACTGGTTTTGCCCCAATCGAATTGAGATTGAATATAGAACCAAGCCTTCACTTAGGTACAAAGATTTTCACTGTTGATAGAAAAGACACGTGGAATGAAAAATTGGTTATGGCCGAGATAAAGAGTCGTAATGCTAGATCAAAGAAGTTAGATAAATTAAATGTAAGAGAAGAAAATAAAGTACCTGTTATAACCGGGAGTCTGGTTTTTATTAAAAACAGACAAAGGGAGATTGATGACAATCCCATAAAAAAGTATTGTTTCCTGTTTGAAGGGCCTTATTTATGCCTTGATAACATAAATCATTCGCGCCTCACTCTTTTATGTTGTAGTAGAGGTAATATTGTAGATAATGTGGCAATAGAACATGTGAAATTATGGAAATGTTCCAAGGAACGTAAGATACTGTGGTTGCGACAATTACGCAGTGTCACAAGCACACATGTTGATGAAGTAGAGTACTTTCTAACTCAATGTGTAGAAAACATGGAAGATAGTCCATCAGTCAAAATATCATATGTATATGCGGTGAAAATATGAAGCATCCAAAGGGTGGTGGATGGGAGTTTCTACTAGACTGTCGGTCTAGGGAGGTATATTAGACCGCAGTACTTTTCTTCTTCTTAATTTAAAATATATTTTAATACATAATTCATTTTCACATACATCCATACTACAAAGATAATTTGATGAGTTTATTCTAAACTGATGTTCTAGATGACCACAGAACAGTCATTCTTCAATTTAGTTTATTTTAGAATATTTGACAATATTTTGTGCGTATGGACCTACACCATATACACGATGATTAGGGTAAAGAAAAGTTTTTTCTTCTTCCTAAGGTCAAGAAAATTAATGTTGATCTTTCTGTAGAAATTAATTTTCATCCAAAATAATTATTATTTTCTTTGTTTACAATTTTCCTTTCTCAATTCATAAACAAGCACTTGAAGAAATTTAATTCATGTTTACTGGAAGTGACTTATAGCTCTGACATGTTGAATGTTAGTAGACTATGCACCTAATATGACTTTAATACTATAACTGAACATAACATGTTATACCAAGTATAACCAGAATGCTACTTGTTCGTAAAGGGTACTGGCTGAATAGTAGTCCCAAAGCACATATTTGTTGGTGCTGAATACTGGTAACAAGTGTGTAAGGATACATAATATATTTTTTTAAGCATGCATTGCACGTTAAACTAAAATCCCTATGGGTACATTGTATTTTTAAGTGCATTGCATTTTAAACTAAAATCCCTATGGGTACATTGTATTTTTAAGTGCATTGCATTTTAAACTAAAATCCCTATGGGTACATTGTATTTTTAAGTATGCATTGCATGGTAAACTAAAATCCCAATGGGTACATTACATTTTAAATTTGCACTGCAGTTAAAAAATAAATCCCAACGCACATATCTGCAGGAGCAATTATTTGATACAAAATATGTGTGGGTACAGTTGACAATGGTAACAATAAAATTATTATTATTGCTTGTGTAGCATTTTAGTGTACTGTGATTCCATGATGACAATCATACACTCCAATATATATGTAGTTGACAAAAAGCACAGAGATCCAAGTGATGATCCAAGCTTGTCACTCGTATAGTTTTTTTTTCCTAGGACATGCCAAAGTTGCATGAAGACTTTTAAGATGTGTTCACCAAGGGCAGAGATAGTTCCTGCCGTGACACTATAAAGTCAAGGAACCTTTAGATATAAGTATTATGTGTTAAATTTATGATGCACAAGTAAAAAAATGGTATAATTTCAATTTTAGGTCATAATGATAAACGTAAGTTGATAGTAAGGAATATTTTATTCTGCTATTCACCTATGACAATAATTGTTATGAATTCAATGCTCAAGAGTTAGCAAGAATTACATATTGATTAAACTAACATGTTACTGGATTAAAGAAACATTACCCAGTTAAACGAGGTAAAATACGAATTTAAGTTAACATATTGTTAAAGCACCTCCGTGATGGTTAATCGCATGTTAACTTACATCAATTGTTTTTAGGTACATTTTTTAACAAGCAGGTACCAAGAAATAAATTTTTGAGATAAGCTATGTCTTTGCGGAACTAACACAACAAAAATGCATTTCATGGTTTAATTAACATGAAAGTCAATGACTTTATTTCCGAGATTATGCCAATGTTGATTAGTTTCCTTACAAACTGACATTATTCTTGAATTTTGAATATAGTTTTAATGATATGACAAGCTATAAGAAAAATCTAATATGAATGGTCAGGTTGAGATGTGACATATTATCATTATTGATATGTAAATATGTATGTGTATGCATGTTAAACATGGCACATTATCATATATTATGTAAAGACAGGATACTGATTGGTGTAGTGATTATTGCCGTTTCATTTAACTTACTTGTTCATGGCAATTTAATTTCACATTTAATAATCATAGGACATTCCTAAGAATGATATTAAATAATATGATTATAAATGACTTTGAACTTAAATTCAAACAAAACACTTTTCAAAATCTCATATGTTTTACAAACATACTCTTGTGTGTTAAAACAAATTATTTAAGACACTCAATGGATAATATATCCTGAGTGGATTGACTGATGCAATATTGCAGATGTTTGTAATTTGCAACATGTTCCATGAAATAATGTTAAGTGTAAATACACACATTACTGGATTGATAAGTAACATAATTTATTGTTCGTTACGATAGTAACATTTTTGTATTTATGGTTATGTAATAACTTTATTATACATAAACTAGTTGCCTTGTATGCAGGCACAAACTCTATTCATATTTTTAGCTTAAAATGTGTAATTTTTATCATACAATCTTATTTATTCTTTAGATGATAACATGTTGAAATTTTAACTTATGGTATTAATATAATTTATGCTTCATGAATAAGATGGTATTATAGCCATAATTAGTTTTCATCAGTTGATACAAATAGTGGTACACATTAGAACTCTAATGTTGTTTACATACATATGGAACTTTATAGGTGTTCACACATATTTTTCAAAATAATTTTTGGCACTCAATAAAATTGTGTTGCCTGTCATATATTAAAAATATTATTATTTATTTGATTTGGTATTCATTGTATGTACTTGTATGATATTTTGTTCACTATCATCCATGTGTATTGGAAACCAAAATGGCAGTTGCATATTTATATTATCTTGATTATTGTAATTTAATACATGACTGAATGTTCTCATTATTTTGGATAATGATATGTAAGTCAGATTAATGTTTATTTTAACATGTGCAACAGCACACTACAAATGATAATGGTCAAACAATTTTTTATTCAAGACACACACATTATATATAAAGTGTTATCTCTTTATGATGTGATCATAAAATTGTTCACGAATTATTATTTTATTTCGTCGAGCTTAAATTCATTGCTAATACATGTTTAGTATACACAACATTTTCTTTAAATGTATAAGTAAATTAGTTAGTCTTAAACTTAATTTTTGCGTGGGTTCGCCCTGTTGCGCGCCAAATATAACGAGTCCATTCAGATGCACTGTTATATGGTCATTAAATATGCTAAGATTGGAAATTTAAATCTTCATTTTTCAGTGGGGGCTTTTATTTCATTGCATTCCCCATAATAAATTAACACAGATTACGAAATGTCATCATTTTCGGAGATATATTTTAAAAGTTATTCAAAATTAAAATATGGTCACGTATTTTATTTATTTTCATGCTCCATTGTAAGCATTGCAAAGAACGGGAAATTTTGTAGCAGTAATTCTTGTATTTGTTAATATTTCTTTGCTAATTAGTACTCACATTTGTTTCACAAGGTTTTCCATACATTTGCAATAAAAAAAGGGCACAATTTTTAGTTAATTTAACATTTTGATGAAATTTGTCAAAGAAAAATGCTTAATAGTGATTGATCTTAGTTCATGGCTATTTTGCAGTGTTGCTAAATCACTTTGTGGTAAGATCGAAAATATCACAATAATATAAGGACAATAAACATACAAAATATATTCAATTGAGATAGTAAATAATACAAAAATGTCTTAAAATTGTATGAAACATAATTTTAATACATATTTGAACTTGTAAAATAAGTTTACAGCAGTTTCTATCAGAAGGTACATTCGTGATGTACAAAAAAGTAGTGATTCAATAGTCTGTGTGTCCTTATCACAACTTGACAGTGAAGGATACCTGGTTCACGGCTTCGGGATAAAAAATGGCTTCCAAAAAAAGACGACAAGTTAAGCGTCGGGGCCAAAAAATGAATATTTATCTGTAACAAATCCAAATTAAAGTTCATAATGGACAAAAAACGGAATACTAGTTGTTGAAATAACAGTGACATCACTTTATACCGAAGGATCTTCATAGCAGAAGTGGTGAAGTGATCTTTAGACTTAGAAATCTTAGAAACCAGATATATATTTTTAAAAGCCAGCCCCAGGTAAGGGAGGCTGGACTTTTCTGCTAACATACAATATATTTTACAAAGAAAATAACATATTTGATAAGAAGATAGAACTTTTAAAATATACAAATATGGCCACCTAAGCTTGCCATCAGTATTGTCAACGCTTGGTACATTTGTAACTTACTTGTAAGAGCATTGTATAAAAGAAAAGGCAATGTAAATGTACTCGTAGGCATGGCCATGCATTCCAAATATAATTTTCTTAAATTGTGAAGAACATATAATTGGCTTATTTGTGAAAGCATAATTTTAGAAGTATTGTTAGTTAGTTTATATTGACTGAATATTATTTTTTAAGAAATTGCAAATTGAATAGATTTGTAACATGTTTGAAGATTAAGTTTCTGTTCACAGCACGCCTTGACATTGGGAGTCACAACTCGCTACTTATTGCGCGAAATCTTTATCAATACTGAGGCGAGGAACATTCATTTCGGTGGTTGTAACCTCATACAAGATTTAGGAGACTCATTTTGGGCTCCTGAAGTTTCTTGTATAGTTAACTAAACCTCATAGCTGTACACGTTGAAATTGTTACAGATTTAACAACTGAAGCATTTTTAGCTGCATTGAAAAGATTTATATCCCGAAGAGGAAAATGTGCAGCCATTTACAGTGACAACGCCAGTACCTTTCGAGGTGCATACAGAGAGCTTCAGGAACTACGCAATATGTTTGAATCTACCCAGTTTCAAGATGTCATTCAAGACTACACAGCAAATGAGCATTTTGAATGGAAATTCATATTAAATTCAAGACCACTTTGCATTTTACCCGACGAATCAGATTACCAGATATTAACTCCAGGGCATTTTCTCATTGGCAGACCCATAACAACCTTCCCAGAACCTGACCTTACCCTCATACCTGACAATAGACTCAGCAGATACCAGCTGATACAGAAGATGAGAAGATCCATTTGGAAGCAGTGGAATAAAGAATACCTCCATTCACTTCAACAACGCCAGAAGTGGACATCCTCTACGAAGAACTTATCTCCAGGGACAGTTGTACTATTGAAGGAGGACAACGTACCCCCACTACAGTGGAAACTAGCTAAGGTGGAAACGGTGCATCCTGGGAACGATGGACTAGTGCGTGTAGTGACAGTGAAAACGAAAGACGGAGTTTTTAGAAGAAGTGTTAGTAAAATTGTGCTCCTCCCCATAGGTAAAGACGGAGATTAGTTGAATTATGTTCATTCAACCGGGGGGAGTATGTTCGGGAATGAAAGCATTCTGCTGCGAGCCGTCTGCGGCATGCGCGCGCAGCGAAGAGACTGACTGACTTGCTCATGTGAGCTCGGCCGTGCAAGATACTACGCGCGCGTCTCCTACTATCTACGATATTAGACAGTTGTAATTACGGTTCTACATACCAATATGTATTCTTTAGTATTATAAATATACTAAAATCTAAATCGATGTACCGTATTATTCATCTGGTAGAACTACGCCTAAGGTAAAACAGTTCCCTTAAATTACCAGAGTATCAACGCATCAGAAATCGGTCATTACCGCAACACCATTCGTGTGGAGGAAAAAAAAAGTGTTCAATGTAGGAATCGTCCCTGAGACTGATTAAAAAGACATTACTCAAGGGGAAAATGTTTGGAGGGGTGGGTGTTTGACATCGAGAATACTCCTACATCCAACATTAAACCCTCGATTCAATGTGAGAGTAAATAACGATCTACCATTTTGATATGTGAAAATGTGCAGTTTCATAAAGCTTGTTTTCAGTTCATTTTATGCTGATATGGGCTAATCGGGACTAAATATACAGTTTAAAGTGAAATTTAATTCCAAACCCGAATGATTATCGACTGCCACGCTGTTTAATGAGGTGTCCTAGAATACGCATTGGGTGAAAACAGATCGCAAGTTGCGCGTTTCCTTTTTCACGCTGGATTACAATGCAAGTCAAGGAAGGAGTTTGGACTGCTCCCTTGAATGGGGAAGGAGGGTGAATGAAGTTGGTTGAAGCAAAGAAAAGTGACTTTTTTTTACGATGTATTTTACACAGCCGAACCAGAACGAAATTTACAGCCCTGTATTTTTTTTTTTTTTTGTCTGGTACCTAGAGAGGTTGTGTTGTTTCTCCCGAGAGATCTAATCTTACCAGTTAATCTTGTAACAGACAATGCTCCAGTAAAGCCCTATAAAATCCAACATTCATTCTTCCCGATTATCTCAAGACTTTTGCTGGCACCAGTCTGACTGGTGTCAAAATTCTTCGAGTTTAGCTTGCAATAAGCTAGAGATTGTTTTCCTTTCCATTGGTCTCTGTGCAAACCGGTTTCTCATGAACTAGAATTGTAAGAATTTCCTGGAAACGCAACGACTGTGCACAATTGAAATAAAGTAACATTATTTTAAATTCTCTTTTGTGAAAACTTTTTCATGTTCTATTTTCCTTCTCACAACACGCATCCTGTGCATAACAGGTTGTATAACTACCAGGATAAATGTTGTTACCATCTCCTAGGCATCTTTGTGTCCGTTTGAGCTCCCTTTAAGCTGAAAATTGGTGCAAATTCCAATAACGACCCCTTCGAAATAACGACCCTTTTCCCGGGAACTGTGAAAGGTCGTTGAATCGAGAGTTGACTGTACCTCAATCCATGAGCCAAATTTTAACAATATTTAGTTATTTGTATGCTGAAAAATATGCCAAACAAGATGAAATATATGACTTCTTGCAAATGTTAAGATTAATCTCTGCCAAAAGAAAGTTAAATAAATGTCATACATTGTAACTGTGTGTCATAATCGTCACACAAATGAAATAAAATAAAGCACATGATCTTTAACTGAATACCTATTTTTGTTATTGACCAACATATCTCCTCACAATTTTCACACAATTTGATTTTGTTAAAATATAATATTCTTACTCACCAAAAGACATCACTGCTGCATCTCTAAACCTCCAATCTTGGTTTTTGATATTGTCTTTTACAAATGGCAAAACATAGGGTACAATGTCATCTTCACAACATGTAGCCAGCAACATCAAGCAAACACCAGCAGCTTTACTTGGGTTCCAATCATCTTCATCATCATACTCTTCCTACAGGGAAGAGACACAATTAGTGTGTTGTTTCTGAATGATCTTAAGTAACTATGAAATATACCACAATACTTTTTTGCCACCGAGTGCTTAACAGCCTTGATGTTTGTGAAGTAAATGTACATATTTGCTAAAAGAGTTGACCTTGATGTCAATGCAAATGTACACAATTTCAATAAATTTAATTATAAATTAGAATGTACCTTATCTTGCTTGTCTGAAAGAACACACATGATTGAAGATATGGTTATTTTTCATATCAGTCAAAAATAACTGTTATAAATAAATATGAATTCAAAATATTGCACAATTTGATAATTTTGTCATGATATACAAATTGGCTTTTTTAAACATTATATTTAATCAAATTAGTTCAAAAAGTAATTTCACACACATTTAATTGCATTATATGAATAAATTATGAATAATCATATGACCAAAATGATTATCATTATTGCACTCATGTGGAACTCTGAACTTAGCCTAACCATTTCAAATCTTAAAATGACAATATATTAATTTTATTGTCATAATTAGAGCCCGGAAGTTTGGCAAAATACCTCCTTTTATCTACTGCATATATTGATAAAATTTTTCAGGATATACGTTTTTTATGTTGTTTCGAATGTTTTAGAAGCCTTTTCATTTTGCCTATTTTGCCTATTTGGGACCCCACTGCCTATTTTTAATTATAATGCCTTTTTTTGCCTTTTTCAATGAAATTTGAACATTTTTTTAAAAAAATGTGTAAATAAATTATTCTTCTCCCAAAAAACGTTGTTGGCATTTATTTTTCTTCCGTTTATTATGTGAATAATTTTTGCCTTATTTAAGTAATATTGAACTCACGTATGTTTCAACATTGCTGAAGGAGAAAAGTGTGTTTAAAATAAAAAAAATAGTATTTCATGCTGAGTTAAGATGCCTTTCCGTTAACATGTCCTTGTGAATGATTGACTGCTGAAAACCTGTTGCAGAACACCTGCACAATTACGTCATCACGTCCAGCGTCCGTGTCAGGAGGTTATTGACAAGAAACAGCACTAATGCCCAAGGGCCTTTGCATGGATTCCAAAATCAAGTTCTCTATCTTTAGTTTAGTTCTGCACTTTGGAAGGAAAGGATCGCGTAGTTGTCATCATGCTGAAATTTAGTGTGCTATTAAGTGGTAAGTTACATGGTTACGTGCATGAATTTGGTGAAAGCACATTTTTGACAGACGGTACTATTCTTCTCTGCAAGATATGTGAAAAAGCATACAACCATGAGAAAAAATACTTTACATCTCAGCATGTGTCAACAGCAAAACATAAATCTGCAGTTGCCAAAAAGGTTGGACAGAAGAAGATATCCCTAATTTCAACAGTGGGCACTTCATCCAACAGGCAATCTGTTTTCTCTTGAACTGTGCAACGCTTTCATGAAAGCAGGATATCTTTCTGGAAAGTGGAAAACAAGTCACTGAGGAAATTCCTGGAGAAATACACTAAAGAAACGGTGCCGTCGGAATCTACGCTGCGGAAAACATATTTAAGCATCTGCTACGAAGAATCTCTGCAAAGAATTCATGCTGAAGCTGTGGAAAGAAGGTTTGGATTTAAACAGATGAAAGTAATGATGCTATGGGATGCTGAATAGCCAACGTCATCATATGAACTATGGAACCAACATGTAGAGAATCCTCGTCATTTCTTCTCAAGTCAGAACAACTAGAGAGAGCCAATGGTTACAATTCCCTACTTCTGCTCTGGACAGATGGTGTACATCATGATGACATGTTACTTTTTATCAGTGATGCAGCTCCCTATATAAAGAAGGCTGCCATAGCATTGAAAATTCTCTTCCCGAACATGCTTCATATCACATGTGTAGCCCACGCAATGCACAGAATCGCCAAAAAAGTTAGTGTTGCACCCAGAAGTGGACAGGTTGATTTCGAACACAAAGAAGATATTTCTGAAATCTCCCTCTTGAACCCGAACATTTCAGGAAGTTGCACCTGAGCTTAGTTTACCTCCGCAACCAGTCTTGACGAGATGGGGAACATGGGTATCAGCAGTTATATACAAGTATTATGCTAACCACCTTGAAATAATCAGTGAGGTGATCGATGCTCTTCCAGAAAATGAAGCGGCTTCAATTAGTTAAGTGAAAAAACTCCTGAGCTATTCAGAACTGAAGAATGAACTGTCGTTTATTTTTGCACATTATGGTGCATTGCCAGAGACAATTACAAAGCTAGAAAAAAGAGGTGAGACTCTTGTATCATCCATGAAAATCTTCGAGGAATCTATGCAGCAGATGATGGAAGTGTCAGGAGAAAAGGGGTCAGCTGTTGTGGAAAAGTGCAAATGGGTAGTGAGTGCAAATGATGACTTGAAACAATTGAAAACAATTTTGATATTCTAAAAGGTGAAAATGCTGTTATCGAAATGAGTCCAACTACATTTGCTTGTTTTATGTATGCTTCATTAACATTTTGCCAGAAATTATAGATAAAAGTAAGTGACTTTCAAATGTGCCTCTTTCAGTTTATTTTGCCTTTTTTTCCCATTTTTAGTGCCTATTTTCCACATTATAAATGCCTTTTTGCCTGCCTATTTTAACGAAAATAAATGCCTGAACTTCCGGGCTCTAGTCATAATACATAGTTCTGCAAAGGACACTAACCAACCAAACTAATTGAGAGAATTCTGTTTTATTTTCCACATAGCTTTCTTTTCTTCTTTTGATAAAAATATAAACTAAACTGTGAAAAATTTGCCTCAAGGCATTAATAAATATGTATAAATTCAATGGGATTTCAATTAATGAAAGTTGCACTTCTTCACATCTACAGAGAAAAATTCACGCAGAATACACACACTTCCCGGAGCCAACAATTCACGCAAAATTCCCAGAATTCCTGCTGAGTAGCCACCCTGCATTAAGGCTATTTGCATCCTTCTCCTAATATGGGGACAGAAGCCCCTTAGCAAAAATATAACTAATTTAACATTGTGGGTTAGAACAAATATGGTAATTAACTTCTTATGAAGAACAAGGCAGAATACACTGAAGAACATGGCATAAGGTTGTTCAGTTTTGTTTGAAAATGGGATGTGTAGTCTACACACACGTCCTGGAAAGTTTGCTCAGTAGCAGAAGGGATCTTAGTAACACATATTTTTCAGCTATGGATTATTGTTTGTTGAGTGGATGTACCGGGGTGCACAAGAGTGCACACAGACTTTTGAGCAAAGCATACTGTCAATGGATGATGATCCTCAATCTTGGCAGCCATAACGGCTCATCCTCCCACAGGCTACAAGATCACTGTGTGATGAACCCAGTATTACTCCTTTTAATGTGAATCAAACTCGTGAAGATGAGAATATGTGATATGATGAAAGGGCTCATAAAGAACCTCCAATTGAACCTGAGACGCCAGGCCATAACTGCTCCACCATAAAATTTTATTGGAAGATTTGGGAAAGACTAAATTTCTGACTCTTGCACATTTAGTCTCACTACTGTTGAATTGTAATGCCATGACTCGCATACTGCTCTTGAACTGTGAGAATTTCTTGCTAAGCACAGAATAAAAGCATTCCCCAAACTCAAAAATAAACTGAAAGGACAGCAACATGGTGGCATTGCAAAAGAAGCTTTCTCCAGCTACTTCTAACATCTCCAGACACACAGGTAACACAGTGGAGATGATTACTTTGAAGAGGATAGAGACGGTTAGTTAGTGAAGTGACGAAGCTGAAATTTACCGATGCCCATGTACTCGCCGATAATTTTTGGAACCGATACTTATGTTGATATTAAACCAATTCCGATACATAAGATTAATCAACAGAAATAGAATGTTATTTTCAGCATGACAAAAATAAATTTGCTATGTACATTTCTGTGTATAGCCACGGTAGCTCAGACATTAGGGCACCTGACTACCATGCAAGAGACCTGGGGTTCGCTAATCACTAATCGCATCACCCTCACCTTTGCCAGTGATCAAGAAAAAAGTGGGGCCATAACCACACCCCTATACACCTTCATTGCATGGTATAAAGCACAGGGGAGTACTTTACTTCCATTTCTATTGCATATTATATACACGTACATACAAATATATTTTCAGAGATTTAACATTAGTACACAAACAGTTCTTTGAAATGCTAAATTAATTCTTGTTCTTAATATTGTAAATTTAATGCTGGCAGATTCAACTAGTTTTTGAAGCACTTCTGGAAGTAACCTATTTCTGCCCAGCAACACTGAACACACGTTCACTGGATACTGATGCAGCAGGTATGTCCAAGTATTTTCTCACCACTTGCTTCAAGTTTGGATACTCATTTTTGAATTTCCAATATAACAGCGGATCCTGGTTAGGTGGAATAGTTGGGTCAGCAATGTACCGTGTTCTATTTCTGATTTTGAAGCAGGTTCATCCTCTGAATGAGAGTTTGCAATAATTTTATCACAAAAACTTCACAGGGATGAAGATTCAAACTAATTTTGAATAAATCTTAAAAAATTAAAATATAAAACTTAATATAAGGTAAAAAATCTAGTATTATTGGTACCGATTTATACCCTGTTCCAGCTAACTGTAGAGCAGGGCAGCGCATATCAGCAAAGGAGGAGGAAAATCAAGTGGTGGAAGCGCAGCGTTACCAACCATCCATGTACAGATGTACAGTCCAGACCTTAGTCCGTACGCTAAATGCAAAGCTTGTCAAAATTTGCTGTTGCAGTTTTATCCCTAATATTTCCCTAAGAAATTCTTAAACTAATCGTATGGACCTGGAGACAATAATACGGTCAGTTTGCCATGTGCGTTTGGTATTATCCTTTTCAAAAGTTAGCAATGCTGCATAGGAAATCGTGTAACTCCCGTCGCCCATTACTCAATCCAGTTCTTGTCACTGTTCATTGGTGGAGCCGTCTCACGTCACTACTTGCGCAGAGACTTGTTCTCGTTCGCCTGGTCTACAGTTAGCTGGTACGGAGTTTAAATATTGAATTCTTGCCAATGCCAATATGTCAATTCCTGCCAATATTCATACCTCTGTAATCGACTTCGTTACATCCCTACCATTAGTCAAAAAGTTAAATGTATTATTTTGTAGTGCAATCTCTGAAGTTTTCTAACAATGGATATACACGACCCTTGGAAGTGGCTCTCAAATATAGTTGATGCTAGAGGACAAACATGGTAGGTGTTCCTATGTATGTTGATTAGCCATCGCTTGTTGTACCTGTCCCCCTGCCACTGTTGTGATAAATCTCAAGTTAACATATTTTCCAAAGACAACTAGAAAAAGTCTAATAACCACAGCATAATTAAAAGGGATATTAAAAACTGAAACGAATAAAAAAAACACAAAGTTTACTAGCTAGTTTACACATACCTGCTTTGTGAGTTTTTGCATGAGAACTGGTACCAAGTATTGCAATGCCCCTTTGGCATAGAAACGTGATGTGCGTTGAGGAGGTCTACCCGCTTCCGTTGCTTCTGTTTCCTCAATTGCTAAGTCTACTTCTTCATCACTGACATTGGACCAAAACTCAATACCTTGAAGAGCAACTTCATCTATGTCTGATTTCATAGCTTCTAATGTAATCTGGAAAATTAAAATGACATTTAAGATGCATTATAGATATTTCCCCTTCCACTACTACACATAGGATCTGACATATACGTGAACACTTTGCATTAGTGTAGGCATGTCTTGTAGTGTGTTGTTGGTGAAACTAAGATACTTTTACACATTTCATATTTCTCAAATAGAATACAGCAAAATTTTGAAACTTTGTTATTTTAGTGAATATGCATAAAGGTTGTTTTCTCACATTACACATTTAATCTGCATGGGTCGAATGGAATCAGGTTTTACATTTACCCAAATTTTACAAAGATTTCAACCACTTCTCAGAATTATTAGGGAAATATTCATAGAGGTTGGGATTTCCTTCCTCACTCAACCTTCATATACCATTCCTAAAAAAGACCCCTAAGATGGGGTTGAAAGCTTGATTAAATTTATTTGTGCTGTGTTCTTTAATGTACTTGCTTCAAGGTAAGTAGGATGGAATTGAAGTAAGTTCATGTTTATGTTTTTGTGCTTTCTTTAATCTTATAGTGTCCTTTAAAGTACTGTACTTATCTTTGTGAATTTTGTTGTTTATTTTAGAAGTTTTTAGTGCATATGATTCAGTACCATATTCATCACTATTGTACAAATTTCATATCAGTCTACCCAAAAATAAACAAAATGTGAGTTACTTGCAAAACTATATGTATCTTGATCAATAGATACAGCCCAAAACAAAGATAAGTAGAAAAAGATAGTGTTACTAACTTCCAAATTTAATATTACTGCTGGCAACATCGATTTTGTGTTTATTTTTACATAAGATGTGAAAGGTCCTTAAATCTGCAGAGTAAAATTATACAAAATAAACTTAAATAGTATGTGCTATTTGATGCCAATAAAAAATCACTGATTTTTTAAATTAAATATTGAATTCAAACCTCAAAATTCAATTTCACTTTCATAGCAGAGTTTCACTCATCAGCATCTGAACTCATATTTGAGGCGGGTGTGACTTACTCACGTTATGTATATTACAAGTACAATATAAAAATATATATACTAGGGATGGGACCGATTAATCGGTATTCTATTGGTATCGGCCAATGTAGGCATGTCGGTTTATCGGTAAAATTACCGATTATTTTACACATCCGATATATCGATAAATATCTGATAATTAGTGCAAAATTCTGCCATTTTGTTATAATTTTTATGGATAATTTCCATGCCCTACTTTCTAGAAAAGTAAATGTCTAAATATGAAATTTCTTTTGCACTGCAGTCACCTTGAAACACATTTATTAAGGAGGTCAATGAACCTTTGAGGTTCTTGAAGGACCATTTCTAATTTTATATCAGATCGGTAAATTTTATATCGGTATCGGCCAAAATTTCATATTGGCCCATCCCTAATATATACTATGAAATACTTACCTTTCATGAGTATCTGATTTGCGAAAAAAGTTTTCGTCTAGGCCAGTATGATCACTACATAGCCACGTCAATTAAGGCAAGGATTGAGGTGGCAGGTAAAACAGGTTAAAAAGGATAAAAAGCTGACTCAACATCAACTATCCCCATATACGTAAAACTTTCATGTTCTAATCTTAACTTTAAAAACCCCAAATCTAAAAAAGACCTTTACACATGAAACATGTTAAAAGCCCCTTCACACTGCCTTGCTCTCTATTACGAAGTATGTGTCACACTGATATGGCTTCTCGTGGAATGCCGGAAGTTGCAAGGCTCTTACCCCCTCCCACTTTTCCCTCCCTCTCCCATCGATCATAGTACGTCATATCTATTTCGAAATCTTTAACCTCGATAGCCTAGTCGATCACGGCAGGAGTGACTTGGAAACAAATCTTTTCCTTACTTATATCCCATCCGTCTCTTAAACATTCTAATCCACAATTCATCGACATTCCAGTCATCTCTAACTTATTGCTCCTATCCTTACAAATGAATGCTGCTTCATATATGTTCCTGCTCATCGGTTTATTATCGATCCTAACTATCTCTCTTTTCCTAATTTTGTGTCCTTCCTCAATTACATGCTGGGACAACCCAGTTCTTGGCATCTCTTCCCTGATGTCCTTATCATGCTCTCCACATCTAATTCTCATGTTTCTCCCGGTCTGTCCAATATATTCTTTATTGCATATACATTTGATACTGTACACCCCTTTTTCATTCTCCTCCTATGACAATATAAATAATACATTGTCATAACAACATTTCAAAAAGGTTAAGCTAAGTTCAAAGTTCTACATTTGTGCAATATTTATAATAAGTTAGTATTACAGTTATTTTTGACTGGCAATATGAAAAACAAATATCTTCAATCATATGTGTTCTTTCAGACAAGAAAGATATGATATATTCAAATTTATAATTAAATTTATTGAAATTGTGTACATTTGCATTGGCTTCAAGGTGTATATACAAAGGTCAACTCTTTAAAATTGTTCAATGTATAATATGATGTCATACTTGGTATTTTGTATCAACATTAAAAAAAAAAAATGGTAATTGTAATCATTAGATAAGTATATTGTAATATACATAGTAAAATAGCTGTAACAGAGCAAATATGTACATTTACAACGCAAACATTCAAGCTGTTAAGCACTTATGGACAAAACTATAAAACAAAAACAATTGAAGATTGCACATACTAAAAGATTTGGCTTGAACTAGTTGCTCTGATACTAGTTGTCTGTGACTTGGGGAAGAGCTCAAGAGGGAACAAAGAGAAGGACAGATATATCAATATGGGATGGTGATATATTTGTATAATAATTGTTGCTTTTAAAGATTAAACTTGGCAACGTTATAATAACTTGGATGTTTAAGTTATATAGAAGTCTTTTATGACTTGAATGAACTTTGATCATGATATAATCTGATAAAGATTCGAAAGTGGTGGAATGACACTGATATGTATAATAGATGCCATGTTGAATTGGAAGCAGTGAATAAGTATCTGTTTTCATCTTGCTTAACGAGCATGCTTGTAAATGTTACAGTTCCTCAAATGAGTGCTTGGAGGAAGGTTGCATAGAGTGACACTTATATGTTCTACGTTTGGATGTGGTTTGATCAGATGATGAATCTTGAAAAAGGAAGCTCAGAATTGTGAATACAAAGACTTGCTTTATCCCGGAAGGAGATGATAAAGATATATTTTCTTCTCAAGTATAGCATTGATATGTTATAAATGCTCTTGTAATTTTGTTGTTTCTACTTTTCTTTTATCAATTTAATAATTATAAAGGTATTTATTATTGTTTGAACATAAACATTATTCATTAGTATATGCAAATTTAAATTTCCTTTTCAATATAGCACCATAGCTACTACCTATTGTGCTGATACTGAGTTAGAATTATACTGACTAACATGGTTAAACTTAGATTATGAGGACTCAAATGGTACAATTATTGGATAGGAAGGAATAAGTTATTGAGTTGTGAATATTCTTGTTTCTGATATTAGTTTCAATACCTAACATTATGGAGAAGGAGATCACATTGGCTGACATTGTGATGATGCTCAAATCGCAGCAGGCGGAAATGAAAGAAGGTATCTCTGCAGTGCAAGGTGAAATGAAAGAAGGTATCTCTGCAGTGCAAGGTGAAATGAAAGAAGGTATCTCTGCAGTGCAAGGTGAAATGAAAGAAGGTATCTGTGCTGTGCAGAGTCAGATGAAAGAAAGCATTGAAGCCAGTAAAGCTCAAAGTAAGGAACTTAGAGAAATTAAGGTAGATATTTCACAGTTCCGTAAGGAATGCTTAGATAGAACAGAAAAGTTAGAAAAGAAAGTTCAATTACTGGATCAAAGGATGAATGATGAGCTAGTTTATCTTGCTGCGGATATGGATAAAAAATTAGACGATACAGTTAGTAATTTATCCAAACAGTTTACTTCTCAACTGGATCAATGTCTTGAGGTTTGTGCTCAGTGTAGTGTATCACTTGGTACATTAAGTAATGATCTAATTAAGTTACGAAGTGAAACCAAGTATGCTAATTCAACTGAACCACAGGTTGATGTCAAATCTATTGGCATACAACATGATGAGGTTGATAAAGAAGTTATGTCTAGCAGTGCAAGGCATATTATTATCACTCGCGTTCCAGAGAATGATGCAATTAGGAGTGATGTTGATAGTGATAAGTCGGTGGATATTAGTACAAGGCACAAGTATTATAGAGATGATGAATTGCATAAGTTGCATGATGTAAATAATAAAGGCAATATCAACTCTTCTTTGGAATTAGGTGTTAAGAATGCACTTCTACAAATAGAAACCAATATCATGAGTGTAGTTAATAATGCATTAACACCATTATCAACTCATGATATAATAGCAGTTAAAAATACAGCTAAAGCACAGAGTGACTTTACACCTCGAATGAGTTCTCACACTGTAAATCAGAGACAACATACAGTTGGGAATAAAGATGAAGTTTGTCATGGTTCACCAAAAAGTAGTCTTGTTAGACATAATATAGGAGTGAATACTGAATCTGAGATGTATAATAGTACAGATTCAGATCATGATAGAGTAAGTATGCTTAGTGGTCCATACCGAAATACAAGATTAGCATCTAAGCGTCGAAAATTGAGGAAGAACAAATCAGTTGCTAATAATAATGTTGATGACAAAATTTCATACGCACAACATGATGCGGGTCATATGACTAATGTTAGTCATTCAGTAGATGTTCCATTGACTAATTGTAATAAGAGTCAAATTAAAGTTCTCATTAAACCACAGGACTTGAGGCATTTCCCTCATTTTGATGGGATATCTTTAGAGTTTGCACCATCAGAATTCTTAGAAAAAGTAGAGGAAAACCTAGATATTTATGACATCAAAGAAAGTCAATTCTTGAAGTACATACCAAAACTTCTAACGGATTGTGCTAGAACTTGGTACTTAGAAGTAAAGAATCAGTTTACCACTTATTCTGAATTTAAAAATGCTTTTTTGGCACATTATCAGAATGACCGCTGGAAATCAGTAAAGTTGACTCAAACTTTGAATTCTCCTTTTACAAAAGAGAGTAATGTAAGCCTGTTACAATATGCGAATAAGAACTACAAAATTTTGAAGTCTACTCAGCCTCATGCTGAAGAACCTCATTTGATAGCACAATTAGCCTCATTATTACCACACAGGATTAGTGAACACATGGTGATCAATAACGTACGTACATTGCAGCAAACGTTGCAAGTAATTGAAAATTTTCAATCTTTAAGAAATAATCCTGCACGGTTCAATGACACGAACAGGAATAATTATAATCCAAAGAATAAGGCTAGAGTAGCATATGTTTCACGTGCTAATGATCAAAATAGAAATAAGGATAGGTATTCTAGTAAATCCTACAGAAATTCTAGGACTTTTAATAAAAATAATAACAAACAATCATCTTCTGATGTTTGTAATCAAATTCAACAGCAGCATGATAAACAATCATGTGATACAAGGGTGCAAAACACAGTACGCAGAGAGAGCAATAACAATGGTGATGGTTATGATAAAATAGAGTATTACCGATCAGATAGTGACGGTGGCCGTAGCAAAACTAGTGACGGTAGCCGTAGCAAAACTTATAGAAACTCTGCTTATACTCGGAGTTCAGCTTCTAATTGGAGACTCCAAAGCCAATAACACAAATCAAATTTAGGTATCAAATTAAATATTTAAGTAGGCATATACAATATACTTCTTTATTTATTTTGTAATATAAAATTAGTGATCTTGTGCAGAAGTTTCTTGCCCAAGTTAGACAAGTTGATGTTTCTTTAGCTTCTATATCTTACCTAGATGTAGTAACTGCTTGACACATCAACTTACAAGGGTGGTTGGTTGGGAGTATCTTCTAGACTGTTGGTCTAGGGAGGTATATTTGGCCACAGTACTACTGTTCATTTTGATGGACAAAAATACAATATAATATTTTGAAGTACAAGTTTGTGATTTATTTTATGCACAATTTAGTTGCATGATCACTATATTTAAGTTTATTATACTTAAATATAACTCCGCACGTTTGTGGGAAACTTGGCATTATTATGCACAACAAAAGCAAATTTTAAAACACTTTAATAATAGTTCATCTATGTAACAAACTTGAATAGCTGGTGAAAGATGTTACCCAAGATGTTAGTTAAGTACTGGTAGTGTACCAAGAATGTAAGTGCATTTAAAATGCTTATATAGGAGAATTATTTTATTTGCTATTAGGGAATTGTTAAGTCAATAATTCCTGAAGATGAATTGTTTCCTCGTATATTTTATGAAGTTGACATGTAGCAGAGACATCTACTAAATGATCCAAGCTCGTCACTCATAATTCCATGCCACAGTTGCATGAAAGCATTGTGAAGTGTTCACGTAAAGGCAATAGTGAGTCCTATTGTGACACTTAATGTAGAAATATTTATTATATGAATATATATATTTCTTTTTATGATGCACATGTATCTTTGGTGCTTTATCAAGTTTGGATTCTTCCAATAGTAATCATGTAGTGCTGATAGGTTAGGTATTTATGATTTCAAATACACTTATCAAGCTAAGCCACACGATGATGCTGTTATATATAATGATTGAAGGTTGACTATTTCCACATCTTAGAGGTATAAATTTATGAAGGAAAAATACATATTAAGACCAGTTACACTAGTTTTTTCAGGGAATGTAATGTTCCATTTATGTTATAATATAAATGTACTTAATTACATAAGTGATTAATCTGAGCCACGTGTCTTATATTGATAATGATCGTAAGTATCAAGTATCTTTTGAGATAACCATTCTTAACATGTTTTGGATTAAAGATATGTTAGATGTATTTTTGATGACTTCTGAAATCACACATGACTACGTTACAAAGATTTTAGTCAATTAAGCTTCAGAGATATGTTATTTTATCAATGCACTTGCTAGGATTGATAAAATATTTATACAGACTAGGATGAAATTTTGTTGGTATGAGGTATATTTTAGTTGTTTTATTCTAAATGAATAACAACGTTAATTTGTGATTTATTTTGACAGCATATTAAAGGACTTTGACATGATCATATGATATCTTTGCACTTGAAGATATTATAGTAATGAGCTTTCACAAGGTATTGTCAGTGTGATGTCATTCTCTATAAGTGTGATCTATATTAAGAGTAGACACAGATTGATTAATTATTTGACAATTTCAGATAGCATTTTCTCAATTGCAAACTCAAAGCAATTCTGATAATCAAAAATTGATTCATGGTTGTAAATTCTTTTTAATACACCCATGTATATGTTTGACAGTGTTATACATCTGAGATTATATATCCAATATTTATGTTCATACTTCATAAATGTATAATGTAATATTTTCTTCATCATTACAAAACATCATAATGATATCTTAACTGATAACATATTGTTTATTTTGTTGGTTTGAAGAACAAAAAATACTGCTTCATTTTACAACCATACCCATGAGGGTTGGTTGTTAAGTTCTTCTCTTAGACTGTTGCTTAAGGGAGGTACTGTGAGTCACAGTACTTTATGCATAATTTTTCGTTTGTCAGATGTCAATGTCAATTTTTTTTCACTTTTCGTGCTTCTTTCCTTGAGTCTGAAACATTAGTTCAGGTATGAAGTATTCATCTGTAGAGTTTGCCTTAAGTTGATCTTCGTAATCTGACATTGGTCCTCATTCATATATCTTCATCCTTAGTTGTGATTAACGGTGGAAAAATTCAATATAACAAATAATCTTTGTTATGTGTATTTTGGAGTGCAACAAATGTATAATATAATGTGATATCATGTGCATAATAGATTTTAATGCTAAGATTTAGCTTTGGCTTAAAACATTTACTAGAGCTCTTAAGATTCCAATAGTTGAATTGTAGGCTCAAATAGAAATAAACTTGACAAGAAGCAAAGAGATTCATGTGTTGATCCAAGCTTAAGTCAAGTAGTAGGTTCCTTTAAAATGCTAGAATGCATTATGGCTCCAAAATGTGTTCACAAAGGGCAGAATAGGAAATTCGTGCCGTGACACTGTGAGTTCAGGAACAACAGTTATTTATGTTTTATAATTTTTGTGCACACAGCATAATTTATACATTTCTTGCATGAATTGATTTGTGATGTAAGAAATCTTAGTTTCGACACTGTAAATCTGAGGATGTTTGCTTTTGATGCAGGGACTTAGATTCTTGTCTTGTTAGCTGATGTTACTAGACAAATGGATGAATACCCAATGGGAAATTTAGTTGGATCATAGGTAACTTACTCTACATATAGAAAATTATAATTAATATATTTTTGGCTAAATAAAGATTAATATAGAAATTATGCTCTCAGATTAAGAATGAAGTTCTTAATGGTACTTCATTGGTTGATAATGAATAAAAATGTTATGTAGCTACATTGTTTTATGTAAAAATGGTTCATATGGAACTTCACTAGATAATAATTGTGGGTATGTAGAACTTGATTTTTTTAAATTTTGTTTTGCAACATTATTATGTACTAAAAACTCATTATGTGTAGTTGCACTGTATTGGTTCATGATGAACAAGTTCTGGTTGTATTGTTGGAAAACAAATATTCAGTTATACTCAGATGATTATAATGGTAAACATGAAAACAGTTTGTAAATATAGAGGCATTATATTAATTGTTATATGTTAAAATTCTCAGTAGTGCTCAGATCTGTTGTTGTGGGTTCGTCCCTTGTTGAGCGCCAGTATGACAATATAAATAATACATTGTCATAACAACATTTCAAAAAGGTTAAGCTAAGTTCAAAGTTCTACATTTGTGCAATATTTATAATAAGTTAGTATTACAGTTATTTTTGACTGGCAATATGAAAAACAAATATCTTCAATCATATGTGTTCTTTCAGACAAGAAAGATATGATATATTCAAATTTATAATTAAATTTATTGAAATTGTGTACATTTGCATTGGCTTCAAGGTGTATATACAAAGGTCAACTCTTTAAAATTGTTCAATGTATAATATGATGTCATACTTGGTATTTTGTATAAACATTAAAAAAAAAAAATGGTAATTGTAATCATTAGATAAGTATATTGTAATATACATAGTAAAATAGCTGTAACAGAGCAAATATGTACATTTACAACGCAAACATTCAAGCTGTTAAGCACTTATGGACAAAACTATAAAACAAAAACAATTGAAGATTGCACATACTAAAAGATTTGGCTTGAACTAGTTGCTCTGATACTAGTTGTCTGTGACTTGGGGAAGAGCTCAAGAGGGAACAAAGAGAAGGACAGATATATCAATATGGGATGGTGATATATTTGTATAATAATTGTTGCTTTTAAAGATTAAACTTGGCAACGTTATAATAACTTGGATGTTTAAGTTATATAGAAGTCTTTTATGACTTGAATGAACTTTGATCATGATATAATCTGATAAAGATTCGAAAGTGGTGGAATGACACTGATATGTATAATAGATGCCATGTTGAATTGGAAGCAGTGAATAAGTATCTGTTTTCATCTTGCTTAACGAGCATGCTTGTAAATGTTACAGTTCCTCAAATGAGTGCTTGGAGGAAGGTTGCATAGAGTGACACTTATATGTTCTACGTTTGGATGTGGTTTGATCAGATGATGAATCTTGAAAAAGGAAGCTCAGAATTGTGAATACAAAGACTTGCTTTATCCCGGAAGGAGATAAAGATATATTTTCTTCTCAAGTATAGCATTGATATGTTATAAATGCTCTTGTAATTTTGTTGTTTCTACTTTTCTTTTATCAATTTAATAATTATAAAGGTATTTATTATTGTTTGAACATAAACATTATTCATTAGTATATGCAAATTTAAATTTCCTTTTCAATATAGCACCATAGCTACTACCTATTGTGCTGATACTGAGTTAGAATTATACTGACTAACATGGTTAAACTCCTCATTCTCCCCTTTCTTTCCATCTTTCTTATACCCTGTAAAGTGCTTCTCTATAGTTCGTGGGGCTCTCATCCGACACTTAATTCTGTATTCTTTTACTATCCTTTCAATTTTCTCATACTCCCTTGAAATATGGAATGCCTATATACTTATACTTCTTTTCTTCCTTATCCTTTCCATCCCCTTCACACCATCTTTATCCTTTTCTTCTCAGTCCCTTTCGCATATTTTATGAGCTTCCCTACATAACCTTATATCCATTCTCTTTCTCCACATTAATAATCCATTCTCCCTCGCTCTTCATTTCATCCCCCTGGTTACATAATCTTACTGCCCTAATGAACACATTATTCTTGGCCCTTCTGGCATGCTCAGATTTACTGTGGATGTACAGGTCCCCTGCTAGGATTTTATGGTTCTGATCTTTGTTCCAGTTTCGATAATCCTCAAATCTAGAAAATTAATTTCACCCCCTTTCATTTCTTCCTTGGTAAAATGTATCCGGTCCTCCTGTTCCCCCAACAACTTGAACATCTTGTTAAGATCCACCTCTTCCTGATAACCAAGATGTCGTCCACGTATCTCCCAAAGTATTTAATGTTTCCTACCAATTGTTCCAAGGCTGCCTTCTCAATGTAGTGCATAAATATCCCAGAAGCTCCCAGAAATGGGATTGCCCATTGCTAGACTCTCCTTCTGCATATATATTTCTTCATTAAACCTGAAGTAATTGTACCCAGTACATAAATTGAACCATCTTATGTATTCCCATGCTACGACAATATCCACCCCTTTTTCCCTTAGCCACCTTATTATACAATCGGCAGCCTTGTCCCTAGGGACACTAGGGTAAAGGTTGACTACATCAAAACTCATTATATTATCTTCTTCGGAGATCTCTATTTTTTCGATCACTTTTTTCACTTCCCACAAATTCTTAATGCTATACCTCTAATTTTGGATACCAGGATTTTGGTCAAGTTATACCCTGGGTGGGAGTACATGGGGATAATGAGTCTTAATGGAATTCCTTCCTTATGGGTTTTAGGAATCCCAAAGGCAACGGGTATCTCCCCTTTTTTACATCCTTCAATTAACTTCTTTTTCTCAATTCTAGCTAATGTAATGCTGGTTTCGATCCCTTTCTTAACTTCTCTCCTGATTTTGTTATCTTTTGTTCCTTCAACTTCCTTTTATACTCATTCCGGTTAATGACGACCATTTTATTTTCCTTATCCGACATGATTAAGAAAACGTTATTATCTTTAGCCCATTTCTTAACATTACCTAGTCTCCTTTTATACTGCTGGTGCATCATTCCCCCATTTTTCCTCCCTTATTATTTCCTTTATCTTCATCCATGCAAAAACGTAGTTTTTTTGAAAAGCAGATACTCACGAAACGTAAGTATTTCGTAGTATATATATTTTTATATTGTACTTCTAATCCCCATCTGAATCAAAGTTCACAAAGCACAGTCTTTATTTGGTGTTACTCATGCAAATACAATTCATGAAAATAAAGCACTCCAAAAGTCTTACAGAAATTTCGTGTTGTAATTTTATAGTATACTTACAGGAAATAATGCCTGTCCCATGTAAGGTTCCATGTACTGATAATACAGGGACATAATTTTGACTAGACACTGTAGAGCTGCTACGCGGACCTGGGTATCAGTGGACTGTGTGGCCTCACAGACAACTTCCATGATAAAATTTCTTTCGGACTGAAAAAGAAAAGGAGAAGCATAAGCACTCACAGTTCATATGCACATACAGTGAAATCTCATTTATATGTTTTATGGTGGACAGAAGGGGAAAAAACGTACAACTGGGAAAACATATTATTGCAAGATAATTAAAATTGTCTGATAATTAAAATTGTAAAATTAAGTACACAAAGGAAGAAAACGAGAACTACATACACACCAAAGTGTGCTACATTGCACTAATCTGTTCTAAATTGTTACTATAGATTCATAAAATTAAGATTGATTGATTTGCTTTATTTAACTTTGTTTTTGTGCCACTTTAAGCTAATTGCGAATATGGGGATGAGTGATGATGTGATGAAATTGATGAATGGACTCTCACAAACATCCATGCCCAGGCTGGGATTTGAATCCAGGACCCCTGGTGTCATAGCATGGGTCTTACTTAACACATTCTAAAAGTGTGACTGATGTGTCTTTCTTCCTCCCTTACTCCACAAAAACGTATGTGGACAATTGAGAACATAGCTCAATCACTATTCACACTTCTTTACCCAAGCTTTTGTTTTGCAGAGGAATAATCAAGAAGAATTTGCCAACCCCTGTTATCCGATATTAGTTTAGGAAGCAGTGGAAAAAAGTCGCCAATCTCCACTCAAAAGAGCTCCTTAATCTGCAAATGCTGTGCACGGCTATGCAATAATTTCATGAAGCAGCCTTTCTTTTTAATGCAGCTATCTGCATAGGAAATATTGCTAGTGTTCGTTAAAATAAAACAAACCTTCCCACTTTCTTTCTGCAACTTGGTCCGAGAATAAGCAAGCTGCTGATTATAAAAAAAATGAATACTGTAGTCCAGTTTCTCTTCAACAAGTGCTTGTCTTTAAAATGCACAGGACCTTCCATTTTGCCACCTGTGCATTGTTGCCAGTCTGTCTGGAGGGAGGCTGCTACAGGCACCAGTTTTTTCTCTGGCAGTTCCAAAGCAGTTGCTTGCCAATATTGCTTCTGACAGCAACGACTCATCCAACAAAGGATGCCACTTTCATTCTTATCCTGCTGTTACCTTCCTATGTAACAGAGGCGGAATCAACAATGCCCAAGCTTGGGGGGACACCTAACTTTCCTTAAGTATATTCCTTTAAGTACAAATATCCAATATCCTACTACTTCATCAAAAGAGATTCAACATAGTTGAGGCGAGAGGCGATAAATGGCAGTACAGAGACCAGCAGACCCGGCCCAGTAGCTCCAGCCAGCAAGTTCCTGCAGATCCAGTTGATAGTTGCGGCGAAATATATTAAGTCAGAATTTGTATGTTAATGTGTTATATAAATAATTCACAGTAATAACAGTGTAGTGTGATACCAATAGAAAATATTAAGGCAAGAAACCAGGCTCTCGCAGGACGAACATTCAGTTTGCCATATACAGGCAGCCGGCAGAGTCCGGAAGGTTAAGGAGTGTGCCACCCGATAACAAGGGTCTTTTTGGCTCTAAGCGTACGAGGCACCCATAGGAGCAGTATAAGCCCGTTGGAACTATCCGCTGGTGGCTCCAAGTGCCAAAGCTTTTTATCCTCTAAAGTGTTGCATAAGTATTATTTTTCCCTTAGATAATAAATTTATTAGTTAAATCAACCATCGTTGATTATTCTACAATATCACGCAATTGGCAGTGTCAGCCCGTTGGAACTATCTGCTGGCGGCTATTAGAGATTTGTTAACGAAGTATATTATTATACAGCCTGAGAACAATTCAACATGCTCTACCCTAGTGAGCCCCGAACCGAACCCAGCTGAGCACCAGCAAACCATTCAGGAAGGAAGAGCCTAGCAGTCTACCCAGGAAGGAAAAGCCCAGCAGTCCACCAGACACACACACGGCGTACCCATTGCCCTTATTACCTTACCTATTGGGTGGGATCGCTCAGATAATTATACGTAATTATTCACCACCTAAGACATATATTTACTCACATCAGAATGGCATATCCACAGCTACGTCACAGACGAGAGAACGGGTAACACTGCCTTCTGATAAATAAAACCGTAACTCTTATTATGCAGATAACACGAGTATACAGTAATCCTTTCGAACACTAGAGGCAGTGGCCTGCCCTGGATTTTTGAGGGGGTGGGCTTATGTATACATTTTTTTTGCCTCCCCAATGGTGTAGTGGCAACATCGTCTACTTGTAATTAAGGGGTCCCAGGTTATATACTCGGTGGAGGCACATAGTGGTTTAGATACCACTTTAAACTGTAGGTCCAGTCCGAATTAGCCCTCTGTGCAAAAAGTAGACTCAAAACAATTAGCAGACAGAGCCTCGGCCACCTGTATTCCTGTTGACGCTGGTGCCATTTCAAGTAAATGCTTTTCCAACTTGCCGAGAAGAACAAGTAAAAAAAAACATAGCTCGAGAACTAATTGTCGTAGAGAGATGAAATTGGTTTTGGTTTTCTTTCTTAAAGAGAGGGCTTTAAGCAGAGTAAAATTTATACAATGTGCCTCCCAATAATAAGTGTTAAAGGAAAAAGAAAATTGAATTTAAAAAAAAAATGCATATGGCACGACCCTGTGCCTCCTCAATAGAGCGAAGTGAATGAAAAATGTAGTATGTAGTGATGGTACATTCCTAAAACCATGCAAACTTCGTTGAAATCACACTGATACTTGCCGAGTAAAAAAATAGCAACATTACATAAAGCCCCAGTGTTGCCAGCTTCAAGACAATTTGCCAGCTTCAAGACAATGTTCAGAATTTCGCTTCTAGCATCAGCCCTATGGATGGTGGATGGACCAAATTTGGAGGGAAGCACAACAAAAGACCATACTATGAGAATGTTGACCATCCCTCCCTTTCTTCAGCTTCTTCTTAATGTTTATGACAGGCTGAGAAGGGTGGCATCAGTGACTTGTCCGACAACTTGAAAGATGTCACTTTCCGATTTGCTTTAGATAGATACGACTTGCCCAGCGCAATGCAAGGAATAAGAGCAGGATTATTTAACACAGGCCAATCTGGTTCAAGGGTGCATTGCCCATTCCCTGCTCTCCGATGCAAGAGACAAAAATAGAATTCCAAGTCGAGAGTCTGGTTCCACATGCTGAAAATTCAGGTTTTCTTAACCTAGTTTTCCCATGATAAAAATTAGGCTACAAGTATATTAATTTTTTTGAGGCTTTTATATAATACAGGGTGGAGACAGTCACTTTCCCCAAAACAAGTATTTCTTCATTTATTGGGGACAGCAACTTTGAGCGCACCCTGTACGTTGAGTGCTGAAGGTTTTTTTTTTTTTAAATCCCTATTATTTCATTGAGTTATGTGCAAAATTTCAGAGAGATCTGATCATTGGTTAAGGAGAAAAAAAATAAAATGTACGCAAGCGTATCTTGTGCTGACAGTCTCAAGAGTGACAGACAATGCAGATTTAATGAAATTTAGCAGTGCTGTAAAATTAAAACCATTTGAGATAGTGAAAAAACTTCAGTGGGTTTCATTCAACCAAAAACTAAAGGGTGTACACCAAGTTTCATCGAAATCTGATATGGTGGGTGACAAAATCTTTTGTTTCTTGCATTGATTTCATGTGGAATGAACCTGTGATGAGCAATGTGTAGAGGCATGCATATTTCGCTTTTGACGAAAACACGACATGTGGAATAACACATTGTAATATTAATTTTTCATGTTTCTGAAAGGTGTAGGTTCATTTTTATACCCTGTTTTGTCACTAAATGATGCGAAATGAACTGCAAATTACGAAATAGACTCTTTAAACATGAAATTTAGAGTTTATTTACCGATGCAACACTTTCTGAAGTTAGCATTATCCTGAGACATGCAATCCATGAAAAATTATTAATTCTGCTGTAAATATTTCAGAAGTGAAAATGGACCCCTTACACAGGAATAAACTTAATACTCTGGTAACCACATCAATGTGCTATTAGAAGGGATATAAATATCATTTTATAATACCACTCTTGATCCAATTTTTCACTGTTATAACTAGACTTCGGATTTTAGGTTTTTAACCTATTTTTTCCTTTACAGATATGCAAGAAATAATAAGTTATGTCAGCGTTTCGTTAAAAAACGCAACTGATGAAGTTTTGCCTAAAAAACCTATTTTAAATTTATGTCTAAATCGAACCTTTTTTTAGGTTTTCGATATATTTTTAAAGGTTTTACACACTTTTTATGTCACACAGAGGCATTTGCTTTGTTTGGTCACAAGAAAATTCAATGACGAACGTGTTTGAAATGCACTCTCTGTCGATTTCCCTTCCTCCAAGTCCATGCTGATTTTTCAAAGCTCTATACAAAGCAAAATGTCTGGTGCCACCGTTACCTGTACAATCCAAAGTGGTCTTATTTGTGTGGTCTTGCTCACTTTCGCGTCACTTCCGTGCTTTGTGGCATTCACGTCTTGCAAACTAACATTTCAGCATTGACATTTGCACCACTGACTAGGTTTTTGATGAAACATTATTTTCAGCTTACAAGATGGTCCTCACAGACAAAATTGTGGAGTTTGGCTGTGGATAACATGAAAACAAATTGTTGCCTAACTATATGTACAAGAGTGGATTTTACTAGCAAATTTCCAATGGTAAGTTCTGCCATCGCCGTAGGGTTAGGCAACACACATAACGTTATGTAAGATAGTGCATATTTCAGGATATAGGTGTCCCATTTTCATTGCCGGTGACTACCTAATCAGCAGTATTCAGAAATTTTGAACTATTTGAAGTTGTTATAAACTACTTCAGGATTTTTCGAACCTAACTTAAGATTTTAAGGGCCTATTATAGGATTTTTAGAGCCTATTTTAGGAACATAAAAGCACACTTTTTAGTACCTAAAAATCCGAGGTCTAGTTATAACACTGAAATAAAATTTTCTTTACTGCTTTTGAACCCAATATTCACTGTTTTTGTACCAAAATTATGCTTTTTTATTTACCGGAAGTATGTGACTCTAGCAGTGTATAATGAGACTCCAGTGTAAAAGAATGTATTTGTTTCCCATCGTGTCACTTGCCACATCCTCATTCTGTTTACTAAGTAGTTGTGTGAAGTTTGTGGATTACAGTCGGCTCTTGATTCTAAAAATCCGGATATAACAGCCCTCTCAAAGTAATGACCCTTTTCCCAGAGAACAGTGAAAGATTTAGAAAAAAGTTGAAAAAAATCAGCCGAAAAATACGTTAGTTGCACTCATTCCCTTCACAGGTGCTCTACCGCTTGCAAGTGGGTCTGATCTAAAAATGACATCATGCTTGAGTGATATCGTAGCACTTGACCTCTGCCCTCCCCTCCCCAAGTGCACCAATGTTACCCTGCACACGACAGGCGCTACTCAACATGCCAGGCTTCTTTTGCCATTGTGATTTCGCTTGCTCTCGGATACACGAAAAGATTGACTGGGCTTGAATGTTATTTTAAATTGACCTTGACTTGTTTCCTTGTCCTAAGAGCTGCTGACAACTCACGGGGGAGCAGCCTGAAATGATTGATGGACTTGCATTCTTTGTCAATGTGCATGGCAGGTCAAGGTCTTTCATCGATGAATGCACCACCTTGGAAATATTCACGAGAAATGCGAGGTAAGATCGCAGGAATGTTCCAAAATAGACGCGTGGCACTTGAAAGTCTTACCCATCTGTCTAGCTCTGACCAGCAAGTTAACTGTGAGTGAGCAACTCTTGAGCTTGTAGCCGACAACTTCCAGTAACAGCTCTCATTCAAAACATGTTCTTTGTTCCCTGTAACACTTCATAAAAAAGTGAAACCATTAGAGATAATAAAAGAAACACAGGCCAACTAAGGATCGCCAACCAGCTTAATTTAATGCGTTGTCATCCAGGTTTCCGCAAAACTTTACTTCGCTCTTACTTGCATCTAACTTCAGTTGTTTCCCACTTCATACGTTTTTCTAAATGTGCCGATGTCATATTTGCCAAGAAAGTGTTTCAGTGACTTCTCCCTCTTTTCCTGTCAGCAAACAGGGGGGGGGGGGGAAGCAATGCTCATTGTTTCAGCCAAGATTTTCTTGCTCGTGTGTGCACACAAGCTGATTACAGGCGAGGGTGGGAGTGGACCTATTCTCCTTTCCTTTGATGTCTAAAATGGAGCAACCAGTCCTGGATACATTCTTGAAAGCGAACAAAAACCATAGGACAAGTAAAAATAAGTGAACCCCTTCCCCAGCCCATTCTCCGCCACTGGTGTGCACGGCAATGTGATAATTGCAGAATTCAGTTTCTTTTGTTTTTTTAATGCTGTTGCCTGCATAGTTGCATGGTAAAACGTCAAGCAAGGATCATTTCTTTCTTCACACTGCTGATAAAGGTTATGTCTTGTGTTATCTTTAAAATTCAGAGGACTTACTTTTCGACCACCTGTTTCTCGAAATTCCAGCCGGTCTCCTTGTTTTTACACTGTAGCTTGTGTCAGTGTGTAGTCTAGCATCTGCAAAGCTGTCGCTTTCCGATAACAGCAATGACTCATCCAGCTCGAAGGAAAAAGTCATTGTTATGAATCTCCAAAAGCTATTTTGATTTAAAGATAACTAAATTTGATCCCCAGATAGAAAAACAAGTTAAAACAAATTCATGTTCTGCACCTTCTGATAAGCAAAACCGGAACCATTTATTTTGCACCTGACTCAAGAATAAACTTCTCAATCAGAGCAGTGTTGGAAGGAAATGCACACAATATAATTACCGCTTTTCTTCAGAAGCAGTCATGTGGGGGGGGGGGGAAGCTCAATGTAGGATTGGACGCTGAGACCAATTAAATAAAAAATAAAAACATTATTCAAGGGAAAAACTTGGCGGGGCGGGTGTTTGACATCGAAAATACTCCTAAATGCAACACTAAATCGTCGATTAACGTGATAGTAAATAATGAACTCCCATTTTGATATCTGAAAATGTGCAGGTTTCATAAAGCTTTCTTGAGTTCGTTTTATGCTGATGAGCTAATCAGGTTTAAAGCGAAATACAATTCCAAAAACGAATGATTATAGAGTGCGATGCTGTATGATGTGTCCTAGGATACACATTCGGTGCAAACAGATCGCAAGTTGCACGTTACCTTTTTCAGGATGGATTCCAATGCAACTAGAGGAAGAGTTTGTACTGCTCCCTGGAATGGGGGATGGGGAAAGGAATGAATATGAAGTTGGCTGAAGCAAAGGAAACATGACTTTTGTGAATTTTTTTACAATGTATTTTACACAGCTGAACCAGAACAACACTTACAGCCCTGCATTTTTTGTCTGGTGCCTAGAAAGGTTGTGTTGTGTCCCCCGAGAGACCTTATCTTACCAGTTAATCCCGCAACGGACAATGCTCTAATAGACCCATTTAAAATCCAACATTCATTCTGTCCGATTCTCCTGATTTTAGCTGGCGCCAGTGTGACTAGTGTCAAGATTCTTAAAGAGTTTCACTTGCAATAAACGAGAGATTGTTTTCCTTTCTGTAGGTGTCAGTGCAAATTGGTTTCTCGTGAACTAGAATTGTAAGAATTTCGTGGAAGAGCAACAACTGTGCACAATTAAAAGAAAACAACATTTTGAATCCTTTCTTGTGAATTTTTTCATGTCCTATTTTTCTTCTCACAGCATGCATAACTACACAGGATAAATTGTGTTACAGTCTCCTACGAATCTTTGTGTCCGTTTGAGCTCAAAATTGGTGCAACTTTCCAATTTTTTGATTTACAGAAAAATGGTTTACTGTGACAAAAGACAACTCACCTCTTTGTCAAAATTGGCTCTTGTAAATTCTAAAGAATTAAGTAAAGCATTGGTTGCGGCTAGTCGAACATGATTGCTGGGCTCATTTTGACGCATTCCATGGATAATTGCTGTCAGGATCTGATTGGATTGTGAAACTAAAACATCCTGCTCCTGAAAATAAAAAAAAATGGTAGAGAACTGGTTCACATCCTCTGAAAAACAATACTTTCACCTTCTTACAAAGTGTGTGTACAGTGCAAGTAATACAGTGAAACCCAAGGGACCAAGCTCAAAAAACGTAAAATGCAGAAAACTGTAAAATCCAGGAAAACATTTATTATTTATTTTTCTATGTTGGGACCATCAAAATTGAAGGTATAATGTGAGAAAATGAAAAATCCAGGATTCCACTGTAAATACTTTACAACTAAAACTATAGTTGGGAGCTGAGAAGACTGCCAGTGCGGGGTGAGGTTCGGTGGTGAACGGGGAGGTAGTGTGGGGAGGGAAGCTTCGACTTGGTGTTCAATTTTTCAGTGTTGCCAGACATGCAGAAGTCCCTGTAGGAAAGGGTGAGAATCTGATAATTGAATCGAGACTTACAGTGTGAGGTGCAGTCTGGCGTTCGGAAAAGTAAGGAACCATTCTTGAACCTCCACGGATGATGTCAGCCACGGGACATCTCAAAGACCAGCAACGGCATAGGAATTCACACTTCTTCCGTGTTTTCCGAAATGAATTTGTTTTAAAAATCGAATGAATGTTCTGGCGTGTGTGTATAAGTAAATGTATATGTATAGAGCAGACTATATCTAGTAAACTGGGTCGCTGAAGGTTAACTATCAATAGAATTAACATGCAACGAAAAGAGGGAAAGCCGACTCGGGGGTTGAGCAAAGGTTCATTCAGATTTTTTTTTATTTGAGGGGTGTAAGTTTGTGTTTATGTGTGTGAAAAGGTATACTTAGAGCCAAAATGACCATAAATTTGTCCTTTTATAAAAAATTGTGTGGGGTATTAGCATGGACGTCCGCAGGATTCTTTCCAGGGAGGGGCAAGCAAGGTATTTTTTTTCCAAAGAGGGGCAAAGGACACATATTTTCATCTAAAATAGTGATGCCCCCTCAAAAAACACTGTTTCAGTCTGAAATTATCATGTTTCTTCAACAAATTTATAATAATTAACATAAATTACTGTGATTGAAACGAAATTATGTGTGAATTATATAATGTTTATGTACACATTCATTTTCCAGGGGGGGCCGTGGCACCTCTTGCCCCCCCCCCCTTGCGGACGCCCATGGGTGTTAGGGCGTAGTTGGTGGATAAATCAATGGGGCCGAGACATTACAACTTCATGTTCCATAATCCGAAAGTTGCAGAAAAGCGATGCTACATACCAAAATGTAAATACAAACGAGAGAGAAAATGTACTACCCTGCATAAGTTAAAATTAATTGATCCATGTCCAGGAAAGAAGCATTAACAAGACACTAGGAAATACACAAAAAGCACGCACACACCCTTACTTTCTTAGTCACGTTGGAAGCAGATTGCTTTGATTTGTGATGCGTTTTCGTACCATGCCTTTTTTATTTATGTCGCTGCCACCCTGAAGGGAAGACGAGCTGGCTGCACACGGCGACAACAGGCAGGTCAGTTTCGCATTCCTCAGCCTTGCAGTCTTCTCAGCTCCCAACTGTACATATTACAAATAAAAGCAATTTTGTTGCTATATTGTGATTGTTGCTACATTTCTTGGTATTATTTCAATCTTCATTCAGATTTGTTTCATTTTGCATCTCATTCATGAAAAGTTGTTTTTTTCCCCCGATAAAAAGTTGGGTTTTTGGGGGGGAAAACAGAAATTTTGGCTTTTTACCAATTACAGCTAACCTATTTTACTTGAAGTTACTATTATGAGTTTACAGGTTTGTAGTGGTATATTTTACAACAAGTTAAAAAAAATTAAATCATGTAGCAGCCAAAAGACAGATACTGGCCAATCCCAGTGGACACAAATTGCTTAGTGGTTCAGATATAATTTTAACCCTAGCTAACCAGGGAGTTGGGGGAGGAGGGAAGCTTCCCTTTTTTTAGATTTTTCAACTGTTTGAAAATAATAAATTACATTGTTTCCTAGGATGTTCCCAATATTTCTTTATTATTTTTGTTCATAAAAACATAAATGTAATGTAATTAGGAGGTAAAATGCACTTGCTGGGCATATCAGGTGCTATCCTTGAATGTGTCTCATTCGAGAAACTCATGCCAGTGACAGTGTATAATTGGTTGGCAATGATAATAATTATTATATTTAATAAACAAATACACTTCTACAAATTAAAAAGCATTAATAAAAAATATTATAGATTTTGTGAGTTTTAGTGAATGATAAAATACAGTGAGAGACATGCAGTAATTGGTTATTATTTTTTTATTAATGACTAATTTTTGTAATTATTATAAATAACTGCTTATGTAATCAGCAAAGGAAGCAGAGATTCAATAATAAAATGGTTTCTTGAATTTTAGTGATAAAAGGTGTGGGCCTGGCCCCCGGTATGCAAGTTTCTCGTACGGCACGGGAAGGAAAGCTAGGGTTAAAACTGAACGTATAGTCCTGATGAGCACATTTGACCATGAAATGGACTTAAAACAAGTTTTTACATGTTTGTGTCTCAATTTAAATAATGTTGATGTCATAAAATATGAAACAAATGTTAATATCAAAATGTTTGGGGTTTCGGGACAATTAAAAATCTTTACTGATCAGAATGCATATGCAGAAGTATACGTATTACGAGAATGTGTGTATATATTCTGTTTAACGGAGCTTTCAGGCGGAAGTGACACATGGCTCTTGGAAACCAATCTTTCGAACCGAAACAACATAAGCTGCAAGTGTCGCTTGTCACTTGGTTTGTAGTTTTCTCAGGGAACTTTCAGACTAAAACAACAAGTGACATGTGTCACTTGGAAGCAGACCCTCAGTAATCCATTTAACCCTTTGAACCAAAGTGCGACAAAGAGCTAAACATGTCACTTGCATGTTTCTCGGACTATACTGTTTTCTCAATGGTGTGGATCATGCCACTTCGGTCTGTTGTTCTTGCATGGACGGTGAATGCTTTGCTTCATACTGAAGGATACTGTGTTGCTTGTCATCTGTAACTTCAGTCAGAAAGCTCCTTCAGTGGCACACATCGTGTCACCTCAGTTTTGTTTGTGCATGTGTGGTGAATATATTTTCATGAAAAATTACTACAATCTAACTCAAAAGTTGAAATATATACAGATTGATCTACACTTTACACAGAACCTTTCAAAACTGGAAGAATAATGTAATCATGAATTTTGTTAAAAGCGATATACTTACTATGTCCTGACAAATGTAGCCAATAGCTTCTAGAGTTGCTTCCTTCATAATTTCCGTGCTATTTGAGTTGACTACATTGTTCACTAACAAAGATATAAGCTCTGTCCATTGTCCCACTGGGAGTTCTGCCACTGCAATGTATGCCACACATTGTGCAGCTGAGCTAGGTCTGTTGTTTTCTGTTCCTAAAGCATTGAATACCTGAGGAGAGAAAGAAAACCTTTGTGCTACACCTGATCATCGTTCCTCAAAACACATGCAAGATACTTTTACTTTTTGCAAAACACAAGGTATATCATGAAACATGCTTGAAATCTGTTAGTGCTTCCCTTACAGATATAGGAAACCAGTCTTTTCTCAAATTAAGAACATAATGTTATGATAAAACCAAAAATATCAGTAGCACACTTGTAAAACAATTCTTAATATGACCTCTTAATCTAAAAATATATATTAAAAAATGATGAAGTATTTCGTTATGGTTAATCAAAAAATAAAATTAGAATACGTATGTGAGTACTCCAATGATTTACGTATTCTAATTATCAACCATGTTACTGATGCATACTTAGTAATGAGACACTTTCTGGAGTCTGAATTATCCTGTGCATTATGCAAATCCAAGAATATTGATTAATTCTGCTGTAAATATTTGATAAGCAGAAATGGACTGCTTTAAACAGGAATGAAGTTAATTATCTGTTAAAAACATAAATGTATAGAAGGAAAATGTATACTTTATGTTTAAAAATCTAATTTAGTATTTTAATCAGAATTTGAAAACAGAAATGTCATTTCTTATACCGCATTTGATCCCGAGATGTGCTCAGTTTTTATACTGAAATCTTATATTTATTTACCATAAAAATTGAGGCTCTTATAATGGATTATGGAAAATGTAATTTCCACTGAGGGTAGGGATTAACTACTAATATCAGTCTTCTAAAGAAGAAAGAACCCCCTCAGATAAAGTATTTGTTTGGCCCCATGGCCAACTTGTCATCTGAATCAGACTGGTAACCAAAACTGCACATTTTGAGTTTTCATTCATAGGCTCACCTAGTTCAGTTTACAATTTACAAGTACAATGTTTTATACAGGAATAAATTTAATACTCTGGTAACTACATAAATGTGCTATTAAAAGGGATATGTTTATTTTATGTAATAAGTGCAGTTTATTAATCAAATTTAGGATTATATTCACAATTTTAAAACCAAAATGTCATTTTATATACTGCTTTTGAACCAAAAATTAGCTTGATTTTGTACAGAATTTTTCCTTTATAATTTACCAAAAATATGTGCCTCTTAATCATGGCCATACTTTAGAACCTCTCAGTACAGTCTGAGTGAACAATTAGTGGAAAATAATGGCTAGACTAATATTTGAGGCTGAAACAGTAGTTTTACATGTGTTACAAGTCAGTTACCAAGATCAATTTCTCAGCAAACCTTAATTATCTAAAAACTCAATATGCTGACCAATGCAGAATTTATTTCACTTAAAAAAATAAAATAAACGTTAAGTTTCAATCTTCTAGCAAGGTCTTCTTCAGACTCTGTACCAAATACAAATGAAATAACATACAAAACAGGAAGATAATTATATACACAAAAATCATTATTTTAAAATAATACATTCTGCCTTGGTCAGCATATTGAGTTCTTGGTTAGCATGGAAACAAAGCTTAATGGTGTTATAGTTCTTAATTATCTACTAGTATCCACACAGTACTTTCAAATCTGCTGTGAGAAAGAATTTCTTAACAGCATACAATACATTGTCTAACTAAAATACATTACCAAGTTCATGAATTAACATTATGAATCCTGTACCATGTCATTAAATTTAACCTTATTATAAGGAATGAGCAGAAAAAGTGACAGATTTAACAAAAAGCCATGTAAAATATTAAAGGGGGAGAGTGTTGATAAGCCTTTGGCATTTCCTATTTGAACCATCAGTGGCAAATTACAAACACTTGCCAAGCAAGCAACATTGTGGAAAACATACAAGGAGTTTTTCAGGATAATGCTTCTCCTCAACCAGCAGAGAGACTGACAGATCTAAATTGGAAATGCACAACACGTAGCATACACACTCCACTTAACACTTCTGACAATAAAATATTTATGAATATATAAAACTCTCCAAGGTGAATATGTTGAATAAAGTATACGTGACAACCCTGTAGATCTTTGCTTTCTATGCAAAGGCAAATATGTATCAATATCTCAAATTTGCTACATTACTTGACAGGTTCACTTGTAAGAATACAGCAGAATCTCGATTTTACATTTTTCAGGGAACCAAGCTGGAAAAACTTAAAATACAGGAAAATGTAAAATCATCGGGGTTCCACTGTACCTGTTTTTAACTCAAAGGTGTAATTTGAACCAACAACTCAAATACATTGGATGACTATTTTCAAAACCATAATGATATCATAGGAATAATAAAATGCATAAACATTAAATATACTTACATTTTTCTTCACGTAAGTTCGGGTTTCTTCCGGGAACGCCAGCCACCTTTGCTGGTACTGTGCTTTGACATTTGCATCTTTTGCAGTAAGGGTATTTTTGAGCTGCAGACCTGCAGCCATACGTGCCACTGGACTGTTCCCACCATGATGCAAGATTACTGAAAGTGTTTTCACAAATTCTGGCTGGAAGGAAAAATAAATATATATGTACTTATTAGCATCATCTACATATACCTTTAACTATGCAACAACAAAGGAAATGAACTGTGATAAATACACACACACCAGAATACACATGAATAACTTTCATAGGACCTCAATTACTATGCTCGAAGACAAACTCTTGCAGAAAGTGTATTATGGTGCATATTAATCCACATGTCAGTCTTGCACAAACTGCTGAGTGATACACTTTGATGAAACTCAGAATACTGCAAACTTCGGAACAGTACAAAGCCTTCATTATTATCAGGGTGGCCACTCTAGGACCATGATAAAATTCAAGGGTACAAGCAAATGTTTTCTCTATTTCAACCTTACATATTACCGCCTCTCACCACACCCACACAAATATATTAATATCCAAAAATTCTAATTCAATTCAATTAAACGGTATATATATTAAATTTAGTCTGGAGTTTACACTTGCCATTCCACATACTCAGACTTGAAATACATCTACAAACACAAGCAACAAATGTTACGATATATATTAATCTATGAAAAATTGTAAATTGTATAAGAATTTCAAACTCAAATTTACCTAATCAATTTCAAGATATCTTTCTTGAAAAAATTGTTTATCTTGTCAGATTGTTCAGCAAAGAACACTAACAAAGTAAACATATTGAGAGAAATCAGTTATATTCCACACACTTTGTTTTCGTAAAAAATTGCCTCAGGGCATTAAGAATTGATTGATTGATTTTACTTCACTTCTTGTGCCACTTTTGGCTAATTTGCGAAGCTTAGGATGAGTGATGGCATGATGAATGGATACTTGCAAACATCCAGGCCAGGATTTGAACCCGGGAGCCCTGGCATCGTAGCATGATGTGTTAACCACTCTGCCAAGGAGGCCGGCATGGGCATTAATAAAAATGTATAAATGCAATGGGATTTGGATTAGTTTTTAAAAAGTTACAATTTTTCACATCTAAGGAGAAAAATTCGTGCTGAATTCACACATAATTCCCAGAATACAAGGATCACAGTGAGTAGCCACCCTGATTATTCTCTCAACACAACCATACACTTTTATTTAGGGTCACTAACAGGGGTGTCATATTGTCATATTTACGTCAGGTACGGCACCATAAAAAAGCAGCTAAGGAGGTAAGAGGGTGTGGGGCGACGCAGCCAATAATATCACATCATGTGCAAAATATATAATCATGGCGAAAGTTGTTCTATGTGGGCCAGAGCCACAGTTTACAGCTAAACAAATCCACGAAAGAGCCAGACCTAGCTCCAAAGAGCAAAGCTGGCAACAGTGCTCGGCAGCTGTTGAAGAGAGAAGGATCTAGGGGAAAAGTTTACACATAATTCCCGGAGCCAATAATTCACACATCATTCCCACAATTCAAGGAATTCCCAGTGAGTAGTGTAAATCCTAACCCACCCAATTGTAGTGGTGCCATTTTTGGAAATCTACAAGTTTTAAAAATATATAAATCATTCGTCTTGGGTTTATACATGCTACATTGCAACAAAAAAATGTGATGTACTTTTCAATGCAAAATTTCAAATGGATTCATTTCAACTTCCTGAAATTCCAGGCAACATTTCCAAAATTGAATTCTAATTCACTACTTATTTGTACTAATTATTTTTATGGTTATTTTGTAAGCTTGTGCTACATTAATACTCGGAATAACATTGTAATATCAACTTACCAAACTATTCTGAGCGGCCTGTTCAAGGAAGTTTTGCGCTGCCTCCAATTCAGCTTTGTCTAAAAGGATATAAAATATATATATTAGAAGAAAAGATAATATTAACTTCATGGTTGCAATGAAGAAAACAAAACAAAACCATCATCCAAAATTTAAAACACTTATTTTGTATTAACCATTTCCTATGTGCAGTGCAATGTGGACTGCAAATCAAATTTTGCGATTAAAAGCCTCCGTTATTTGTGTTTTCCGCATGCAGGAATTTTTTTGCGTAAAACATCAAAATCTGTGTTACATACTCAGGTGTGTGCCAGGAGGGAAGAAGTTGTAACATGCAGATGCTAGTAACCTTATCAACGTAAGTGTAGCAAGCTTCGACAAAAAAGTATGGTCGATTAGACAACATGGTTGGTTTTCACTGACACAGTCCATACTGCCAATTGATCTTTTGGCGGGGAGCTGGAACAGTCACACCTTTTGCCCTATGTCTGGTTAAAATTCAGGATTACTGCATCAAATCATCTGGTTTACATTTTCATGCAATGCCCCAGTCCCGAATATCTTTAAAATTACCCAAATTCAATATGGCGTCATTTTTAAAAATTATCATTTACATTAATAGATCGTATTAATTTTAAAATAATACAAATTCATTAAATTTATAGAACTATAACGAGATAGGCACTGGTATTAGATGTGCCTTACAGCAAATGCAGGAATGTGTTTTCTAAAAAATGTGCCTCTATGGAAAATATGGGGTAATGCCTATGCATTTAACAGTATATTATTTGGTTAGTCTGGTTCTATTTGATACCTTGAGTATTTTAACACATATTTTAGCTGTTTTGCTTGTTTGATTTGGTGTTTTAAGTCCACTTTATGAACAGTAAAGTTAATCGGGACTGGACCTACAGTTTAAATTGGGATCCGAACCACTATGTGCCACCACTGGGAATCGAACCCAGGACCCCTTGATTACAAGGGGACGACACTACCAGTGCACCATCAGGGAGGCCATAGGTATTTTAGCTCGTATATCCACACTTGCACATTGTTTATATTTATCAATGCAAAACTAACCAACTAATATCCATTTAACAAATTTCAAAATAATTCACACTAGTTTTGAAACTTTCTCCTCATCCTCCTACAGACATGTAAAAATTATCCAGCATGAGCATGTGGAAGTCAAACACCAAAAAAAAAAATCCAGACTTGCAAGTATATGGTTACAAGTAGACTGGTTACCCTTTACTTGAAAAGAGAAAGAGAGAGAATATGTGTGTGTGTGTGTGTGTGTGTGTAAAACCTAAGGTTACTGTGTTAATTTTTCTTGGCACTTAAGACTTTGCTTTTGTTCTCATTTTCCCACAAAAACAAAAAAGAGCACAAACAGAAGGTAAGTACCCTAATAATTTGTGTGAAATTCCAACACACTGTTGTGAAATGTGAAAAGAATTCTTGTAGCATGCTGGGTCAAGTAACAAATTTAATGTAAATCAAAAAAAAAATTTTTTTCAATATTTGCTCATGCATAAAATCATAAAAATCTGTATATAGATGCTTTCTTTGGTATGAAAAACCTGTATTGGTCTGACTTGCACACGTTTACAAGAAAAGTGTTTAAATAATTTTTGAAGCTTTAGGTAAAATTTGTCTGCATCGAAACTTCTTGTGCATGTATGTACATGTGAGACAAGAACTGCATGCATATATTGCAATACAGAAACCTACTTCTCGACAGAGAAATCAATCACCAAACTAAAATATAAGGTGCTATCTTGCTACATGATGTGCATGCGAACTGCAAAATGCATAACACATCAAGCCTAAACTATATTGTCAAATGTAATTTGGCCTAACCCCTTTACATGATACATGCACCTTGTCTACACAAAATGAACTAGGGATATGTATAAATACCCATACTCAAGAGGTAGAATGTAAGATTTTTTGCACAACCATTTTGCCCAAATATTTCCACATGAATATTTCACAGTAAGCAGCCATTCGTGGACCTTAGCCTAGGAAACTAACTAGTTATATCATCTGGGCAGGTAAATTCACTTACATTTGGTACAATTAAATTGTTTTATTTACCTACAATTATATTTCATGTGCAAATATATAATTTTCCAGCCAGTAGAGCAGCCAGAAATTTCAAATGGGGTGGGGAGGGCAGTGTTAGTTGGGAAAATACTTAAAATTGCATCTACAATTAAGAAACACAGTGGCATGGCCAGAAACAATTTGCCCCTAAACCAATATGAAACATATTTTAAAATACAATACACACAATGCAATGAAATTTAAAATTAATCTAGACTCACCAAAGGTTATAAAACAATACCCAGTCTCAGTCTTTGCAAAGTGAATCTGTTGAGAATCTCCACCAGTGTAATTTTCACTTTCCTGTGTATATTAAGCAGTGCCAGTCCATTCAGTCGTTCTTCACTAAGAGAATTGCACAAATATGTTTTCAATCTCCGGAGAGTCAAAAAGCTTATTTCTGGGGTAGTGGTTGTAACAGGTAGAGTGCAGAGAATTTTCAGGAGTTTGTGAATATTTGGGAAGAAAATCTGATGACACGTGTTGTGGCTTTCAATGGCAGTTGAAGGGAGGCTTGCGAGTTTAACAGATTCCCACTTTGTTTTCCAGAGTTCAAACTCAGTTTTAATTTCAGAAACTGAACCTGGTAAATAATTTCCATAAAACATCACTGCTTCTAAGAGATTTTCCCATGAACCGCCAGCACAAAATTTTGGGACCAACATTTGAAGCATATAAATTGTATTTCTATGCATTTTAAACCTTTTGTTTAGTTCACTTAACCTGAAGTCCAACAAAGAGATGTACACTGACACAGTAATATTTCACTGGATCGCTTTCCATGTAGTTTTCCCGATTTACCTGCTTTCCAACAAGGCGAGGCAATTTTTGTAAATCAACTTCATTGCCTTTGCAAAGATCTTCAGCAGATTCGAAAATCTGATTAAAACTCTCCTGTGCGTTGTCCCTGTATTTCTGTAAAGTTTGCATTACAGTGACACTGACAAGAGACATGTTAATGAGAACACTTTTTCACAAACCAACAAACTGACTAGAAACTCTCCACGTAAAAGACAGGATAATATTTGGCAAGCCTTGTGTGACGAGTCTTCATCAAAATTGTCTTGTATGTGTTGAAGGCTCATGACAAAAATGGGAAAAAGTTTATGAAGGTGGTTAACGCTTCATGTCACTCTACCCAACGTATTTCACACAAGTGGTGTAGGTTCTGTGATGTATTGGCACTATTGGAGCTCTCTTTCATGTTTTCTCTCAGTAGGTTACCTCTTTTGGGGGAAGCACGAAAAAAGGTTATGGTTTCCTCAACAATACCAAGGCAGTTTCTGATAGGCGTGACAGTGCATGACTTTGAGGGCCAAATTCAGCACATGATTTGCACAATGGACATAGGCAGCCAGTGGGTATGCCTTCTTTAATTCGGCCTGCACTCCTTTGAAACTACCACTCATAGCACTTGCACAGTCATATCCCTGTTTACGAAGAAAATTCATTTCTATGCCTAAACCAGACAAGTTAGTGATAATGGCCTGAGATAAAGCAGAACCTGTTGTGTCTGTAACTGGGACAAATTTCATGAAATCTTCGCGAACATTAAAATTCCCCTCTTTTCCTGCAACGTAACGAAAATATCAGCTTTTCCATTGGCCAGCACTGAGAAGCATTTAGCACATTTAACTTAATTTAATATTTTCTCAAGAATCAAATCGCCGCAGATCTCAATTAATTCATTTTGAATTTGGGGGTTAATGTATTGAGCATTCAATGAGCTTTCTTGTAAATGTTCTCTCAAAACTTAGTCTCCACTAGCAACCCTAAATCTTAGCAATGCACGAAAATTCCCATAGTTTTCTTCAGAATCTATATTTAATGGTCCCGAGTCCCTGTGTCCTCTTAAGAGCAATATTTTGACGACCACAAAGCACCACTGTTTCTATAATTGAAATAAGCTTTTGTCGGTTCTCTAGCACTTGTCTCTTGTGCGTGCTGTCAAGACTTTCCATAATGCTAGGAATCCGGCGACTGCAGACGGATAGGAAATCTTCTGCTGCATTTATGGTATTGTGTTTCTTCGTGGGAACGAAAGCATTCCAGAGCGTCCTTCCAATTTGAGAATGGTTTTGACACCAAATTTCCCAGCTTTTGGTTTCCACGCTGTCCCTCTCTGCCAGCAAACAATACACACGTACAACAATAAGCCCCTTCACCGTAATCACTGTAACATAACCACTTGAACTGACCTAGCCACTTCATCTGAAAACGTCTTCCTTTCACTGCCGGGAATACATAGTTTTCGTCCGGAGTCCAGGGTTCCGTAAATAGTTTCAAAAAAACACCACAGTCACTTGGGGAACTTGCAACATGCACTCCTATATCCAACTTGTGATCAGCATGAGCTGCACTTTCATTACTAACAGACGCAGAAGTAGTTGTGTGTGAACTAGGGATGAAGGCATCTGAATGCACAAACACTGGGTTCAAAGTCCTTTTCTAGTTTCGGTTTTTTGGCAAAGAAAACCAAAATCTTCCTTTGGCTCATTGTGACTTCACTTGGCCTGCACGAAAACTGGTGGAACATATGAGAGAAAGTTGCATTTTCACCGTGCAAGGGGCGGGGAGAAGGAATCCGTTGCCATGGTGAAATTTTGTCATTTGTGTGTGACCTTCAGACCGTGGCTATTTTCCTACTGCATTTCAGATCAATGACCTCTCAGGACCAGACACTAACCGCATTCTCTTGTCTTCAAATCTCAGTTTCCCCAACTTTCCAAACCACACACATATATAAGCATAAATTTACCAGTTTTACTTTAAAATATTAAAAACTGTCATCACAATACAAAAATACCCATTACGTAATGACAAAATACAGGTATTTCGCATATTAGTACAAAATCAATGGAAACTATGAATTTTGCATAACTTTCGAGACTCCGCAAAAGTGTTGCGTGGAATTTTTGTGGAGCCTGCCAACGAACAAAACTTGGGAAAGTATCAGTATATAAAATACAACCGAACCCAATCACCTCAGCCCTAGGTCTAATCACTTAGAGTAATTAGTCATTTTATATGGTATCGTTCATGGCATCATGAAATCTTTGCCAACTCTACATGAAATGAACTGCATGTTTGTTACATGCTTGTTAGTGTTGTGTATAAAATGTAACTGCTATTGAATGCCATGACGTAGTAAAGAATAGGAAATGTAAAGGAAAACAAATTGCAAGTGATTTAGTAAGTTTGAATAACACGAATTCCGTGTTGAAGACAAGGACCTTCTGAGCCTGTACAGATAGGCGTAACTGAAGGTAAGCCCTTCGAAGGTCAAATGAAACAAACCAACTGCAACCAACCATCTTGTTGAAAATGTCCTCTCTTTTAGGTAACTCATATCCCATCCTCGTTGCCATTGTTGAGTTTCGGGTTCGTTCTGTTCTTCAGTAATCCAGGAAATGGAGTAAAGAATACGACAGGAGTTCGAACATAAACGAAAGTGTATAATTCACGAACAAGATGAGAAAATTAATATAACAACTTACAATATGACATAAATGCAAGAAGTCTCGTCACGAAGGACGGCTTTAACTTTGAGGCATACATGACAAACTTTAACAAAGACTGTTGAGAAACAACACCTAATAACCAGGTCTGGCGTTCACTGCTGATGCAGATCAAGTCCGGCGTATATGTTCAATCGTTATACGAAAGCATCATGACATCTTTGCAAACTCTACATGATATGAACTGCATGTTTGTTACATGCTTGTTAGTGTTGTGTATAAAATGTAACTGCTATTGAATGCCATGACATAGTAAAGAATAGGAAATGTAAAGGAAAACAAATTGCAAGTGATTCAGTTAAATTTCAGTGTGTATGGACATACGATGGTCACATTTCAGGGCTAAAAATTTCACTAATTTGTGGTTTCCGCAACTTTAAATAAATTTCAGTCTTCCCAAACATGTGCTACTTCATACAATCTGCCCCTGTAACCATGTAGCAGGAAGTACATATTTTCAAGGTATTTATGTAACTTTGTGACAATGATTTTCTTACATATATAATCGATGGCAAGAAATGTGGTGCTATTTAAAGATGAGCTAGGATTGATGCTCATGGCATTTTTTTTTCTTATTCTATGAATCAGCACGAATCAAGACAAAATCTGTTTTTAAAATAATTGTAAAAGTTGTCCAGGATAAACACTTCAGAGTTAAATATTTCGCTACTTGTGGTTTCCACATCTTCAAATAAATATCAGGTTTTGTAAACCTTTAGTATGTAAAATTCCCAAAGTGGTACTGAGTATCACTGGTGCATGATGGGTGTCTTGGGGAGATCTCATAAAAACTGGTTTGATTTTTTTACTAATTTAACAAAGCTTGATAGTCATTAAATACATATAACAGAATTACGTACCCCTGACCATTTGTATTCCCTCATAAAAGTGAAATATCTTGTATGGTTTATGAAGATTTAGTTATTTATGAACGTTTTCAGTTGTATTTAGCTCGCAGAAATGTGTTATTGTGTAGTAAAGTACATCTGTTACTTTTGCATGTTACCTTACGGTGAAGCTGAACAGCCCAAAGGCTTCACACAAGTGAACATAGCACCCAACATGACATTCCACAACAGCAGCTATAATTTTACATAGTTAGGTTTGGGACTGATAGTTATTTTCGACATGTTCTCTCGCTATTTCAATGTGCATGCATACAAATGGTTTTTACAAATAAAAAGCGGTGAAAGCACTCCAAATTAGTTTTTTTCGTTATTTGTGTCTTTCGCATGCTGGAACCAATTTTATATTGTGCAAAACATCAAAATCTGTAGATTACAAAAAAATTCAACATGAATCTGGAGGGGGTACAGTGGTTCAACAGCCCCAAGAATTAATTCAGATATCATGGCAACTATAAAATAGTAGAAATTATGCCAAACTTGGTAATTCACAATTTGTGTGCATATTATTTCTGTTCATGAGTAAGTGGAAGAATGTCTTCCCGTGTACAATAAAAACTACTATTTCAACTGGTGGGTAAATTTTCCAATTAGGAATACAGAATCAAACTAGAGAATCTGTGTAGCATCAACCTCTCAAACGCCAATTCAAACGAATGTTTTTCTCATTACGAAAACACAAGTTGCACCAATAACCTCCAATCTATATCTTGTCTAGCTCTATCAGTAACACCTACTAAATTACAATTATGGTGCAATTTTAACACACTCCATAAATACAGTTTGCGACACGTAATGTGTTAAGGGATATAACCAAATTTATCTTTTAAATTCCGAACATAATCCTACTGTTGTTACACACAATTTTTTAATTAGGCTAAAAGTGCAAAGAAGTCTAGTAGTATGGTCGATATTTGATCAAATTGGCGTACGCATACCGACGCATACTGAAAAAATACGCTTTTTGCAATACGGTAGCACTACGTAACGCCGAAAAAGCACGTAAAGCGAGGATTATTCATCTTAACACCTATCCATCACGTTTTGCCACCATTTTCTGGGGCCATTTGTTAACGTCGCATTGCACTCTACAGTGCCTAATTTATGGAGTAATAAAGTGGATCTCTACAAATAAAAACCTAAATTGAGATGATTAATGTACGAGACGTTAAATCGCGGTTGATAGACTTGCGTACATATTCAAACCTCACGTGCAAAGACACGATTGTCATCGAGCCATGCTCCCTAGAATGGAAGTCAATATTCGCCCAGTAGAAAATATAATACGTATGTACATAAAACCGTAACAAAGAACAGATGCAGATAAAACATTGCACACGTCCCAAGCATATTGCGTGTTATTAAAGCTTTTTGTAGTCTACAAATCGTTTACATACAGAAATTGCACGACGGCTTACATACTCTTCCTGGTGATAACGAATTTCATGCAACATCTTCCTATAATTATAACTATGGTATTCCGCATACATACCTGGAGACACTGTTTTCTCTAGTACTTGAATAAGTTGCAATGCAGGATCTGGATTCATGGTTTTTGGTGGTTTTTGCCTTCAAAAATACAGACGATTCGATTTTTCACTGCTGTATTGTCTTCTCAGTAACCGGCAATCTCCCACCACATGTACACTTGCGCAAGAATATCATTACCACACAACATATACATATGTTTACTTAAATCATATCGGTTATAGTTCATATATAAAGTATTTTGTTGCAAATTAATGGATTAATATATTTAACTTTTAAATTTGTTCGTAGAACTATAGTAGAATTGGAACTATTTTCTTCGGAGGAGATCTCGTGGTTCACGCTCATTCTTGGTGAGATATCGCGCCAACTTCGTTTTGTTCGGAACAGCTGGAAATTCAAACGTACGACGACAGAGGGCAGTGAAGATGCTATAAGATTACTGACTGAAAATCAATTATTTATTAATATACCAGGAAGATTTTACTATCGTGTTATCTCGAGAAACACACATGTGCTTAAAATTCTTGGTGATTATTGACACATGTCAACTTCCTGTTTGGCTTCATAATTTAAAAAGTTCAACGAAGTGAGAGCGATTTTCCCGCCGTTGCACAATGGTCCCAACAAATCTTTTTGCACGTAAAACAGTGCACTGCAAGTGAGTTTCATAAGAAAGTGTGTTCGGCACTCCGCGATGGCGTAGTTGTAACGTCGCCGCCTTGTACCCATGGACGTCCGCAGGATTTTTTCCAGGGAGGGGCAGGGAAGGTATTTTTTTTCCAGGAGGGCAAACAAGGCACATTTTCTCCAAAAATAATGTTGTTCCCTAAAAAAACATTGCTTAAATTTGAATTTATGATGTTCATGCAATAATTAACACATATTATTGTGTCTAAAATGAAATTATATGTGTAAAATACATAATTTTTGGTTGACTTTCATTTTCCAGGGGGGCCACGGCCCCCCTTGTCCCCCTTCCGGACGCCCATGCTTGTACCTAGTATTAAAAACCCTACTTCACCAAATTTTAACAGAATTAATAATATGGTAACTATCATGCAGTGGCCTGCCCAGGGGGGATTGGTGGAGGTTAAAATTTCCCATTGGTTTCGTCATTTAAAAAAATTCAAAGCAAAAGTGAAATAAATTTTATTTCATAAATGGTTTGAGTACCAAACAGGGACGGCGCCAGAAATTTTCGACCGGGTGGGCAGAAGCTCCTTATTGATAGATTAGGGTGGGCAGTATAAATGCAAGACCATGTATGTGTACGTATGTATCCCCCTCTCTCTTACACTCCCGATTTTCCTCTTACTTCTTTTTCCTTTCCTTGTTTTCCTCTTTATTCTTTTCTAATCTATTCTCGCATCTTGTCCCATTTCCTTCCGTTTTGTCTCTGATGGACACAAGGAAGTGTTTACACATGTGCAGCCTTACCCCAGCCATACATTCTAATGTATGTATTAGGTTTAAGCTTGTGTTGCAAATACAAGGCACATACTTGATTTTATGTATTCGGCGACAGTGATAGATTGATTGATTTGCTTTATTTTACTTCGCTTTTTGTGCCACTTTTGGCTATTTTGCGAAGATGGGGATGAGTGATGATAAGATGAAACTGATGAATGGACACTCACAAACATGCATGTCTAGGACGGAATTCGAACCCAGGACCCCTGGCGTCGTAGCGCGATGTGCTATAGAAAGTGCGATGGTAGACAATCGTGAAGTTCATGATATGTTCCTGAGCATAGTATTTTCATCGTATGAGTTTTTGACTGAAAGAGTTTTCTTACTCCTTTGGGGGTCACTTTTCTTATCTTACAAGGTTTGTACAACTGAGAAATCTATCTCAATGTTTGTAGTAGCGGCGATTGGGTGCCAACATTTGAGGGGCAAGGACAATATACTTTTTCTTGGTAGAAAAGGCTTAGCATAAAAAGGCCATAGTGCAGGAGCAAAAAGTGGCAAAATTTGGCGAGGGAACCGCAACCCCACTTCCCACTCCTCCTAATCGCCGCCACTGAATGTTTGGATTAAAATGAACGTCTTATTAGGAATGATTTAAAACACACACGGAAATCAAATTCTTTGTTCATTGTCCATGAAGTATTCCTAGGCTAATGAAAGGCTATTTTGACAGAATATCACTCACAAACAAGTAAGATCGAAAAATCTGTTCAGAATTGAAGAGATTATTAGCTAAGTTGTTATTAATTTTCTGAACTGTCATGTTACTAATGCGGAAGAAGCTATACACGTATGGTTGGTTACATGAACATATTTTTTGAGGTAACAAAATGATTTAGGACACAAGGAATTCATCGAAGTTGATCACCGTGCCAGTAATAATTCATCTATTTTTCATAATGACTTGGGTTGCATGGCGTGACCATTTCGAACACACTAGAATGTCAACCTCTATCCTGTGCAGCACACCCTGGAAACTTGATTTTTCAGGCAACGAGTCCCTGGTGCTTGGAACCACTGTCAAAGTAATAATTTATGAGGGTTTGTATTTTGAGTGTCAGCTTGTGTTTGTTTTCGCCCCTTCTTAACTTTAATCTAATCACCATTGAACCTTATCGTCGTTATTATCAAAATTAGCAGAAAAATGACTTAACCTTTAAACAGCCAATGGGTCATATATGACCCATGGTGCGCATTACAACATTCACGTGCTTTTAGGACCTTCATACTTGTATGTGAGGTTGTAAACGCTGACAGATGTTGAGACAAGACATTGAAATGTCATGTGGAAGAAAACCCACCCCTCCCCCTTTCTCTAATATGCAAATTAGCTATTTTTAGCCAAAATGCAAATTGTGCATATTGCTTCATATTTCAGCAAAGGTCTACTCTTTGAAAACAATGCAAATGTTTGCGCCCTTTTTCCAAAATAACGGGAACGCCAGATTTTTTTTTCATTGAAATTTTGGGACTTGGTCCCTCCCAACCCCGTGTTTCTCACTTGGGCTTTCTGAATTGTACACGGTCGCGTGCTCTGATGTTTTTGCTTTCAAACAAAAGTTATCCGAAGTAGACTGCTCAAATAGTATCCGAGATATAACGTTTTTCTGAAATAAGTGTAAAAATTTAAAAATCGCGTGCAAAGGCCACGGCGAGAGAGGGGTTACTTTCGAAAACCGGCTCGGCTGTTTAAAGGTTAAATATAACAAATCAACCACAACTTACTGTTCCAAAAATGGAGTTGCATTAGTTCATACCTCTTAGGAAGTTGAGATGGTAGTTTCAATTGCACAGCGTTTCATTAGTGGATCAAGTCAAGGCAGCTAATTCCGTGAACAATGATGTTGTTTTCCCAAAGTCTCAAATATTTTCCTCAGGCAATCAGCCCCCTAAAATGGACGCATCTTCTGTGGTGATAAAATGCCACGTTTGGTGCGAGTTCTTTCTGTATATTTTTCCCCAAGGCATAACGCTGTCGCATTATAATGAAGACGTCCTGTGTTCGACTCCCCCCCCCCCTCCTCTGGTGGAAGCACAATGCACACTGGTTCCACGTTAAACTGTAGGTTTAGTCCCGATTAGCTTATCTGAGCATAAAAGTGGATTTAAAAACAAACTCATAAAATCGTCTTCTGGATACTTCGTGACATAACTTTTTTTTCTTTACTTCAGCTGCATCTACAGATTCTGTTGACATTTTCGGCTGATTCAGGTGGCAAAATTTATGTATGGAACGAGGATTTCTAAATAGGATAAGCCACTCATTAGCAATTGAATAATTCTGTAGCTTTTTCCGTACATTACTGGTTTATTAAAATTTATTCACTGCAGTATTGTAGTGATTATTGTGATTCCTTCTTATTAGTAAAATGAATATAAAGTTGATATTTCGCATACCATATTGATATTTGAAGATAAGAAGTATATAAAAATTGTAATGAAATAAAAAAAAGGACACTTCTGGAATTTTAATGCAGAGCTAATTAAAACTATATTATACTCTCTAGGTTTATGGCTTCAGCAACAGAAGCCTTCCATCTGTCCCTATTCGGGGCAAGATCAATCCAATCTTTTCGATCCTTGCCGATTTCTTTTAGGTCCATCTCAACGTTATCCCTCCATCCTCGTCTTGACCTTCCTACTGGTCTCTTACCATCAGGTTTCCCAACAAGAATCCTGTAAACTATTTTTTTCCTCTGCCATTCGTGTCACATGGCCTACCCATCTAAGTCTTCTTGATTAAATTATTCTAATAATAATAATAATTAAAAAGTTAAAATAGTGTATTGTGTTGCCGGTGGAAGTAACGCTAAGATGATGATTTTATTTGTTTATTTAGAGATTATTTTAACCATACCCAGGCAGGGATTTATATACGTATGTGGAGGCCCGGAGCTGCAGTCCTCAAGTTATACCTAAATTCTGATATAATCTTGATCATACCCTGCATAATTTTGAGCCTCCTAAGCCTACTAACTGCTTTTAATCGTGGAAGTATTCATTTGATCACAGTTTTTGTTTCAATAGCTCTAGTATTTACTTTCACTTTCTAATGACAAAATTGGCTTTTTATGGGTTGATAATATGTGAATATTTCTAGCATAGATAATATTCACAACTAAAATATATATGTCATGAACACCAGAATACACTTATTTATCGAATTATTCATATATCTCCAAGTATATGTACTTATTGAATTTGATTGGGTGGGCAATCGGGTGGGCACAGGAATTTTTGGGTGGGCGCTTGCCCACCCGTGCCCACCCCTGGCGCCGTCCCTGGTACCAAATCGCCAAAATTGTAAAATGTTTACATTTTGGCAATGAGAAATGTATTTGCTTCTTCAATTACTTTTGATAATATTGGAGTTGAGTGTCAGAAATGCACAGGCACTCATTCATTCCTTAGTCACTGAAAAGGAAGGAGAATTTCCTTCTCAGTATGGTCAAGAAAAGAGCCGTAACCCTTGGAATGCGAACTGAAGGAATCCCTCCTCCCCTTTCTTTCACCCACGATGACCGACCCTCTTAGGAGAATGACCCTCCCTTTCCTGTTACGACAGTGCTGCTAACTTCCATTTTCTTTATTTTCCCTTCTTATACCATTTATGCCAGCAGAGCAAAGTTCTGTGAGATTTGAATCACTACAATTAGTAGGCAAAGTAAGTCAAAATCTTATATTGCACCTGGATGCATATTTATTTCAAAATATCAATAATTATAATAATAATAATAATTGTTGCAGGCAGTAGCGAAGCATGGTTTTACGAAGGAGGCAAGCGATGTTTTGTACAGTACAATAGCATGCCGGGAGGTAGGGAAGGATGCGTTATATAAATTTTTCAATTTACACTAGATAAAATGAGATTTTTGGCTTGTGTGTGAAATAAAATATTGTGATTATAATTTAAGGAGAAATATAATTATCGAGGAAAGGCGGAGAATGTTCTAGAACCCTAAAGGATAAGCCTGTTATTGATAGTATTGTATCTAAACTTTTCTTGCTCTTTCGGTGTTGTCACAATGAAGTTTAGCATTATTTAAAGATTTGTCAGCATTTGTAAGTTGCACAACAAAGCACTGTTAAAGGTAGCGCCATGAGTCGGGCGATTCGTTGCATTACTACAAAAAAAGTGCGGAACATTCCAGAATATAATATGGATATAAATATGCGGATTCAATTTCACAGTTGGTCACAACAGAATAATTCAATAAGACTTCACGAGTTAGTGTGACAGTCGATTAGTAATCAGTCAGTATCCATTGACAGTTTTATATGTCAATATATGTAGAGATTCAGGGGGGAGGAGGGGGGGGGGGAAAGAGGACTAGTGACACACTTTCCTAGAAATTGCTGAAGTCTACCACTATTAGTACAAGTTCGGGTCCAAAGCTGAAGACATTGCCGACAGTGTAGTGCTGCTAGTTTCGGGCCATGAGACGAAGAGATCGAAGGTCTCTAAAGTAAATATTTCAGCAGTAATGGGCATTGGAACATCATTTTTTTTAAAAAAAGGAAATAAGCTGCACAGATCGACTGAAAATCTTAGTTTTGAGTAACGATTTATTAGTGACCGGACCAAGTTTCGTGTATGCAGTCCGAGAGTTTCGTGGGTTAAAAAAGGACTTTTAAGTCAACTGTTTTGGAAAAACAATCTAACACTAACTACCACAAAGGGGCAGCCATATGAAGGCCGAAAATTTTATGAATGTCGAGAAGAGAAAGCAAGAAGATGTTTGCATATCTGGAAATTTTAGCGGAAAAAGCAAGCTCGACTATGACTCCAAAACCAGGGTCTCTGGCATAGCTTATACCGTGCCATTCTTTGTTCTACCAAGTGAGCTACCGAGACACCCTTGATCTTTTGCTGTCACTGTAAAATACTTATATATTCCTTGGTCGCTGTAGAGAAATGGCACGGTATGCCTGGTGGAGTCAGCATTTTCCGCTAACATTTCTGCATGGCACATCTCTTGTGTATGCCCAACCGTAAGATGTTGCCTGTTTAATTAACAAGCACAGAAAAAGGAGATAGAATAAAACTAAGGGACATTACCACCGGTTTACAAGATATTTTTCTTCTGTGGTCAACGCGAGCTGCCGTTTGAAGGTGCCAATGAGATTGACCCACCAGGTTTCACACCGAAGCTACAAGCTATACGTGGCGCTTGAGGATTTCACAAATCGAACACAGGCTTGTGCAGCCTGTCGTGCCGCTACGGCGTGAAAAGTTTCTGTTTATTGGGTCACTCATTGCAAACGACATGTGTGAGCCTTCGGTCTGAATTCTTCCTAATTCTTGATGATCCAAGTCACAAGGATGGAAAATTAGGATTTTTGTTAAGGTTAAGTTTGGAAGGCAGGCGACAACACCATAAAGGATCATATCCAAACCTGCGAGAACACATTCGAATGGATTGTCCATTGCATAACAGCTTCGTGAAACGGTCACACATATACATACTGAGATCGTTTCGGCACAAACACAACGTACGTACATTGCAATAGAGGAGTCACGTGATACAAAATGTAAGGATATCACGTTCTGAAACAAGAAAAAAAACAGCAGCTTAAACAGTGGCAGATTTAGGAGACAGTTGCTCTCCATTTTTGGCCCCACACTATGGGGCTTTTTAAAGCTAACCTTTGTCTACCAAGAGAAAGTAAACTTTTCTTGCATCCTCCCCCCCCCCCCCCCCCCCACCGTTTTGGGACTGAATCGCCACTATCGACCTTAAACTTTGCGAGGTTCTATCTATGCCCCTGTAAAAAAAATGATGGTTAGCCCCCCCGAAAAGAATTTCTGGATACGTGCCTGGCTGTTAACACTAGTGAAGTAATTTGAGCTGGACCAAGCTGTTCCACTTCCCGGAACCACAAACACTCGCCCGGTATCTTTGTCCCAAGTCCTGGTGTTCTGCGGTTGTAGCGAGTTGCAGATGATCTGTGGTTGCATTCTGCAAGGTAGCAAGTCGAAGTGGTCGTGTTGTGTGTTATGTTTCTGCGAGTGTAAGAGATTTTTTACGTGGAACTAAAGATGGATAGAGAAAAGAGGAGAAATACATTATTAGATTATTTCCAAAATAAACAAAAAATGGAAGTTGAAGCTTCACCTTCCACAAATAGAACGTCAGAAAAGGTCGATTTAAGTTCAGAGGAATTCCATCCGAATTGCAAGAGTGAAACGTGCGAACTTTCAGACTTTGATATTCAACAAGAAGGCTGTTACTAGCCTGGTCCCCCACCCTTTACCTCCGCACTCGAGGTTCGGTGCACTTCGTACTCGGCTCAGATTTGTCTAGGGGTATCTTTCTTTGTACGACAATGCACGTGGGTTGCTACAAGTCAACATAATTATATAATTAACTACAAGAGACAACGGATAACCTTTGCGAAACCTTTATGATCAGGGGGATAAATTACCTTGTCCAGCATGTGTGAAATTAAAAACTGAAATTTTGGATATTTTCTATAGTTTAATTAACTTAAAATTTGAAGTATATACATGTCGTTTCCGAACGTTCATTTCTCTAATTATTTATCGGGCCAAAACTCTAATTTTTGATGTTGGAATCTCTATTGTTTGTACCTGGATGCTTTACATTTCATGAATTACATCTGAAGTACGCTTGTCACAAGGTAGACTCGCGTTACTCCAAGAAACGTCTTAACAGGCGCTAGGCCGCCCGACGTGTACATTTCTCAACCTCCACGGTGACAAGGCACTAGGCTGCCCGGCGCACCGTAATTACTTCAAAATAACATCCAGTACAACTACCTTTTTACCTGTAAACTGGACACCAAGGCACTAGCTTGCCCGGCAATCCAATCTCTTACAGCATCCGTTTCGGGAGACCTGTCCTCCCGTCCTAGTTAACCGAAGCAAAAACAGCCTCTCCCTTCCAAGTCTCAGTTCCAACAGCCGACCTCCCCCACTCTCATCTGGGAGTTTATATACGTTTGGTCGGCGTCTGCTGCCAACCTCCCTTCTTTCAAAATTTTTAATCTTTAACAGCTAACCTGCCCGCCTTTCTTTTGAACGTTCGAAACACGAAGCAAGAACAGAGAGCTACATGGTATTTATACATGGAATAATATGAACCTAAAAATGCATAATAAATTGATTTACACTAATAACACATAATATACACGTAATTACCTAATTAACATATTAATAAAATATTTAAATAACGAAAAAAAACACTGTTGCCCTGACACGGGGGCAGGGTAACAGATTCCCCCTCCCCAGCGTTACAATTCAATCTGAAATTTAAATTTCAGTCTGTGTGAATTGTCTTAAAGTTTCTGAGAAAAATCTAAACACTATATCTGAAAAAGAAAGTTCACTGATGACGTTATTTTCACTACACATCACAACCGTCTCTCTGAAACAGAAGAGTCTTGATTTCACTTCACTAAATATCGTATTTCCACACGGATTCTTCCTCCGGGAATCCTGGAATCTCCTGGACATCTCGGTCATCTGGTCATCAGGACTGTTCCTAGGTGCAGACAGATTCAGCTCCTCCACCTTCCAAAGAACATGCCCGGCTCCCGCTCTAGGGTCGTCTCAGCCTCCTCCTCGGTCCATCCGAAGAACTTCCGGCTCCTTAGTCCCCTAGTCCTTGCGTCTGGGACATCCGCGGTACTCGGTTCGACTCCTGCCGAATTTCAGCTTCAAATGCTTTCAAAAGTTCTATCGTTCGATCACACGACCCGACTTAAATATGGCTTTTCCATTTTTCATCTTTAAGGAATTCCCTTCCTTCTTCGGGCATCGAACTGCCATCCTTCAGCATTCTCTTAGCGATGAAAATCTCATGTCTTCATGTTCACGATTGTCACCACCCTTTATCGGCAAAAGGTTGACATAACATAAAATACAACAGTCCGTAATTTAAATCTTATATTCACATGAAATAAATTTACCATAACTCAAATGTGTAGCGACAATAAATCAGGAACTTAATTAACTACTGTACAAACTAGAAGTCGGTCACTCGGCTCCCTTTTCATCATTTTTCACAGTCCTTCTACCCCCTCCCCTTGAGATGGATTCTCAGGGTAGAATTTAGGGACGAGTGTTTTCCCTCACACTTCTCAAATTTCTTCTCGGAATGACCTTCAGCTGGTCAACGTTAGCCAGAACTCTCTTCCCCTCACCTTCCTTTTCCAAAACAACATTATTTGGAGTAGTGAAATTCAGAATTCTGTAGATCCCTTTGAATTTCGGGAAAAAGCACGCAGTTTGCTTATTAAAAGCAGACGAAATCTTATGCTCTTGAAGCAGTACTCGATCTCCTACACGAAGATTAACCCTTCTTCTGCCCTTATTGTAGGCCCTTGACGCCTTTTGCCTCGTCTTTTCTTCTTTTTCTCTTGCAAATTCGAAAGCCGCGCCCATTCTTTCCTTTAACTGCATGACGTAATCCATCTGTCTCTCCGCCGTGACGTCCTCCCCGGTTCCATCTTCCCTCTGAAGCTCCATTTTCCGAGTGTCATGCGGCGTGTACAAATCACGTCCAAAGAACAAGAATGACGGCTTCAATCCAGTCATCGAATTCGTTGCATTATTAATGGCAAAACTTATCGCGTCCAAGTTTTCAGCCCACGACGAGTGTTCCTTGCAGAACTTTCCAAGTGCTTGCTTGATTATCTTAATAGCTGCTTCTGATTTGTTTCCCTTCGGTCTATACGGCGTAATATAGACGGACTTGCAATTCACAGAACGCAACGTTTGTGAATACAGTTTGCTTCGAAATACACTCTGGTTGTCACTGACAACGTATTTCGGGAATCCTGATTGAAAACAGTACTTGAAGAATGCTTGCGAGATCGTCCTCGCCGTTGTAGTTCTAAGCGGTGTCAAACTAATGTGCCTTGAGAACTCATCTTGAATGACTAAACAGTACTTGTATCTCCCCTTCGTACTTGTAGGCAGTGGTCCAAAAATGTCCAGAAACACTTTGTATCCAGGCGCAGTAGATTTCTTCGAGTTCATAAATCCCATCTTTCTGCTGTTGTCAGGATTATACTGAAGACAAGTGATACAACTTTTGCAATAGTTACTGACATCTTTGACTACTCCGTCCCAAGTATAATTCTCTAGAACCTTAAACAATGTCTTTCCATGTCCTAAGTGCGCAGATAATAAATCATCATGCGAAGATTTAAGTACTTCACTCTTCAACTTCTCTGGTACCCACAGCTTCAATCTGGAGCTAAACGGTGGATAAAGTCCAGTGTTTTTGTCAACGAAACGGTAAAGCATTCCATCATCGTCGAGACAGGAATGCTGCAGATAAAAGTCAAATTTTCTCTTCTCTCGAGAATCCTTTATTTCAACTTCTTCCCCATTTAAACATCCAATTAATTTCGATAAATAAAGATCACTCTGTTGTTCTCCTTTCCACATATCTTTATCGTTAAGATCTCCGGGCGGCGAAGTTCCTGTCTGTCCGACCGTCTGTCTTCCATTTACAGTGTTGCCAGCTGCATCTGTAAACATCGCTTCCGTTTTCCTTTTCTGCTTCCGGTCGAAATTCTGACACACTTTGCCTTCGACTTTAGGAATATCATGATGTTCCATTATCGTCCCATCAGGCATCTCTAATCTGAAATATCCTTCAGGCTTGATATCCTCTATCGGATAATTCTCTTCTGCATCTGAAGATCCAATGTAATTCTCCCTCTCAGAGAATCCCGCTTCGATCCTCGACAAGTAGTCAACCGCTGTGTTATTTCTACCGGCAATGTATTTTACTGTAACTGGAAACCTGGTCACCCTGTTTATCATTCTGTTTATGTGGCTCGGAATCTGAGAAGATTTCAAGATATCCACGAGCGCAGAATGGTCAGTGTAAGCTATCACTTCCGGTGCTTGCAGAAAGTAATATTCAAATTTCTCCAGACCCATGGTCAACGCAAATAACTCTTTCGCTGTGACAGAATAAGAACGCTGAGTTTCAGACAGCTTCTTACTCCCAAATGCAACAGTCTGCAATTTTCTGGTTTTATCGTCCTCCTGAGCGACGATATAGCCAAGCGCTATGTCAGAGCAGTCTACAAACAAGTGAAACGGTTTCGAAACGTCAGGAATCTTGAGATCAGGACTATTTACAATTGCATCCTTCAACATCTGCAAACTCTCTTCTTGTTCTTTTCCCCAAGAAAATTTCCTATTTCCTTGTAACAAGTCCGTGATCGGTTTGGATATTTTTGCTTGGTCCTGTATGAAATCTGACAGAAAATTTAAGAAACCTACTAGTCTCCTAACCTGCTTGATATTTCTCGGGCGCTGCAATTGCTCTGCTTGTTTCCTCTTACTTTCCGCACAAGATATCGTATTTTCTGAAATTGTAAAGCCAAGAAAATCAATTTTCTTTCTGAAGAGACGTGACTTTCGATAACTAATCGTCAGTCCTTTGTCTTTCATCTTTCCCAGAACAGAATCCAACACTCTCAGTTGTTCTTCCTCGGTAGCGTTAGCAATAACTACGTCATCATAATAACATATTGCATCAGTTTGATAATGCTCTCCTAGTGTCTTCTGCATCAGTTCCGCAAGGTGAAAAGGTCCACTACGACAGCCATAAAATAACCTTTTGTATCTAAACGTTCCCATTTCTGTCAAGAAACCTGCATATTTTCTTGTATCTTCAGAAATCTGCATATTTGCAAATGCAAACGGAATGTCCAGAACTGTAAATATAGTTCCCCCAGAAAGCTTACATATTGTCGACCTAATATCAGGTATTTCTCTACGTCTAGCCTCCAATCTCTTATTCAAGCCTTTGCTGTCGATGATCACTTTACATGTGTTATCTCTCTTCACATGAAGGATAGGCGGTGAAAGGTAATCTGTGTCACCCCTTTCAATGATCCCGTCTTCAAGCATATGCTCAACAGCCTGATTCATTAATTTCCTCTTTTGCTCAGAAAGTGGCCTAGGTTTCGCTCGGAACGGCTTCTCGTTATTCACATCCAAACAAACCTCGTAATCCTTTGCTAATCCCGGTTTATCTTGAAAAACATCAATATGCCTTCTCAGTATGGCAATCAATTTCGGCTTGTTTTCCTCTGAGATATCGGTACCCTCCATCAGCATGGCAATCCTTCTCTCTTCGTCAACCCCCTCCCCTTTGATGTCGCTGCTACGTGTCTCCGCTCCGCAAGCAGAAACGTTCTCTCGGACTCCTTCGACTCCATCCGTGGTCGAACCCAGTCCCCTAGAACCAACAGCATCAACGCTGTCACGTGTCGGCGGCGCATCAAAAGGCACGATTTTCGAAAGATCAGGCTCAATTGCCCACCCGTTACGATGAATCATGGGTACAAGTCCCAGCTTAGCCATTAATGTCCTTCCCATTAACATTTCATGATTAGCATTTGATAACACAAATATCTGATCCCGAGCCTTGTGTCCGTGAAACTTAATATTCACGTAAGCGCTCCCCAAAGATTCCACATTTCCTTCCGCAAGTATTACTTTTGTTTTGCAACCCTTCAATTTTACTCCATTTGTCTTCATCTTCTCGAAGACCTCCAAAGACACAAAGTTATTGGACGACGCCGTATCAATACATGCGTGTACTTCCAAATTAGCCACGTTCCATAAAACGATAGGTTCCCTTACATCTTTCACATTTACATTGTGAGGTGAAAAATTTTCCTTCCGCGTAAAATTTGCAGTTTCCACGCCACGAACTTGACAAATTCGTGGCGACTCTACGAGTTTTTTGTTTCTTCCTTCCCACGTTCATTAATCTTGATTTCCTTACGGTGATTTGAAGCTCTGCAACCTTTCTGTCCACAAGTGTAGCATAATTTATTTCTCTGGCAATCTTCCTTCGAAAAGCGGTTCTGTTTGTTTTCATCCCTCACCGCAAGCCGCGAGGGTGGAGGGCGCGAAACCACATATTCAGCCCTCAGGCGCTCGACTTTCGGGCGGTCAAAACCAATGCTCACAGACTTTCTCAGAGCCAAGTTGCGAATTTCGTCTTCCGAAACGAAAGACTTGAATCTCTGCCTTTCCAAGAACTCCGATTGCAATTCTAGCGAGTACTCGCTCATTTCTATCATAGAAGTGAATGTCTTGTTGTACAAATAATCCCTAAATACCGGATTGCAGTGCGACTTCACAAAGTCAATTCTCTCCTGTGCAGAAGCCGAATTCCTTATCCTACTAAAATGCCTGTCAACTTTGCGAACGTATTCCGCCAATCCCTCGTTAGCAAGTTGAAACCTCTGAGACAAAAATAACTCTGCTTCTCTCTGATAATCCAATCCATGAAAAGCCTGCAAGAATTTATGCCTGAATTGTGAAAAATCACCGAACGGTTCCGTGAACAAAAACCACTCCCTCGCTTCATTTCGTAACGAAAGAGGAATAAACTGCTTCAGAAGATCATCTTCCGAAATTTTCAGAGTTCTCGCGTAATCTTGAATCCTATCCAGATACGAAAAAGCATCTTCCTTCCCTACATTTCCCTCAAATGTCGGAAGCGGCAAACGAATTTCCTCCATTGTCACTCTTGGAACGCACCTTTGTTCCTCAACAACAGAAAGTTCTGACGCGGTCGGGCTGGACCTACTCGAGTTACCAAGCGGCATTCTTGTAACTTCCCCTTTTCTGTTTCGCAAGATCATCGGTTCGATCCTCGTCCGTTTCTCTCCTTAACTTTCAAATCAAAAAAAAATAAGTTCAATATCCTGCGACACGCCTTCAAAGGAATAAGTTCAATCGCGGACAGAGCCCCCAAATAAATATGTTACTAGCCTGGTCCCCCACCCTTTACCTCCGCACTCGAGGTTCGGTGCACTTCGTACTCGGCTCAGATTTGTCTAGGGGTATCTTTCTTTGTACGACAATGCACGTGGGTTGCTACAAGTCAACATAATTATATAATTAACTACAAGAGACAACGGATAACCTTTGCGAAACCTTTATGATCAGGGGGATAAATTACCTTGTCCAGCATGTGTGAAATTAAAAACTGAAATTTTGGATATTTTCTATAGTTTAATTAACTTAAAATTTGAAGTATATACATGTCGTTTCCGAACGTTCATTTCTCTAATTATTTATCGGGCCAAAACTCTAATTTTTGATGTTGGAATCTCTATTGTTTGTACCTGGATGCTTTACATTTCATGAATTACATCTGAAGTACGCTTGTCACAAGGTAGACTCGCGTTACTCCAAGAAACGTCTTAACAGGCGCTAGGCCGCCCGACGTGTACATTTCTCAACCTCCACGGTGACAAGGCACTAGGCTGCCCGGCGCACCGTAATTACTTCAAAATAACATCCAGTACAACTACCTTTTTACCTGTAAACTGGACACCAAGGCACTAGCTTGCCCGGCAATCCAATCTCTTACAGCATCCGTTTCGGGAGACCTGTCCTCCGGTCCTAGCTAACCGAAGCAAAAACAGCCTCTCCCTTCCAAGTCTCAGTTCCAACAGCCGACCTCCCCCACTCTCATCTGGGAGTTTATATACGTTTGGTCGGCGTCTGCTGCCAACCGCCCTTCTTTCAAAATTCTTAATCTTTAACAGCTAACCTGCCCGCCTTTCTTTTGAACGTTCGAAACACGAAGCAAGAACAGAGAGCTACATGGTATTTATACATGGAATAATATGAACCTAAAAATGCATAATAAATTGATTTACACTAATAACACATAATATACACGTAATTACCTAATTAACATATTAATAAAATATTTAAATAACGAAAAAAAACACTGTTGCCCTGACACGGGGGCAGGGTAACAAGGCATAACAGAAGATATTCGAAACCTTCTTGCAAAATTATGTCAAGGAACTGTCGAGGTAAGTGACGTTCATTATTTGATAGCAGAAATATCCATAGGCGGATTTAGAATTGTTTTTCTGGGAGGGCACAGCATGTGCTGTAAGCATACAAACGTGTGTGTGCAGGGGACGGGGGTGCCCGCGTGTGCATGTCTGGAAGACGTGTGTAGGATGCATATCACCAATAAACTTTCACAGGGCGAGGGAACATGAAGATGAACAAGTTTCCTCAATGATATCAGGGGCCTCACCGATGGTGGTGTAATCAGAGAGGTCCTGGGTTTGATCCCTTGTGAAGGAGCATTGCGCAGTGGTACGTATTCCGATTTAAACTTTAAGTCCAGTCCCGATTAACGTATCGGAATCTAAAATGGACTTTAAAACAATTTACTTTTTGTTTTGTTCACGAACCCTCGGAAAACGATATTACCTATCCTATAGATCCACCAAGGCATTTGAAACCCTGGGTCGGAGCAGTGGCAGCAGTGTCGCTAGTTAAAGTCACGGGGAAGCCTATGGTTTACGTATTTTCTGAGGTCCCAGAAAGCTTGGTGTTTCTATATATGTATACAACGACATTATAAAATCACGCTTGCCATGGACAGTTTTATTATTTTTAGGAAAGGGGTAACATTTGTATTACGACACGGAATAGACTAGGTAGGCATCCTATGAACTGTAAATATTCCTTACAAATCGTCTGAATATTTATCTTGTACAAACGCAACAAATACAATAAGTAATATGTGTATGCAGTAATAAATTCATTTTCTGGCATCAGTGGTCGAAGTATGGGATGCTGCCTCCAATTAAGAAAGTTTCACAAAGCATACCCCCAATTAGAATAATTTGCATATTGAGCATCCTCCACCTACTGTATTGTTTGTCTCCATGTTGATCCATACAAAGATGTACCCCCTCGTATCTTCAAAATCGATCAAACATCCCATCCCTTTTCGGCTAGGAATTTCCATTTTGAGCATTGTCTGGCAAGATTTTGTCGGGCTCAGTGACAGATCCTGCGGTGCGGTGCTGGGCTTCGGAGGGGGGGGGGGAGTGGCCCCTTCAACAGGTCGTTTCGCATTTCCATAACGTTAACAACATACAAAATTCCTCTCCATAGACCTAATATGAAAATGAATATGACATATTAATGACACTGTAGTAGAAATTGTTAATTACTGAAGGGGTTCGTATTTGTTTGTCGACTGTCAAACAAATGTTTTGACCAATAATATAATACAATACAATGCCAAAAATGTACACAATATTTAGCAAAATCATCTCTACAACAAGTACAATGTTTATTGAATTGATGTTTTAAGTCCACTTTATGCACAGTAAGGCTAATCGGGACTGGTCCTAAAGTTTAAAGTAAGATCCGAACCACTATGAGTAGTTGTATTGATGCTATTATAAACCCCACTTATAAGTGTAGAAAAGAAGAGCTCAAATGATTAAACAGCCCGATTTGCCTACACTTAAAACTATGTCAAGAGGGGCATATGCCCCAATTCTTCAAGTGTGATATGCTCTTAATTTTAAGAATTCTGAATTCTAGTGTAGAAAAGAAGAAGCCTCAACAGACAGATTTGCCTACACTTAAAACTATGCCAAGTTCCCATATGATTTTACTGTTTACAGTGTGTTTTTCTGTCAAAATCCCAGGAATCTTGAATTCTAGTGTAGAAATGATGAGCCCCCCTCAGATTGATTCCGCCATGTGTACATTGATATAAAGCTCATAGCTCCTGGGTTCTGAGACCGAGTAGAGTGTGGTGCATAGCCCCATGGTTTTTATTGCCTTGTAATCAAGAGGCTTCTGGGTTTGAGTTCTGATAAAATGTGAAGCCTCCCCTGATTGCAAAGTGTTAATATTGTTGCCTTGTAAACAAGAGGCTCGGGTTTGAGTTCTGATAAAATGTGTAAGATTGAAATACATGTGGCAAAATAATATCTCCACACATGAGATTTTGAGAATAATTACTGCTAGTTGATATACAACTGATAGGTCCCAGATCTGAAACCTGGTAAAGTGTGTTATACAACAGCATAATAGAGCAAAATTATTTTATATTGGGGATCACCAGAGCCTAGTTTCTGCTGTTGTCTGGGTATAAAAGCACCAGCTCAGCCACTAACTGCTGTTATAATTGTTTTGGCATATTTTCCATAGTTCTGTTGTTTTTTTTTTTGGAGCAAGAAATGTTATATAAACAAACAATAAAAATGCCAAATCAAAAATATTGCAATCAATTCAATAAAAATATATCTAGTTCTAATTGGGCTAGGCACCGGTTTATTTGTGACCGTAAGAAATGCAGAAGGGCCACAAAAATGTGTCAAGATGCCATAAAATATTAAGCAGGGCTTATTACAAATGGCATATGTGTATTTGTTATGAACAGTCATCAACATTGCCCCCACAACCATCTACATCTGGTCTGAAAAGAAAGCATGAAACACCTGTTAATGCTAGACCGGCAAAGCAGCCACGCTATGCACCACCTATCCATAGCAGTTTTAATGGCCAATTAAGGGATCACTGTTTTGTATCAGAGCCAAGATGTGGTATTAAGAATTTTTTGAACAGTGTAAATCCTGATGTGCAGGCAATTCTAAATGCACAAAATGGCTCTTATAAGCTGTCCCTCAAATTGTTTACACAATATAAGAAGCCAAATGGCACAAAATTTTCACAGCCCCACATAACAGAAACTGTACCTGTGTATTCAAATGCAAATTCAGACAAAATAATAAGCAGTTTGATAGATCAATTGAATATTAAACACTCTGAATTTGCAGCAAAAGAGTCTGGATGGAGCCTATGCGGATCTCCACACAAGTTATATATTAATATTTCTGAATTCAGCCCATTACAAGGATCTACATATCTGCCATTACCTGCCAATATTAAAAACAAAAGAGCCGTGGTTAATATAGAAAATAATGATGAGAAATGCTTTTTGTGGTGTATTTTAGCTGCTTTGTTTCCAGTTTTAAGGCATCCTGAGAGAATAACTTATTATAAACAATATGAACACAATTTTGATGAAGCAATGGAGGGTTTAGAATATCCAATGTCTGTTCAGAATATTGATAAATTTGAAAAAAGGCCCGGGATATCAATGGTAAACAATTATCTATTAATGTTTTTATTTGTTCCACTGGTCGTGGCAATTGCTTGATAGCACCTCTCAGAATCAGTACACTTGATGATGATTCTGCTGTTCCGATTGATCTGCTCTTAATTGAAGGGGATGGCACATATCATTACACTCTGATACATAATCTTGAAGCTTTAGTCAGAAAACAACAAGGCAAATCCAATAGAATATTTTAGTTGTGCCGAAGATGTTTAACTGTATTTGATGGTCAAAAAATGGTGAATGGGGTTCGTGAAAAAAATGCAGAAATTGCTAAAAACAAGTTAATTGAACATTTAAAATATTGTGGCAACCATAAACCTGTTCATATGCTTATGCCTAACCCAAGTGAAAATGCAAAATTCAAAAAGTTTGAAGCCTTGTTGGAACACCCAGCATATATAGTCTGTGATTTTGAATCAAATCTCAAACCTCTTGCATTCTGTAGCCCAGACCCTGAGGAATCTTCAATTACATCATATCAATTACATGAACCTTCCAGTTTTTGTTATATAGTTATACGGGATGGTGTAGCTAGTGAACCACACTTATACATGGGACCAAATGCTATCAAAGAATTTGCACATAGAATAGAAAATGAGTGCCATGACATAGCATCTAATATCTTATTAAAATCAAAATCTATGATGCCTTTAACAGAGAAACAGATTGAGGATTTCAATAATGCAGAAAAATGCCCGGTATGTGATTCTGAATTTTCAGATACAAATATCAAGGTGAAACTCCATTCTCATACAGATGGTAAATTCTTAATGGCCCTGTGTAATAGCTGTAATATTAAGATCCAGAGACCAAAATTTGTCCCCATATTTTGCCATGGAGCATCCAATTATGATTTCCATCATTTGATCAGGTACGAGGGGTTTGACAAGCAGAATTTAAATATTTTAGCTGAAAATAATGAGAAATATATAGCTATTAGCAAGAAAATTGAAGTTAATGGTGTTCCTATTCACTTAAGATTTCTTGATTCCTACAGAATTTTATCGGCTAGCCTGGCTACACTGGCCACTCAATTATCTGATGATCAATTCAAAATCACATGTACCATGTTTCCAAATCAGGACCTGAAATTAATTAGGCGGAAGGGTGTATATCCATATGACTATATTACAGATTTTTCTAAATTTGATGAGTGTTCTCTGCCACCACAACATGAGTTTTACAGCAAAATCAGAGCATCTGGAATCACTGATGAAGATTATCACCATGCCCAGTTGATGTGGAACAATTTAAAATGCCAGACATTTGGTGATTATCACAAGGCATATTTAAAACTTGATGTGACCCTCTTAGCTGATATACTTCAGGCATTCAGAAAATCTTCTATGCAAAATTATAAACTGGATCCAATGTATTTTTACAGTGCTCCGGGCTTAGCATGGTCTGCAATGTTTTTAAACACTAAAATGCAATTGGATCTGATCCAGGATCAAGATATGTATCTGTTTATGGAACAATGTATAAGAGGAGGCATGGTGCAATGTTCTCAGAGATATGCCAGAGCAAATAACAAATATATTCATATTCCTGATTATGATCCAGCACTGCCATCAAATTATATACTGTATGTAGATGCCAACAGCCTCTATGGTTATGCTATGATGGATAAATTGCCATATGCAGGGCTTGAGTGGGTTGAAGATTTTAATATTGAAGATCTTAAGGATTTTGATGACAGTAACTATGGCCTGTTCTTAGAGGTTGATCTGACAATTCCTGATGATTTACACAACACATTTTCTGATCTGCCCCCAATTCCTGAGGTTAAGTGTTCACCTGGCTCTAAACAGAAGAAATTGATGATGACTCTGGAGCCAAAACAGGGCTATGTCTTATATTACAAAAACCTCCAGTTCCTGATGCATCATGGTGTTCAAGTGAGCAAAGTTGGCAAAGTTTTGAGGTTCAGGCACTCAAGATGGTTGAAGCCATATATTGATACAAACACAGAGCTTCGAACATCTGCAATGAGCCAATTAGATAAATCCTTTGTTTAAATTGATGGTCAATTCTGTGTATGGGAAAACTATTGAAAATGTCAGAAAACATACTGATGTTAAAATAATTACTGACCCCAGCCTGAGCAAAAAATTGATTGCAAAGCCTAATTTCAATTATAGAAGAATTTATGATGAAAATATGGCACTTTTTAATATGAAAAAAACAAAGATTAAGTTTGATAAGCCTATTTATGTAGGGGCTGTGATATTGGAATTGGCCAAATTACACATGTTAAAATTGTATTATGATGTGTTGAAGCCTTTTTATAAGGATCGTGTAAAACTGATGTACATGGACACAGATAGTTTTATTCTTGATATTCAGACAGAAGATGTTTATCAAGATATGTCACAGCCTGAATTGCTTGAATATTTTGATAGCAGTGAACATACAAGCATTCAACCCCACAACAAAAAGGTGCCTGGCAAGTTAAAAGATGAGACACTTGGTGATGTTATTGTGGCATTTGCTGGGTTAAGGGCCAAGATGTACAGTTTTGAAACATGTAGTGGCGCTGTTGCCAAAAAGGCCAAGGGCATTGGCAGAGTGACTGTAGACAAAGAGCTTGAATTTGAAGATTACAAAAATTGCCTCAAATCATGTAACACACAATCAGAACATCAGAAAATAGAATTCAGAGTGTGGATCACTTGTTGACTGCAAATATTGTAAGAAAAGTGGCTCTGGACCCACATGATGATAGGAGATGCATTTTGTCATGTGGCATACATACTCTACCATGGGGTCATTGTGATTTGAAAAGTGGTAATCAATGCCCAATTACAGAGCATGATTTGAAATAAATAAACATGCCTATGAACTTATTTGGGTTCAAAAAACAGGCTATTATGGACCTGCCAACACCACAACCCTCTTCTGATATGATATCTAAACTAAGTGCTTTGTTAATTATTCATCTGAACAGCATACTTACAGATGTTGATGATGAAACAGGTAAAACATTGTACATATTTAACAATAATTTAAATCATTACCAATTACCTGTAGGTGGTCAATTGCAATTTATTACAACCCCTGAGGGTAATGTCAAGATTTCAGTAGGGAGAAATATTTATAGAATTAAGCACTCAAACATGATTTCTGGCACTGTATATACTGTTTCTGCTGGTGACTGCTTATATATTGAGGTCCCTGGGTCATATGACAAGCTTATACCCTTTTTTATAGAATTAAGAATTAGATATTCAATAATAAATAACCACTAAAACAAAAATGCCTAATGATATATTTGGCCATACAAGGCATGAAGATCACAGTGATGAGATTCTGATGCTTGATGTCAGAGTCAAGAAATTAAGAAGTGATTTACAAGCTTTACAAACCACACTCAATGCCACTCTTCAACTAGAAATTACAAATTTACAAACACAATGCATGGACCCTCTTCTTAAAATTGACTCAGAACTCAAATAGCTGCTTCAAAAATATACTGACTTGGCCACATTAGATAATTTTCAAAGTTTAGAAGAGGCTGTAGCAGCTCTTCAAGCCAAATTTAAGACCCAGGCCACCAACTCTGAGCAATTGAAACAGCAATTGGAAGAGCAGATAAATAATGTCCAGACACAGCTCCAAACAATTGTCAAAAGCATAAAATCACAAGAAGATTTTGATCTAGTGATTTCCACTCTAAAAGAACAGATTCAATCACTCCAAATACCTAATCTGGACCCTCTGAACAATGCCATAGCCGAGGTTAAAGAAAAAATTGAGACACTTGAAAATTTTATGAACAACTTGCCATCTTCTGATGCTTTGAGTGCAATAACTCGGAGTGTTGCCAACATTAAGCTGCAACTTGAAACATATGAAGATTTTGGAAAAATTCAAAGTACCATAACCCATCTTGAGGGTACAATAGCAGCAGTGCAAAGTGATTTGACAAATGTACTAGAATCTCACCTGCCTGGTATTGTAGACACACTTGTCAGTGTCCAGCAACAGATCACAAAGCTTGAAAACGTCAACACTGAATCTGAACTATCTCATTTTCATCACTTGATCGATGATATCCAAACAAAACTTGAAATTTTACAACAATCAACACCCACTCAGGCAGATATAGCCCTGCTCCAAAATGCTATGCGTGGTGTGGCTGATGCTTCTGAATTAAATAATGTGAAATTGGCACTTGAATCTTTGCAAAATACTGTAACAAATCTGCCTACATCACAGGAACTTAAAAATATTAAGAGAGCTGTGAATCGCATATGGAAATCAGAAGATATCAAGAATATCCAGACAGAGATCAAACAACTTACTCAGACAGTGGCCACTCTACCAACTAATCAACATATTAATGAACTGCATGCCCTGTTTGAGGATATCAGAAGACAAGTCCATGATCTTACTGTTCAAAATTCAAAATTGGCAGTTGTTGAAAATTTACAGCAAATTGTAGCTAATATCAAGCAACAGCTAGGAACCATGGAATCCAATCAAGCAAATGCTTTGTCTGTTTTTGCCACCCAGCTACAAGAGATTGTGCAACAATACAAGAAACTTGTTGTGGACATAAAGATCAAGCCAGGCCATGATGATGTTGTTAGGACTATCAATGAGCACCTTGAATCTGTAACAAGTAGATTGCTTAGAGCAGAAAAAGAAATAACAGGCATAATTGAAAGTCCTCAACATACAGTAATTCTTGAATTGTACAGCATCCCCAACAAAGAATATGATTCACCATTTACACCAGGTGGCAAAATATATATGCTGTCCCCTGCTCAATTTTATTACCAGTTTTTTGTTGGGGGCACACTGAGACCAATCAAGATCAAATATTGGCTTCAACCACAGGCACAACACTACCCTACCTTATCAATAACAAATGCTGATAACAAAGCAAAAATCACCAGTGTAGAGTTAGAGGATTTAACAGACCCCAATACATTAGAAACAGCCTATGCTGAAGATGATGGCTCTCTGGAATTTAAAATACAAATAGGGGACAAATTATATTTAGAAAATCCTGTAGTATCAGCTGCTGAACACCCTATAGTTGCAATATTCTTGTTTACATATTATGTCTAGGCAAATTATTGATGATGAATTAGACAGACAAGCCAGACATAATTATAAGAGACTGCCAGTAGTCACAAAAGGCATAGATGATTTATGGCAGTGCGACTTGATTGAGATGGCAAGTGGACAGCTGAAAAACTTAGACAAAATCAACAAGGGCTACAAGTATCTACTCACTGTCATAGACACATTTTCAAAATTTGCCTGGGCTGTGCCACTCAAATCCAAGACTGGAAAATGTGTTACAGAAGCCTTCAGGAAATTCATCAATCAGAGTGGAAGATCACCGCGGTATTTGCAAACAGATAATGGCAAAGAATTTTATAATTCTGTGTTCCAACAATTTATTAAAAGCCAGTCAATACAACATTATTCGAGTTACAGTGATCTCAAGGCCTCAATTGTAGAGAGATTCAACAAAACTCTAAAAAATCTTATGTATAAACAATTTACACTTCAAGGTAATTATAAATGGCTTAATATTCTTCCAGAACTTCTACATAAATATAACAACTCGGTCCATTCCACAATCAACATGAAACCCTCTGAAGTAACTTCATCTGATGAGCAAAAATTGATCAGGACTGTTTATTATCCTAGATACCAGCCAACAACAAGAAAAGCCAAATACAAGGTGGGTGATCAAGTAAGAATCAGCAAATATAAGCACTTATTCAAAAGAGGCTTTACAAGAAACTGGAGCACTGAATTATTTACAGTGGTTCAAATTAAACCTGGGACCCTTAACACATATATAATAAAAGACAACCGAGGAGAAATTCTCAAAGGCCGGTTCTATGAAGAAGAACTCAACAAAACTAAACAGCCTGACACATATCTCATAGAAAAAATCATCCGCAGAAAAGGCAACAAGTTATTTGTCAAATGGCTAGGACTTCCAGAACACAGCTGGATCGATGCAGACAAAGTGATAATATGAGCACCTGGGATGTTATAAAAAGGCTGCCAGAACCTGAACAGCAGATTAAGAGAAATGGCAAGTTGCTGCCTGATAATATTAGATGTCTTATTGTTGGGCCATCGGCTTGTGGTAAAACTACACTAATGATTGATAATTTTTTATTGGCACCCAACTGGTTAGACTGGAAAAACAGGCACTTGTATGTTTTCTCTAAGAGCTTGGAACAATTAAAATATCAGCAGCTGATGAAGCTATATGATGGATTGGATATTGCCACTTTTGAATCAGATGTTAAGCCACTCCATGAATGTCTCGATAATTCTGTTGTTGTGTTTGATGACATTATACTGGATAATCAAAACAAGGTTAGAAATTTCTTTACACAGGGGCGACACAAAAACATTGATTGCTTCTACCTGGCACAGACTTTTTCTAAAATACCGAAGCAGCTGATCCGAGACAACAGCAATTTTATATGTGTGTTTCATCAAGATCATACCAACCTCAAACACATACATGATGAATATGTAGGTGGGGACTTGAGCCACAATGATTTTTCCAAGTTTTGCAGTAGGTGCTGGAACCAGGACAGTTGTGGGTTTGTCACAATTGATATGACAAGAAAACCCAATAGTGGTAAATATAGATATAAAATTAACAATTTTCTAGACATTGAAACATATATAAATAACCATGAAAAGGCCAATCATTGATGATCTTAAATTAAGAGATTATCTTGTAAAAAGATTTAAGGGATGGAAATCACAGAACCGAGGAATTTATGAACAACACAAACAACCAGAACAGCCTATTATTGATGCTATTAGTGAATTAGGTAAAAATATCAAAACTGTTACAGAGCAAAATCAAAATTTGATCACAGAGCTTGTACCTGTAGCTGCAAGGAACATATTACATTATCCAATCGCCCCACTTTCCAGTATTCATACACCTAGTCCTGTTGCTCCTCGAAGAATTGAAGCTACTCTGGATCCTATTGAATTGGGTCTTCTTGCTCAAAAATATTTAAGTACACCTAAAGACAACAAAGATGAGGTCTTTGGCTTATATGCTGACACAGAGCATGATGGTAGCATCATACATAGAATTGGCAATTTCAGAGTAACATTTATGGGAGATGATCTAATTGTATATTCAGAATCTCATCTTGGAGAAAAAGGTGGTTTTGTTAAGTATCCCGGCACACCTGGATTGTGGGAACTGATGACTCGGAAAAGGCCTGGGAACTATACAGATCAAGATTATGAGCTCTACAAAGAAATATTAATAAAATCAGATGCTCTATACCAGAACAATGATCCCACACAAAAAAGAGTCAAGTCTAGCAGTGGAGCAAAATACAACAACTTAATCAAGCCCATATGGTCACAAATTAAGACTGGCAGTGGAATCAAACAATACAACACCCTGCCTAAAGAATTTGTCTGGGTTGATGATGTTAGGAAACTTGTAGATAGGTTATTGGTGATAGCTGGGGAGGAAAATGCTGGCAACCACAATTTTTACAATGAAAAGGTTGGAATTATGGACATGATAAGCACAAAATTGTCTAATTTTATAGTGAATGACACTAAGGGGATTGGGTATCTTATAAAAATTATTAATACTCTACCACCTAAATTTTGTAATATTTCTGAGGGTCGGGGGTTGGTTAATGACATTATAAACAAGCTGCCATTTGAACTACACATTCCAGGTTATCAGTATTGTGGTCCCGGTACAAAATTGGACCATAGATTAAACAGAGGTGATCCTGGTGTTAATCCCCTAGATGCTGCTTGTAGAGACCATGACATAGCATACAACACACATTCTGATCTTGACAAGAGACATGTTGCAGACAAGAAATTAGAAGAGTCTGCATTTGGTAGATTTGTAAGCAAAGATGCTTCTTTAAGTGAGAGAATAGCAGCATTGGGGACCACCATAGCTATGAACACCAAAACAAAACTGGGGTGGGGGCTGTGAATATATATATAATAAACCTAGAATGAAGGCCAAGGGTGTTATGTATCAAATACCTTATGCAGGTCTTAAATCTCTTAAAACTATTGATAGCCTTTTAACCAAAAGCAGCGGAAGAAAAAAAATTCTTGTCTTGCAAAGGGCCATGGTATGAAATTGTTGCTTAGTACCCCCCAATTAAAAAAATTACAGCAATCCAGGAAAAAATCACATGTGGGTGGTTTCATATTTACTATCCCGGCCATCTTAGCAGCACTTGGGGCTGTTGGGAGCTTGGCTGGGGGATCAGCTGCCATAGCAAAAACAGTAATAGATGCAAGAAGAATAGGGCAGAATTAGATGAATTGAAGCGCCATAACCTGGCCATGGAGAAACAAGGCAAAGGTGTTAAGAGAGCCATGCATAAGTTTAAAAAAACAAGAGCCGCTTACAAACCAAGATATTGAAGCTTTAATCAAGCCACTGGGCATCAAAAATTTTAGAGGTGTGTACATGTCTGATGCTTTACCAGAACAACCACTCAACAAAGAGTGTGGCATAGTTAATTTGGATAAGTACAAAAATCAGGGCACTCACTGGATCTGTTATCTTAAATATTTAAACAATGAGGCATTTGTGTTTGATTCATTTGGAGGTGTTCCACCTGAAAATTTAGTAAAATATCTAAAATCAACTAATCTTTATTACAATAATGTCCGTGTTCAAAACTTCAAAGATGTTAATTGTGGACATTTGTGTTTATCTGTTCTTAGATATATGTCTCAAATAAATAAACCATCAATTGAAAATTTTCAAAAGGCCTTGTGGTATTTAAAACATCATGGGGGTATTCCATCTCACCAGCCAAAATTCAATATTGAAACTCAAATTACATGATGATATAGTGTATCCCAAAACAATAGCTCTCAGAGCATTTTATGGCATGTACTTGATCCCTAATATTACACACCACAACAACAAAATTGCAGTTGGGGATCAAAACATTGTCATCACTCCAGGGCAGTATAATCTGTCCACTCTAAATGCTCAATTACCCAGAGGTATAGTATTAACTGAAAATTCTTTCACTCACAGAGTAGAGATTGTATCTGCTACAGAAACAGTGGATCTGGGTACTATAGGAGAGCTGTTAGGCTTTGAGAACAACACAAAACTTGAACCACCCATCAAACACACTGCTATTAATATACCTAAATTCTTAGCCATAGAGACTCTGAATATTCACTGTAATGTGGCCGAGGGTATGATCACCAAATCAAATGGCATAGGCACTCACAAACAAACTGGCATCATTGCAACATTTAAACCTAATTCTGAATTTATGGAGCCCATCATCTACACTCCATCCCCAACATTATATTTTCCTGTGTGCCATAATAGAATAGATAACATTGAATTGATGGTCATTAATGAAAGAGAAGAATTAGTTGATTTTGCTGGAGCCACAACAACTGCTATCATAGAGATTAATATTTAAATAAAAATACATACAAAAAAAATGGAAAATATTGAGAGTTATGAGCTACAATCATTCCCCCCAAACAGGAGGACATTTGCAAATTTAAATCAACCCAACACAGAGATTGAGGTTGATCTTGATGTAGGGGATGGCTTTATACACTCCCACAGAGCAGATCTATACATCAAATTTGATGTTGTAAAGCTAGATGGAACAGATTATCCGGCAAATTCAAATATAAGATTGGTAGACAATTTTGTGCCGCATCTGTTCTCTGAAATTGAGATCAGAAAGCATGGTGTTGTTATAAACAGAGTGGATTATCCCGGCATTACCTCCACAGCTTTGGCCACACTAAAATTATCCAAAACCGAGGCTTCTTACTACAAAATAGGTGGATTTGAGGCTGGTGATAAAATTATATCTAAGAGCCACACAGTGCTGTTTCCTATGCGCCTGTTGCCAGGATTCTTCTCAGATTACAAAGATATTATGTGGAAGGGTGGTTTAAGAATCACATTTAGAAGAGCTGCCAATGATAATAATGCTTTGATGAGGTACAGTACATTAAACTCTACAGGGGAAGCTTTGCCCAATACCCTACCTGATGAAGGCAAATGCATTATTCAGACTATGGAGCTAAGAATCCCAGTTGTTGAATATGAAGCCAGTTATGCTCTTAAATACAAAGCAGATATAATAAAAAATCCACAAGTACCTTTACAATTTTATACATATCAATGTGTACAGAAGCCTGCCGCTGGTACTTATTATGAGTTTGATGCTACAAATTCATTCTCCAGTATACAATATGACATGCCGAATTTTGTGGTGGTACTGTTTCAGACTAGAAGACACAATAATCAGGAAAAAAATTCAAGTAGATTTGATAACTGCAACATCAAGAACATATATCTTAAAAATGGCAGAAATGAGGTATTCCCTAGAGAAAATTATAATTTAGACATGTCCAAGGATGATTTCCTCAAATTATATGAAGCATTTTCAGCATACAAAAGGGTCACTACTGGCAATACTGACATGTATTACACACCAGATGAATTCAAAGCACAGAGACCCATGTTTGTCATCAACACTTCAAAAAGAAAACAAGTTGTGGTTAATGACAGGACAAACATTAAAATTATCTGTGAATTCCACGATACACTCCCCGATGACTCCATATGTAGTGTTATTCTCATAGGTGAAAAATCATATGTTTATGATGTAAGAAATGAGAGAGTCACAGGCCTCCCCCATGGCGCAGTGGTAGCGTCATTGCCTTGTAATCAAGGGGTCCCGGGTTCGATACCCGGTGGAGGCACAAGTGGTTCGGATCCCACTTTAAACTGTAGGTCCAGTCCCGATTAGCCTTACTGTGCATAAAGTGGACTTAAAACAGCAAACCAAAGAGAGAGTCACAGAGCAATTCTAGAGGGCCGACTCAAACACAGAAGCCTCTTAATTACAAGGCAATAATACCAACATTTTGCCGTCAGGGAGGCCCATATACAGCACTTCTGCTTTTTGCAGGAAAGCTCAAATACAGCACTTCTGCTTTTTGCAGGAAAGCTCAAACACAGAAGCTTCTTGATTACAAGGCAATAATACCAACACTTTGCCGTCAGGGAGGCCCATATACAGCACTTCTGCTTTTTGCAGGAAAGGTCAAATACAGCACTTCTGCTTTTTGCAGGAAAGCTCAAACACAGAAGCTTCTTGATTACAAGGCAATAATACCAACACTTTGCCGTCAGGGAGGCCCATATACAGCACTTCTGCTTTTTGTAGGAAAGCTCAAATACAGCACTTCTGCTTTTTGCAGGAAAGCTCAAACACAGCACTTCTGCTTTTTGCAGGAAAGCTCAAATACAGCACTTCTGCTTTTTGCAGGAAAGCTCAAATACAGCACTTCTGCTTTTTGCAGGAAAGCTCAAACACAGCACTTCTGCTTTTTGCAGGAAAGCTCAAATACAGCACTTCTGCTTTTTGCAGGAAAGCTCAAATACAGCACTTCTGCTTTTTGCAGGAAAGCTCAAATACAATTCAATGTGGGACTTTGAAATGTGCAATGAATATTCTTGTAAGTCTCTCTCGGGTATATATTATCAGAAGAAGGCAAAGCCTGAATTGGCTCGGGCATGCAAGAGTGAAGTTCGGTGCTCTTCCAGTAAATTGGAGATTATATCTGCTGGCATGGCAATTTTCTCTGAAAGATGAAAGAGCACAGTGTAGATTATATCTCTTGCATGCCAGCAGATATAATCTCCCAGGCGTGCATGATTTATTGCTGGCCGGGACATGGGACTGATCAAAAGATTAGAAGAACATGAAACAGCCTGCCCTTGTCCTATTGTATTGATCGGGAAGTTTTGCTTGCATGAGAATATAAGTATTTTTCGCTTAATTTCAAGTGTAGCCAAAACAATATCAAGGGGGGCATATTTTTGACAAGCTTATAGACAACAAACTGAGAGATTCAGCCTTTGTACACATGACGGAATCAATCTGAGGGGGGGCTCATCATTTCTACACTAGAATTCAAGATTCCTGGGATTTTGACAGAAAAACACACTGTAAACAATAAAATCATATGGGAACTTGGCATAGTTTTAAGTGTAGGCAAATCTGTCTGTTGAGGCTTCTTCTTTTCTACACTAGAATTCAGAATTCTTAAAATTAAGAGCATATCACACTTGAAGAATTGGGGCATATGCCCCTCTTGACATAGTTTTAAGTGTAGGCAAATCGGGCTGTTTAATCATTTGAGCTCTTCTTTTCTACACTTATAAGTGGGGTTTATAATAGCATCAATACAACTACTACTATGAGCCTCCACCGGTATCGAACCCGGGACACCTTGATTACAAGGCGGCGACGCTCCCACTGAAATGAAACTGTGGTATCGTCATCTTGCAGCAATGCAAACACGTCCAGTAAATGCTCTTGAAGCAATTGATATGTGCCGTGAAGTAATATTTCCCTGTGTAAACACACGTTTGCGCATATTATGTACAATCTCGGTAACAACAACATCAAATGAGAAATCATTCTCAACTTTCAGGCGGTTGAAGACCTATCTTCGAAATACCATTTGCGAAGAAAGATTAAATGGGTTAGCTGCTCTGAACATTCACCGGGATATAAAAGTTACTTGTGACGACATATTGTCAGAACTCGCACAGAAACCTCGCTGCCTAAATTTCAGAATTTAAATTGTTGAACTGTGGAACCTTATTTATTACTGTCTTTAAGACATCAAGTAGTCTTAATCTCTTTAATGTTGTTACAATGTTGAGTGTATATATTTTTTGTTTAAAAATTATATTTCAGCAATTTAATATAAAATATTAATAGCTTTTATATGATATTTTTCTTCTTATCACAAGTGAGACTTAAAAAATTAAAACATGAAGCATCCATCATAGCATAGCGTTCATTGGGGTAAAACCAAAGTATATTAATTATCAATAAATTTGACCTGTGATCTGGAAAATGTGTTGGATTCATAACCCCCCCCCTTACAAAAATCCTCGGCCCGCGCCGGCTATCATGCACAATAATGTGCAAACAATCACAAATAAATTATACCAAATTGATATTTTATTTAATTAATGTAAACCAGATATTTTTGTAGTATCTGAACATGGTCTCAATTTTGAGAACCATACCCTATCAAATATTTCTGGATATTTGCTAATATCCTTGTATACGAGGCCTAACCACAAAAGTGAAGGTACTGGCATCTTTGTAATAAATGGCATACAAAACAATAAATGGATATTAGATATGGATAAATATTGTATAGAAAATGTTCTAGAGGTTAGCGGTCTGCAGTTAAAATTAGTAAGCAATACTGTGAACATAATAGTTGTCTATAGATCCCCAAACAGTAACCCAGAATTGTTTTTACATAAATTTGAAATTATGCTAGACAATTTAACCAAATCCCTGCATGAACTAATTATGCTAGGTGACATGAATATTGATCTTCTGAAACGGGACTAACAGTCAAACACACCTAGAAATATTAAAATCAAACAAATTAGAATAGTTAGTTAACGAACCGACAAGAATTACCGAAACTACCGAATCTTTAATTGATCATGTTGTGACCAATATTCCCAGAAACTGTGTAACCAGTGGCGTGCTCAGGATTTTCGAAAGGTAGGGGTTACGTACACTTTTTGTGGTAGCTAGCTCTCATTTTGCCATCTTTGCCTACCTTTGACGTTCCTTTTTTTTAGGAATACTGGATCAAAGGGGAGTTATAACCCCCACCAAACCTCCCTTGGACACGCCACTGTGTGTAACTGTCCAAGTTGTTCACACCCTAATCTTCGATCATACTGCTCCTAACATACATGCCAACACTTTCAATGGAGTACAGACAAAATAAAATATAGAATATCTTAAACTACTATTGAGCAATGAAACATGGGACCACATCTTCAATCTTACTGATACCAATGAAATATGGGACTATTTCGTTAATAACTTAAGTTATTACTTAAATTTAACATACCCCAAAATATAGAAAATAAACCCTGGTTCTATTAAAATCCCACTCACTAATGATATAATACTTCTCACAAAAAAATGAATGATGAATATACGAAGTTCGTAACCCATAAAGATATCAAGTATCAAAATAAATACAGTATAAAGTCAAAAATCCATTAAGGAACATAATTCAAAGAAAATTTGTAATGAAATTGTGAATGCTACTAATAAGTAAAAAGCAATTTGGAGTATTATAAATAAATGGCGAAAAGCAACCATAAAAGATGAGGAAAATATAAAAATTGCAATTAATGATGAAGAAATAACCGAACCAGAAGTAATATGCAACACATTCAACAAATGTTTTGCCGATTTGCCAAATACAAATCACAATGCTTATAATGATGATGCCACAACTCCGAATCCAACACGTAAATATGTTACAAGCAGTATACTTATTCCCGAAATAACAATAAACGAAACTTAAGGAAGTCATAAGAGGAATAAAAAATAAGAGGACTTATGGTCCAGATGAATGGTCACATGATCTAGTGAAGACCTGTTCACAATTTTTTGAGAAATCATTGCTTCATGCAGTGAATTCCTCAATCAGAACTGGAATCTTTCCTAGAAAATTGCAAACTAACGAAGTTATGCCTATTGAAAGGTTTGCAAATTATTGCATTAAATGCTTGTGAGGTTGAGATATTGTCAACAGTTTGAGGAAACTTGTAAGAATGAAAGGCTTAGCAGAGCTTTATAGTACTCCAAAATAATTAATAGTATGTCACAGTGTGTTATGTCAGAGTATTTCTTCACGTGCACATAACATTATATAATTCAACAAAAATTTAAAAAGATAGTAGCATTAGAAAATCGTAATAATACTTCAATATATTTATTAAAATATGAATATCTTACCCTGGAATTAATGAATATATTACAAAACTGAACTGAACTGAACGCATATTGCTTTCTTATTTTGCGCGGGGGGCGGAGTCGTAGCGAGGCGCGCATGTTTTTTTTTTTCTTATTTTGCGCATGTTGTTTTGTTTTTTTGCTATTCATAAAAGAAGGAAATAAAAATAAAATTGAAAACTACAGACCGATTTCACTTACTTCTACATTCTCAAAGATACTTGAAACAATTATATCTAAAAATATACTCAATTTTTGCAACAAATTCAATGTATTAAATAATTGTCAGCAAGGATTTCTCTCGGGTAAATCTATAAATACAGCTCTTGCTCAAATGATTAATTACATATCTGAATCGTTGGAACTTCACGAAATTATTAATGCAGTATTCCTTGACCTCTCTAAGGCATTTGATAGAGTAAACCTTAAAATTCTGATGGACAAACTCTATAGCTATGGAATAAGAGGGATTCCACATTTATTAATACAAACATATCTACAGGAAAGAATGCAATATACGCCAATACGTTTTAAGATACGTGGAACTATCACTGATTACACCTCTAACACGAGAAGTATTATTAGTGGTGTTCCTCAGGGATCAATTTTAGGACCATTACTATTTATCCTATACATTAATGACATCCCTGAATATCAAGGTACGAGGGTAATTACTTATGCAGATGATACAACAGTTTTAATTAGTGACAAGGATATTGCCTATCTTGAAATTAATACTTTTGTAAAAATTAACCAAATAATTCAATATCTAAACCTAAATAAACTAACTATTAATAATAAGACCTTTAATACAAGTAAAAACAACAAAAATGTCCCACAAACTACCTTCATTGATAATATAGAAATACTACAGAAGGTCGTTCGGGATCTCTGAGGACAATGTTGGAAGGGTGATAAGTTCATGAAAACCCATGTCGCCACCAACGATCTTGCTCAATTGGAAAACCAGCATTCCGCGCTATAGCCCGACAACGTAATTTCCATTGCAACAGACGTTTCCGAAGAGTTATCATGTCCAACTTTTCCCACTCCTCCTGACAGGCTTTCCAGAGGCCGTTGACAGTGCGTGGACGTCTCTTTCCTAAGGCCCGTTTTAGAAGTCCAAATACACAGAAGTCCATGGGTGACCCATCTGGCGCCTTGACCGGAATGTTGCTGTAAGGAATTGCATGGATGCCAGTTTCCACCTCCATTCGCTGTAAGAACAAACGAGTCGAACGGGAGGTATGGCTGGATGCTTTATCTTGGTGCACCCAGACCTGGTTTTTGGCCCCCCGATACAGTCTGATATCTATGTTATAAATGGGTGTTAAAACCTCATCCTGATAGTACGTGGAGTTCACCTTCACATTATTAGCCACAGGGCGAATTGCTAGCTTGCCATTATAGCAGTATCCAGCGATGATCATGAAACCCCGTGGAAAACTTTCCTGGCATTCTCGATACAATGTTTGATAATTGTTTTTGTCGCGAGGGCGGTAGTAAATAGCGTGGGGTTTGTGACAGTCACTAAGGTAGACATATGCTTCGTCTAATGTCACCACATTTTTCCATCTCTCCCCGGCAAGATAGGTCTCATAGAGCTTTCTAACGTTCGTGAGACGTTCCGCAATGTGACGAGGCAACAGCTTGTGAACTTGCCGCTTACGCCGCATTTCTAGTTGCAGGTCCTTCTTGATTATGGTGTACACTGTTGACACAGACATTCCCAACTTACTTGCGATACTCCTTTGGGGGGCAGGGTTACCACCTGACACAAGGGCCTTCACTTTTCTCACTATGTCTGGTGTACGACTCGTAGCTGCTCGTGGATTTGCCTGTTTCTTCCCCTGTGAAATTAGGCCCAGTCGGCCATTGCCTTTTTTGTTCAATACCGCACCGATCCCGTTCTTCGATATCACAAAACCACGCTTCTTGCACATTCCTTTGATTGCCGAATAGCTATATTTAGCATCGGAAAGGGCTGTTATGTAGCCCTCCCAGTATGGTTCAATATTCTTTTGCATCGTTGTAGGTAAATGGCACAACACTCTGCACACGCGTTATCGGTACTGACGTGACTCAGCATGCACCGTTTGGACGGACTGACGTTGATAACAGCGCCGACAGCGGCTTTCAAAATCGTCACCAGAGATCCCGAACAACCTTCTGTAGAAGGAGAATATTCTACCAAATTATTGGGTGTTATCATAGACCATGGTTTAACATGGGACGAGCAGATTGATAATATATGTAGTAAACTAGCCACAAATCTTTATCTTTTGAAACAGCTAGCACATTATAAGGTAACTGAAATTAATAAAACTATCTATTATGGACTTATTTACCCTCATATTGAATATGGCATTGTAGCATGGGGTAGAGCTTCTCATTCTAAAATCTCCAGAATACTAAGACTTCAAAAAAGAGCCTTGAGAATTATGTTTAAACTAGGTTATAGAACTTCCTGTAAAGAAATTTTTAAAGAGCAACGAATAATGACTGTTTTATCTCTATACATATACAAAGTCATCCTATTTGTTTTAAATACTGGTCAGGTGACCAAATATTACCAAATACATGACAATAACACTAGAAGCAAAAATTACTACCACCTAGGATCGACCACAAGGAAAAATACCTTGGACGAAAAGTCCCCGCGCAACTTTCCCTTCAGCTCGGGCCATAAGGAAGCATGGTCAACTCTCCCCCTCCCCTCCTCGCGGGAGTACGGTGCACAGGAGTCGCGGGTCTGCGCAGGTTGTTTTGCTTGTGGTTCCACTGTACAACAAAACAGACTGCAGTTATCAAAAAACACACCACTGCATTCTGGAGTATGTTACTATAATAATCTTCCAAACAATATTAAAATACTCACACCCCCAAAATAAACAAACATTAGCTATAAAAGACTATTTGCTAAACTGTATATTCTAACTGAATTTTTGGAAAATCCAGGAGGTCTAGAAATTAACTAATAATACCTCTAGTTTCTATCATATTTAATTACGCCATATTTATTCATTATATATATATATATTCAATATTTTGTACTAGTTATAACATATATGCCCCATGTATGAAATTCTGTTTAGTAATATCTCCTTTTGTGTATGATAATTTTTATGTGACTTTTTAGGATATATCATATTATTAACAATCATGTATTTTAATCTATTTGTAGACTAAACTCTCAATAATCCACATGTAATCCTTGACGTTTTCCATGCCTACGTATCGCAGGTTTACGGAAATAAATATTATTATTTTTATTATTGTAATCAATGGGCCCGGGTTCGATATCCCGGCGAGGCACATTGAGGGTAGTAGAGAGGCAGCACTTCGTTCCTACGCGTCAGCAAAAATTCGATGCGACTGGTGTTATGTTACATCCGGTGTAGCGGGGTACGAGCTGTTTTATTGTTGAGTCAGCAGAACGTGTCTGATCACGTTGAAGACATCGGAAGCGGTGGGGGCAGGGAGTCAATGGATTTGTCACGTTGTTTCTTGATGTATGCTAACCTAACACGTGCGTATGTTTGTGTGTGTGTGGAGGAAATGCGCGCGCAACCATTGCGTATGATTCAAAGACATGAAGAAATGATTTAAAGATGGCGCCGAAGGTGCTTTACCCCGAAAGCTTAGCGGCTAAGGTTATTGCTCTGTAAAACAAGATGGTTCGATTCCTGGTAGAATCAATATTGATTGATTGATAGATTGAGTTAGTTTTTTAAGTCCGTTTTATGCACGGCAAAACTAATCAGGATTGGAGCTACAGTTGAAAAGTGGTGATTCGGACCACTATGTGCCTCCACCGAGTATCGAACCTGGGACCCCTTGATTACAAGGCGACGATGTCAATATTGAATGGTCTCGATTAGCCTGTGTGTAAATAAAGGCAACAAAATGGTTGAGTTCGAAAATCGAGTTGGGTTAGTGGTTAATGTTGTCACCTGGCAATGAAGAGGTCGCGGGTTCGATTCTCTAGGTAGTTAAATTAGGCCAATTGTTTAGTCCCGCCATTATAGGTCCCCGATTAGTCCATCTGTGCATAAATAGTGTTTGAATAAAATCAATATGGCGGCCTTTTGTTAGTGGTTATTGTTGTCGCCTGGTAATGAAGAGGTCGCGGGTTCGATTTTCTAGGTAGTTAAATGAGGCCAATTGTTTTGTCCCGCCATTATGGGTCCCGATTAGTCCATCTGTGCATAAATAGTATTTGAATAAAATCAATATGGCGGCCGCGTTTTGTGTTTAGCGGCGGCGGCGGCGACCGGGCGCGGCGCGGGGGGTGTTTTTTATTCGGCGAGATGTTTTAACCAAGTGGTTGAGGGTTCGATTCCCAATGTTGGTGAAAACTGGATATTCAATTGTATTTGTTTAAAAGTTCCGATTAGCTTTTTGTGCACAAAGAGAAAATGAACTAATTGGAAATAGGATGTTTATGCTGTAATGAAAAGGTCCCCGGGTTCGAGGCGCGGCGAAGCGCGGCGTGGGGTGTTTTTTATTCTGCGAGATGTTTTAACCAAGTGGTTGAGGGTTCGATTCCCAATGTTGGTGAAAATTGGATATTCAATTGTATTTGTTTAAAAGTTCCGATTAGCTTTTTGTGCACAAAAGAGAAAATGAACTAATTGGAAATAGGATGTTTATGCTGTAATGAAAAGGTCCCGGGTTCGATTCACAATGTCAAATTGGTTGATAATGATGTTGTTTTTAAAATAAAAAAAAGAAGTGTGTTGAGGAAACTAAAGGTCAACAGGCATGGAAACGTTTTACTCGCCATCTGAAAATAAGTTTTTGGGCTTGGTACAGGTAGCTTTTTGTAGAAAGCCCCACAACGGCATCAACGTGGCTACCATCTGTGGGGGCCTCTTTTTTTTAAGTTGGAGAGGGGCACAAGGCCGCTTGTACCATACAACCTTGCACCGAAGACCCAACTTGTCAACTAGTCACTCACTCCATCATTAAAGTGCACAACATAATATCAGATTTGCACTGATAATAAGCAAAGAATTATAGCGGCTGCATAATTATATTTCAATGACAGCAAATGGTTTCAAATGAATGGTTTTCATTTTATTTTTTACTAAGTAACAGATTTGGTAATGAAAAGCTTTAACATTTGCATATAATATGAGATTTGTTTTGGTATCCAGTTTGTATGTTGACCAAATCACAGATATACTATTACTAAGGATAGCATTAACTTAATCTAATAAAAATATATTCCACTGCATTACAAAATTAACTCATTCTGTTTTCTGTTGTTTGAATCCATATGGTAAAGTCTCGAAACTTGATGCACATCTTTTTCTTTTGGTATATACCACCTGAAAAACCCTTATTTCCGGCTTACTAACAACGGAATGTGTTTTTGTGCGTACGATTTTGTTCGAGTTGAGTAAAGTTAAAGAGGAGGTGTTGTTGAGAATAGCATTGGTGAGTGATTCGAAATTGATTGTGCTGCTGTTTTTATGGTTTAGACATATGCCTTTCACCTTTCAAACAGTAGTAACATTAGTATTGTCTGGATTTACTACCTCAAATGCATAACTTTTCGGCCCACTGGATGAAAATGCTCTGATGTAAGCATTTTCCCCATAGAGTTCTAGTTCATTTGTTAACTCCCCTAGGTAGTCTCCAACAGGCAGATCAACATCACCTGGCCTTTGAATATAAATGACACTATCGGTATCATAGTACAATACATTTTCACCTAATGTATCCAAATATTCATAAAGCTCTAATCGTGCATGGGTTGTAGTGTATGCTGCAATAACTACATTTACAGTCGATAATGGAAGTGCAGATTCTTCGAGATATTGCCAGTCAACTATCAACATATCTTCATTTATAGGTATAACGTGATGTACTTCAACATTGGGACTTTCTAGTTTATCGAAAAAATCCTTAGGATTGTTGATAATACTAACTTGACCAGGGTTTTCTCTCTGTCCAAATTTACCCCAAAATGAATTCAGCATAAGTTTTGCTAAGCTTCGTAATCCAGGATTAGCACATATTCTGTTTTCATCCAACAACACACCCTCCTTTTCAAAATAGTCAGCTATGTATTTTTTTTTAGATTCTTCATCAATACACCACAATGGCCAGCCGCTTGCTTCAACTTTTGCTTTGAGAAATGTATTGATGTACTCTGCAAAAACACCACCTGATTTTTTTGCAGGATCATATTGTTCAACATTATATTCCCATACCTCATGTAATTCTAAAATTTTGTATTTCTTTTGAACTGCCTTCTGAACTTCATCCACAAGCCAGGTTCCAGTTATAGCTCTTTCCCTAGCAGTATGGTTACATTCCGCCTGGTTTATTTCATCGGCACAAGTTCTACATAGAGGGATAGTTAATTTTGAATTGGTTCGATATGGTAACACAGGATGGTACAGATCTCTCGGTGGAAGTATTGTTGCTTTGACAAGCCCTTCAAAAGAATAAATATCGGGGCATTCTTCCCCCACATAAATTTTCACCGGATGGCCAACTGGAAACTTTTTAACTTTGCAACAATAAGGGTACAGGCTACATACATCCTTATATTGAATTGTTTCATTTTCTTTCACAGTGTAATGTAGTTTGGTAGCATTAGTTCTACCACCATAAAACGCCCCCCGGGGAATTATGGGAGCTTTAATTGATAACGGATGTTTTTCAACATAATGTTTCATGGTTTTGTTATTTCTCAACTGCTGATGAAATTCGCACCCCCACATCTCATGGACAATGTAGTTAAGTGCTTTTAATCTGGTAATTTTATTTTCTGTTCTTTCATACCGAAAAGACAAAGTATCATATGGGTCATCATGAAGAGGTTCTGTACGTGAAGTAGGGAAACATTTGACACAACCATGTGTTCTGCATCCTTGATATTCAAATACATGCTCTTGCCCCTTTTGATCTTTAAAATATCCATCTACTTTCAAGTTTCCTCCAACTTTTACTTCTGGTCCTCTGGCTGCATGTTGGATTTCGATTTTATGTTTTTTTCCCCTCCCATACCAACCATTGAATAGCCTCTATAGACTGAATATCACACCATCTGTATCCGTTTTTAGGAATAATTCCTATATGTTCTGCTTTCAAAAATCTTTTACGGAATACTTTATTACAAGCTGAAGCGATGGTGATGGCTTCCAATAATGGGTTCACTGTTGTTTCTTTTTCAAAAGTGGTCATGAATTTCAAACAGGCAGCACGTAGTACATTAACATCTTCTACACAGTACTTTCTCAACTCCTTCTGCATATCGAAAACTACCCCTGTTTTCTGTTGTTCACTATGCCATTCCAAAAAACTGGTTCTCTGATTCTCCATCATAGAATCAACAGCGTAAAATTTAGTACCGGGGACACATCCGACATATTCTTTATTTTTCAAAGTATTAAAAAAATGAGGAAAATACCCTTTGGACATTGGGAGATCAAATGCTTTCGGTAATTTGTTGAGCGCCATTGGAATAAAGTTGAGAGAATCTATGAAATGGATATTATGCATCTTCAAAGATAATATTTTGGCTCCATTCATGATAACAGACGGTGTCCATTTCATTTTTTCGATCATAGTTTGCAGTACAAAGTGCGAATCATACCCTCTACTATTGTGTGCAATACACACAATATTGTTAATTTTGGTGCGGTGAGCTGAAACAAATTGCAGAAAATTGTAAACAGGTTCTGTACTATCAAAAATGTGCTGTTTTTTCCCGCATACACTGCACCATTGAGACATATCTTTGTTCTCAATGCAATTATAGCATACATTTTGGCATACCAAAAGATTTGGAATATGCAGAAAATTGTTTTCAGTGCCTTCTAGTTTTGTGTCCTGCCTCGATTCAATATCGTAGAAAACAAGCATTGCTTTTTTTGATATAAGAGAAGATATTTGTTTGCCATAAATTTTTTGTATGTGACATAGATGTTCAGATGGTACCATATTTTTACAGCTGACACAGAATTTCTCCCCACATATATGAGGATTTCTGTTTGTACGGATAGCATACCCTTTCATGCATTTTTCACAACATTTTACTGTCTGACAAAGAGAGTTTTTTCTATTGTAACATGTTTTATGATTATTGTAACACTTTTGACCATAGAAAAATCTGTTACAATCAGTGCACTTTATTTTGGTTTCTGAAACAGTACATTTGGGCTTTTCTTGGCATTGTGAACAAACAGCTGTACAGGATCCTAGGTGTCTAGAAACATGATCATATTTCTTATGGCAAGTTTCACAATAGAAATTAGCGGAAAATGCAGCTGTAAGAGATGTTATAACATTAAAATGGTTGTTTATGTACACCAAATTTAAAGTTTCGCGCCTAGGTAATAAAGGACCTTCATATATCACATCACTCCCGGAAAATCCATTATATACGGTAATTTTGAAATCAGATAAATAGTCCTGAAATTTTTGAATTTCGGTAGTTCCTCCACCACCACTCAAATTTTCCCCAGCTTCTCTGCACAATTTATCCACTTCTTCTTCCATAACACATTTATGTTGTCTAACATACTGATAACGTTTTTTAGGTTCATTTTTGTAAACATTAATACCTCTTGCCACAACCAACGCATAAGCCAAACACCTGCTATCGGAATTTTTAATAGTTATAATTCCTTTTTTTAGTTTACAGAATTGTTCCCCATTCATTGCATTTTGGCGAACACGTCCTCCCCCTCGTGGCATTTGGACATGATGGAGATATACATAGAAATTGTTGTCAGAAAGAAATGTTGTATTGCTCTGCAATACTTTTTCCAATGCTGCCCACAATATCTCCATATCTATCGCCTGTGTTTCCCGAAAAGATAACCAAAAAGGGAGATCAGGGTGATCTTCATTCCTGATAGTAATACCAACTTGGTCATGCTCGGCCACATCACGTAGAAGATATTGGATCAGTTCTTGCAATCCCTCCTGAACCCATATCACCAGATTCTCATTCTGTGGTGCCCCCCCGCAACCGAGCACGCACCATTCGTCCTTCCATATTGAATCTTTGGTAACGCCTTCTTGTTTCTTCTATAACTTCAACATGATGTAACACTGCATCATCGCCACCGCCTACCTGTCTGCACACTTCCGCTTCCTGAATACAATCCCGAAGAACCATTTGGTATAACACTGGCGAAATATGATTTGTACATTGCTCCAGTTCTTTAGTCTCTAAAACGCGTAGGAATGAATAATTTCTACGCCATTCCTACGCGTCAGCAAAAAATCGATGCGACTGGTGTTATGTTACATCCTGTCGTAGCGGTTTTAATGTTGAGTCAGCAGAACATTCTACCCCCTCTACCTCTACTGCTATTAACAGCAATCAATCCAGATCCTCTGTCTCTATTTCTAGTGAGACCAACCAACATGTTGAAATGTTTCCTAACAAGTATAACAACCAGGATACAGGGATATTTGGGTGTATTGGAACAACCGATGAAAAATGTGGAGATATTTTCCATTTAGAATCTGTTTTAGAGACTAAAGAATTGGAGCAATGTACAAATCATATTTACAATTTTTTTTTGAAGCATCACAAAAATACAAGGAGGCAATGTTGAGACGATCGAGCTAGGATTTTCGTACATTTGGAATTTTGAAACTTGAGTGAAACAGGATTTATTCTCGGAATCGCAGCCCACCCGCGACCCCTCCATTTTCACTCCTGCTGTCCTCTTTCCAGTGTTGTTTCTGTGTCACAAGGAATGTAGACTGAAAATTCCCTTATGAATGTCCCAAAATTCCCTTTCCAATTTTTAAATTCCATGTCCGATAAAGTCGAAAATCCCCCTTGATAGGAGTTCAAACCTAGAATCTCCAGTTTTGTAGCGCGTTACGTTCACGATTGAGGTTACAATCCATGCACCAGGCTAAGTTTTTAAAGAGAATAACTGGTTCCACACTTTTCAAAATTCCAAAAATTAAGTTTTAAGGTCAATCAACAAAAACTTTATGACTAAAATTTCCATCTAACTTATAGAGCTTTTTCTTGAAGGTATCTAAAATTTAATAACAAAGTATAATAAGTGTTCATTTCAGTACAAACCTTGGTATGAATGAAGAATATAGAGAATGTCTCTAATTGCGTTAATATTTGGTATACTATCTAAATTTGGCATTCTAATCACGAATCTGTTGTTAAAATGCCGCGGACGCGTGTAAAAATTCACGGTTAGCCTTACGAACTATGCACGGGTAGCCCTACAAACCATTGACGGATAGCCTCAAAAACCATTCACGGATAGCCCCACGAACCATTTCCGGCAAGGTTAGGAGGTTCGGTTAGATTAGGCAAGCATAGTTAAAATTTTGTTCGTAAAACAACGCGAAAAAGCTTCTTTTTAAAAAAAAAATCAACTTACATCTGCTTTGCTCACAATTTCCAGACATGTCCACGGCATTTTAACAACATATTCGTGATTAGAAGGCCAAATTTAGTTAGTATACCAAATATTAACGAAATTAGACACATTCTCTATATTCTATATTCGCTCCAAACCTTGTGCTGGATTGAGTAAGCCCCCTCGAGAATATAACAATAATAATAATTATTATTATTCTCATTTTATAAAAAAAGGGTGTGCGTGTGCGACTTACTCACGTTGTTACAATGCAATATATGTACTTAAAAATACTATAAAATGATTACTTACGGTTCGTGAGTATATATTTTATATCATTTATATCAAACACAACGTTCCGAGACGCAACTGGTCTCTTCCTCAGGTGCACTTCTTACTTCTTGGCAATCGAAATTACTTCATGCCTACGTCAATTTACACAAAGGAACAAGGAATAAGGTGATAGTAAAAGATCATGGTTAAAAAGGTATCTGTTAAAACTGCCCTTTGTGCGCATAAAAACTCACTTTCTCACATTGCCAAGCATGAACCTCAAACCTGAAAACGACCATAAAAACATGTCTCCCATTGCACGTTAAAACCCCACCTCGAGCAACGCCGTCTACAAGGTAACTCCCTTGTGCAGAACGTTTGTTATTTTGAGGGCTGGATGAGGAGTTGTTGCACCAAGATTTGCATGATCAATGAAAATATCCTTTATTCCCAGATGATACAGAGCAGGTCCCAGTTCATTGGTATAATCAATTTTGAATCGTGGAATTGAAACTTTCATCTCCGTAACTTCAAGCTCATCAACAAAATTGTCTGGTTGATTGTGTTGTAGATCTCGAATAAGCTGGTTGCTCGAGGTGGGGTTTTAAAGTGCAATGGGAGACATGTTTTTATGATCGTTTTAAGGTTTGAGGTTCATACTTGTCAATGTGAGAAAGTGAGTTTTTATGTGCACAAAGGGCACTTTTTAACAAATACCTTTTTTAATCATGATCTTTTACTATCACCTTATTCCTTGCTCCTTTGTGTAACAAGAAGATTTTGATTGCCAAGAAGTGCACCTGAGGAAGAGACCAGTTGCGTCTCGAAACGTTGTTTTCTATAAGACATATACTCACGAACCGTAAGTAATCATTTTTATAGTATTTTTTTAAGTTCTTATATTGTGTTATTATTATTATTATTATTATTTTGGAATAAAATTGGTTTATTATTATTGTATAATAATTATTATTATTATTATTATTATTATTCATATTATTAAAATTTCTGGCGACGCCCATGGGAACAATTATGAATGAACGCCCCCCGAAATGTTTTCCTGATTACGACCATGGGGGATAATGATACCCAGTCAGAGGTGTATTTGTGATTTTATTTGGGGATATGCAAATTTGTATTGGCTTAAGTTACCAGTCAGTAAATTAATCTATTGCCTAGCGATTCTAAGTTCCTTAGAACACTGGTTCTAATCTAGGTCATTACGTCTTTATGATAATTACACGTAATTTAGAAACACTTGGTAGGCCTATATTTATATTCTAAGAAAACCCAAGCTGACACACACAAAAGGAGCTATAGATCTAGTAACGGCGAAAACTTGACCAACTTTCAATTGTCAACTGCAAACTTGAATTCCATTTAACATACCTACAAGTTTCTTGTGAACACTCTTTAATACATGTAAGATATCACCACTATGCCATGAACAGCCTTCTGCTGTCTATAGGCTCGGTGAGATTTGTCAGTTGCAGAATGGTGTTCTTCTTTAATCCACAAGACTGCATACTTTTCGTTGGAGAAATCTTTGATGACTGGGCCAAGATTTTTCAATTTTGTTTGTTACAAAGTTAAGAAAGAAATGACATACTATATGCTTTCAATTCCATTTTCTTTGAGGGGATAAAAACAACATCCTTACAATTGGCAGAGATACAAATAATTTTCCTTTGCCGGGGATATTTGGGGGGGGGGGGAATCCCAGGAATGTACTGTCCCTTGATTATGAGACCATCTCGACCACAAATTGTTTTGTTTAACATTGGAAAAATGAGGTTATGTGGCTTCTCAAATGTGATTTAAAATATTGTGGTCCTAATGTAACAAGAGAAATGATCATTATTTGATAATTATGATTCCTTGCATAACACCAACTTCCTAACTCCATGGCGGAGTTGTAAGCACAGCGTGCCACCACGCCTGGCATTCCGAGTTCGAACCCCGGTCTGGAAATGGGTGTTCTTTGTGAGTGGTTCGGATCTCATTTTAAACTGTATGTCCAGTCCCGATTAGCCTTCCTGTGCATAAAGTGGACTTAAAACTCAATTTCATCATGGCATCACTCATCATCATCTTCGCGATTAGCCAAAAAGTGGCAGAAAATCGAAGTAAAGCAAACCAAATCAATCAATCATGCAACACGAACTGCCATTTTGAGATGTCGATGCCTGGCTCTGTAAGACCCAAACCATAAGGATGGAAAATTTTGGCACTGTTAAGGTTTCATGCGAAGACAGCGGACAACGCCCTAAAACTGCAGTAAGAGCCATGGACGTCCGCAGGATTTTTTTCCAGGGCAAGCAAGGTATTTTTTTTTCCCCCAGAGGGCAAAATAGTGATGCCCCCTCAAAATAGTGATGCCCCCTCAAAAACACTATTTCAGTTTGGAATTGTCATGTTTCTTCAACTAATTTATAAAAATTAACATAAATTACTGTGATTGAAATGAAATTATGTGTGAAATATATAATTTTTAGGTACACATTCATTTTCCAAGGGGTGGCCCCCCTTGCCCCCCTTTACGGACGCCCATGGGGCAAACAAGGAATATTTTCCCCAATAATAGTGTCGTTCCCTCAAAAAACATTGCTTAAATTTGAATTTATCGTGTTCGTGCAATAATTAACACATATTATTGTGTCTGAAATGAAATGATATGCGTGAAATATATAGCTAATTTTTGGTTGACTTTCATTTTTTTCTTGCTTGTATGGGCTTAGTCTATGGTATGCGTAAGAACATTTGAAAATGCTATGTGATATCTATGGTTAAAACAAGTGTTTAAATGGCAGGAAAGCAACGTGTCCTCAGTTTTATCTACTGATTGTGTATTTGGCGCTGCAGTCGAATTGCAATTCGAAAGACTTTCACTTCCAGTCCACGACTTCAAAACCGCACTGCAAGAGCATACTCGGAGGATGCTCTCTTGAAGTATGGTCTTACACCTTTAGGGGACGGCCTTAGTTAGGTCTAGTCGTGTTTTCCCGTTTCACATTTTCTCATTTCGCCTTATGCCTTATCAGCATACAAAAACAGGTTATCTCCAGTGGTCAATTTAAGGTGAAATGGAAAGTGTCCTTTCACCTCAAAACCGGAGAGAGGAAAATAATTCAAGTGAGGGAAATTTTCGTCTCTAAGCATATCCATCCACCTGTGCGCACACACCTGTGAGACTGTTATTTACAAACATTTACAGTGACAGAGGGTTTTTTTTTTTGTGAAGAATATGATAACGGATAACATAGTACACACAACTTTGTCTCGGCCCAAGCACCGTATAGCTACACCGTTTGTCGTAAATTTGGGGCGTCCCGTAATATTTGGGTTCAGGCAAGCGACTGAATATGATTCAATTTCCAAGTTAACATTACGATATAATACATATGCGAATTCGAACCTGCAATAAAACTTATTTTAAAGCACTTAAGAACCCTTACGATTGTGTTGTGGTTATTGCTGTTATGTTATATCAAAATCCGTTTAAGGTTAAATATGTATTTGCTTTTGAAATTGTGAGTACCGGCCAATTTAAATATAGAGGAAAGTCGTCCCAAATGGGGACACAAACATGTTTTGGCCTACCAAAAGCCAAGTTATCAAAGAAAAAATGTTTCAAACCTATTCTCTTCTGAGTAGGTCATAGACTAAGGTCGTTTGTGTAATAATAATAATAAAAAAGGAGAGCCAGGAAAAACTTTTTTTCTGGAAAATATTATGCTTCTTACTAAATCCGTAATGGGAAACAATTACACACGGAGATGGCAAATAAACATATCCAATGTTGAAAAATAACGAATATAGGAAGATTACGTATAAATATAAATATTAAAAAATATTGAAATGTTACAATTAATCTGTACACAAATAATGTCCGGAAGAGCCAGATCTTGTGCCAGAATTTATACACGTAGAATCTATCGTGAATCTTTGTCGGAGGAAGACCCTGGTAGAATTTTACATTAAATATTAACTTGGTCAACATTTTGAGTGTTTTAGAAATTCATGTCTTCTTCATATATGTTAAAATAATATATCGTGTTTCTTTATATAGTCTTTGTCTAGTGCTATTTTCTAATAATGAACCCCGAAACCTGAGATAGCCGTGTTAAGAATAATTGTTACCAAAAGGAGGTAGCAATGCAATGTCCCCGTTTTGGACAACCGGTTGGGTAAAATGAGCTACTCATATGAAACAATGTAAATTCGAGGTCTAATGCAAAATTTTGTTCAAAAAACTTTATTGAAACAACAAATGTCAAGTTAACCATGAAAAATACAATAAAATTTTAAGTATTTTTATCATTATTTTAAAGATCTACAAAAAATCTCTTATACTCAATTTAAACACTTAATAAGTAACATAATATCACAAATATTTCTGAACAGTAAAGCATATGCCTAGTACGTAAAATATTATTGGTCAGTGGTGCTTGAAACGCCCGTTTCGGATTTGGGCTACCCTCAACGTCCCCGTTTTAGCAGATAGTGACGGACGGTAGAAAACATGGCGTCTCTTCACACACCTATCAAGCAGTATTCAAAATCTAACGTAAAACTGGAAGAATCGATGCATACTTATCAAAATTGAATGTTAAAGTGGCGTGATAAGAACCAACAGAGTATAGTGGCAAAATGGAAAAAAAGAAGGTTGGGTTCCCGCGTTCACTACTCGAATCAAACATATAGCCTGCCAGGAATGGTAGTACCGCGTTGGTCCCAGATAGCAGCATTACTCAGTGAGAAACCGAATGCCCTCATTTGACCCACCGTCCCCATTTTGGACGACTCTCCCCTACGCATTGAATATACGTAGTATTCGAAGTGAGGCAGCATTCCCTCAGCTAGGATAAATTAGGCAACGCACTCCTTTCCTGTCTATTCCAAGGCTTGAAAACTTCCCGGCCCTATGAATTTCAACATCAAGCACGAAACTTCTTAAGATGAAGTCATGCCTTTCGTCCGAGCGTGGGTGTCTGCAAGAGTTGCGAACCCTACAGTACGTATTAATAATTCAACTGCCGAAACATTTAAATATATTTTCGAATTGTTCTATCACATCTGAAGAAAATATTTCATTATTCTCGAGAAATTGTAGGTTTCAGCGCCAAGAGATACCTTTTTTTCATTGTAATATTTCCTTAGAAATTTTAATTTCCTTTCTTCCACTGCAAATAGTGGTGCTTCACATTTGTCAACTTGTGTTAGGCAGTGTAACCTGATGGTTGCGTGCGTAACAAAGTAGTCAAGATTTGGAAGGAATGCGTAAAGGTCCGTGGAAATTCAATTACTCGCACGATAACAAAAAAAAAAAAAAAACCCAATCAGTTACAATAGTCAGGGGTTTTGTTGAGGCTAATGACAGTATTTTGGACTGTCACTTCAGTCTCTACTGAGAACCAACTTGACAAAAGTAAACGTGGTCGGAACAATACACGTAAAAAAGCTGAAGTCGAATTAACTCTTTTCTCAAATCAATAAATGTAACCTCTTGCCCTTCTGAGCATGAATTCTCGTTCCGTATTGTCAAAATTAAACTAACACTCTAGTTTTGTGTTATAAGGGATAATTACGTACACTTAGTTTAATTTTGCGACACTAGTCGAAATTTATTACGCCAAAACCTCGCAACGGAGAATGGCTGGCGTTCCCAAGAACAACATGTACATGATATTATTCGTAACAAATTATTTCCTTCAACATGTAACCATAAATAACTTGAAGGTGGATCAACAATTCTTCGTCACCGGCAAAAATAACAAGAGAATAAAACTAGAACACACCCGGCAACTACAAATGACACAATATGCAATTAATTAAAATACGTTAGGGTCAATCTACAATTGCATTTTAGCACAACTCATTCATTAATTCTAACCATCCAAAAAATCGCCCATTTGACATATTAATTTATTTGATGCTCTTATTAGACCCATCCGATACGCTTCGCTAAAGTTATCTCAGCTCGCGGTTTAGTTTGCAGTAATGATAATCGTATTCCCCAGCTTGTGATTACGTAATTCTAATTGAGTGGCTTGTCTCTTTTCTCTTTTACACAAAGGGGGGGGGGGGATGACCAAGCGTCGCTTTCTTTCTCCGCTACATCGACCGAGACACTACAACGTCCAACCATAGAAAACTGAATCGATAATTGTTTACGTTCAATTCTTTCTTGCGTACGTCGTGCGTTACTTTCTTGATTCAATTATTACGCCACCGTAAAAGAGAAGAAAAACGGGGGAGAGTAACGTTCTTGTCCAAAAAAACACGCATTCACAGTTCACTAATAAAAAGGGAGACGTAGAGTACATACCTCAGTTCGTTAGATAACTGTTCGCATCAGTTAACTTGGGCAAATCCTCGGCATCTACAGAAACAGAGGAACGTCATCGAATTGGTCGCTTTCAAGCACGTTGAACGGTATTGTCCTCGTTTCCCTCGTGTCCTTCCTTCTCACCAACTGGTCAATCCATCCTTCATATTTTGAGTTGCGCCAGATGAACCACGGAAAGTTATGTTCAGTCAAAATGGTCAATGGTCAGCTGAGTTCCAAATTACCATCCTTGTATTTTGACGTTTGTTTTCCAAAGGATTCCAACAACTCTCCGCCGTACTAGCACTATACGTGAGCAATGCAACGTTTCCTCGTAATGTTCGAAGAACTTAGTTTGGGCCGTGTTACAAAATGCGATCGACGAGAGAGAGAAGTACTGAGTTCCACGAGCCGCTACTTCTCTCGTAGTACATGACGTCACACCAAGAAATCCCTCGCGACTCGCGAGCTGAAACGGAACTGCCGTTTTCGTCGATCGAGTTCGTGAAGCAGGGAAAGCCACTAGTGACCTCTATCGGTCAGTCAATTAAGTAGAATTGAAAACACTGACGCGAAGCGTACCGGAATGTATGAGGAGAGATGTGAGGATATTCGACGCAGAATTTAATATTATACTTGAAAATCATGTTTGCGTAGAAAATCGTCACAAACTCCCCTGCCTGGCAAAAAAATGAGAAGGACGCCCAAGGAGCACACAACCATTACATTATTACTTATTACGATGTATCGCAAGAGCACCATTTAAAACTAACCCCTAGCAATTAAAGCATATATATATATGAAATAACCCATATTGACCTTGTTGAAAAAACATTTAAACCTGACAATAAATAAGTCAAGACACACTCAATTATGTTACAACAAATGACTGCCTAAAGGAATTATTACCTAATAAACTTGTTATTCTCTGAAAAGGCAAGTCAACGACATACAGATTAAGAAAGTGCAACAAATTGAAATACATTAGATAAATACCATCAATAATACAATGAAGAAGATGCAAAATGAAAGTGAATGATCGATTGCAATCTAAAAAATGGGAGCGAACAAATCGTATAAAACATTTAACAATTTAAGAATGAGATTATACATAATATCAAATTTTTTACAACACCTAATAACAATAGGCGCCAATAAAGTCTATAATTAGGCGCACAAATTTGTATGCTGCAAAATAAGAATAGGGATATGTGATACGTAGCACTTAATTTTTGAGGGGGGCTGACACTGGGAAAAAAACGATCGGATATGCACTAACAGGTCGAAATATTGCGAAGTAGACGAGAATATATATATATATATATATATATATAGATATTGTTGCACGGGGATAAGTAATCATCCATATGATGCCTCAATTCCACTTATTCCGAGATGGTATATAATTGTGAGGTTCCTCATAAACCATGAAAAGAAAAGAAAGGAATGTATTAGAAGAGAAAAATAGAAGAAAAAACAAAAGGATAGGAAAGAGGAGAGGAAACCAAAAGGAGGAAGGGAATACAGCGAGGAATAAGAGCACCAATTACAAGATATTTGAAACAAACCATCCCAAAAATATACATATACTGTCAAACAGGTATATAGATAGATATCCAAAATTACTAAATGAAGTTAAATTGTAACTTACGTAATGAATCATAGTTTGTTTTACTTTCATGAAGATCAATGAATAAATGTTTATAACAAACCCCAAGTAATAATATCAAAACAGTAAATAAACACATGTAAATAAGCAAGATATAAATAGTACAAATCCATAGAAAACATTAACATTCTAGTACATATAAACACTTTAATACCATACCAGACATGTGAATGTGAATGCATCAGTTACCTTGGAACAGCCGGAGTACGAGAATGGTAATCATGCTGAGAGGGACGACGGCGGCAGTGAAACTTGGAGTGTCCACTTCTGTGGCAAAAATTGCAGTATAGAGACTGAGGTTGACGCAGGGGGCGATTTAAATTCCTTCCTTCCATAGGATGCAAGAGAGAAGCTAGTTGTGTATCGGACAATTCAATATCAGGTGGAGGATCATCCCGAATATAATAAGGTTTAAGATGTGATATGTGAATCTTGCGAAGAAAAACCTCAGTTTCGGGATCGACTAGGAGAACCGTTACTGGACCTAAAAGCTTAAACACTTTGGCAGGACCTGACCATCGTTGTTGGAGTTTTGCGGTGATGTTCTGGAAGGCCTTACTCTGGGGGAAGGTTTTATAGAGAACCATATCTCCTACTTTAAATGAAGAAGGCTGCCTTTTAGGGTCATATCTATCCCGCCGTGTAGCCCAAGACTTTTGTAAGTGATGAAAAGCTTGAGCCCAGCATTTCGCACGGTCGGCCGAAGGAGGACCGGCCAAATCGGAATCAGATTGGAATTCCCAGAAAAAGTTCATGGGACCATCAATGTCTCGTCCGAACATTATTTGTGAAGGTGTGGTTTGAATGCTATCCTGTACTGCGGTATTAAACGCAAAGGAAATAGCATGTAAATGGGCGTCCCATTTTGTATGGTCATCCGAATGATACGCTATCAAGGAAGCCTTGAGATTGCGAATAAATATTTCTGCCAATGAAGGATTAGGGTAATAGGAGCTGGTATAAATATGTTTCACCCGAGATTCAAACAAAAAGGAATTAAAGTGACGGGATCGAAAATAGGAAGCATTATCCGACACCAGTTCGCAAGGAGCCCCAAACACAAGAAATAAAGAGCGCAGCTTGTCCACTATCTGATTTGACGTGGGTCCCCGAAGAGGATAAAGAGAAACCCATTTGGAAAAGGCATCCACCACTACTAGAATATAAGAGTGACCCTTTGACGAACGCACCAGGGGACCAACAAGATCAATATATAAACGTCGCCAAGGATGTTTTATGATCTCAGATGACAAGAACCCCGGAGGCTTTCGTATGGCCAACTTGGCCTTTTGACACGTATCACAAGACTTGACATAGGCTTTAATATCTTGAACACAGGATGGCCACCAAAAAACTGACATTATTTTCTTAGTACATTTTTGAATACCCAAATGTGAACCTCCCATAGGCGTATCGTGATAATAGCGACAAATCAGATGTTGAAGAGTGTGGGGTACAACCACTAAGGAAGCTGTAGAGCGTGGGGGTTGCCAAACAAGTAAGTCATGATACAGAGCATAATGTTTATGTTTTTGTCCTGCACGTAATTGTTCTACTATTGGGAGCAAGTTAGAATCTTTTTGTTGAAGATCAAGAATGTCGGATATACTAAAGGGGATAATTTGGAATTTAGGTGCAGCACAAGCAAGAGAGGTAACAGGTAAGGGAGAAACCTGGAATTCATCAGGTGAGTACATTCGTGACAAACAATCGGCAACAGGATTAAGTCGAGAGGCGATATGCTCGACAGAATACGAAAATCGAGACAAATACAGCAACCATCGCCCAAATTTGCCATATTGCTCAGGGTGTCGTAGAAGCCAGGAAAGAGCCTGATTATCAGTCTGAAGAGTAAAATGCTTCTCAGTTAGATAAGTCTCGAACTTTTTGAATCCATAAACGATCGCGCAACATTCGGCCTCGTATATGGATTGTCGACGTTCCATGTCGGTCCGCTTACGGGAAGCAAAAGCAATAGGGCGTAAAGACCCGTCAGGCATACGTTGATTGAGTGTAGCCCCTAATGCCAATCCCGAAGCATCACATTGGAGGACGAATTCTTTAGAAAAGTCCGGTAAAGCTAAAACCGTATGTTCAAGAAAAACCTGCTTAAGGTGATCAAATTGTTGTTGGTCACTCTCGGACCATATGAAGGCTATGCCCTTTTTCTTTTTATCTGTAAGAAAGGAAGTCAGCTCCGAATATGATGGAATGAAGCGGGAATAGTACCCCAATAATCCAAGAATACGCTGAACCACTTTAAGGTTCCTAGGGGGGGTATGTCCTGAATCGCTGAGATGCGGTCGGGGTCTAAAACAAGCTGTCCCTCACGTAAGATATATCCTAAGTATTTGACTTCTTTTTGCATCCATTTGGACTTAATGGGATTAACAGTTAACCCCGCTTCTCGAAAGGCCTGGAGAACCAATTGAAGATGTTGCAGGTGAGTTTCCTCATCAGGACTAAAGATCAAGACGTCGTCAGCGTAGGTGACCAGGAATTTAAATTTAAATGGACCCAAAATTTTATCTAGAGCACGTGTCAAAAGTTGAGTACCCAGATTAATACCAAAGGGAACCCTGGTATACCGGTATTGACCGAAAGAGGTGGCAAACGCCGTTAAGTCTTTACTGGGCTCATCCAACCGTATCTGATGGAAACTTTGACAGAGATCCAAGCAAGAAAATACTCTAGCCGATTGTAAATGTTGAAATATCAAATCAATACGGCTTTGCGGAAAATTGTCATAGGCGATGAGTCTATTTAGATGCTTATAACTACATACAAGGCGATGGCCACTATCCTTCTTATCAACAAGGAAACAAGGGGATGCATAAAGAGAGGCGCACGCCTCTATGATATTCTGATCCATCAACTCCTGAATTTGTTGACGTAGAATGGCCGTTTGTGTAGGGTTTAACTGAAAAGGCTTAGAACGAAAGGGAACATTAGTGATTAAAGGAATAGAAACTGGTTCCAGTGTACAACTGCCGACACGTTCTGTAACCACATCATCATATTCATGTAATAAACTTGTTATGGTAGAGGGAACCTCAATCAAAGGAGGAGGACCATCGTCTTCCTGAGACCGTGCCTGGTGTAGCGTGGTGCGAGGTACGGACGAGGCGAAAGGAATTGGATCAGTAGAATAAGGAAAAGAAACGATCAAATGTTCAAAGAAAATAGTTCCCCTGGAATGAGAAAAAAAATCTGATCCGAGGATGACCGGAAAGGGTAAATTCTCTGAAATCCAAAAATTCCATTTCCAGGACAAACCCTGTAACTTCAAGGTCAATACAACACTCGTGTCAAGGCGTATAGCCTGACTATTGACCGTTTGTAATGTACGAGTAGTGTCTTTACGAACGGGGGGTCTGGGGCGTAAGCTGGCCAAAAATCCCCTCGCAATCAAGGACACAGAACTTCCTGAATCGAGAAGAATACGACTCTGTGTAGAATTTAAGATGGCATTGATAATCGGTACCGCTGTCTCAGTAATAGTCAATGGGTGCTCAATATGCGTTAAGGTGGTAGCCGCTGGTACCGAAACTTGTTGCGTGCCCAAATGTAAAGACATGGGATTCGGTAAATTAACACTAATCTGTGGAACAGCATAAGAAGGAGAATCGTCCGACGTATCAAAGGTTTCCAAAAGGGGGGTAGGAGAAGGAAATGCAAGTCGGGTCGGTAGTGGATGTTCCACAGGAACAAGCAACTGGGTTGACGGTGAAGCAACTGAGTGTGAGGTGTATTCCTCCGCTTGTTGCTCTACGCGGCGTAATTCCATGGGCCATATTTCTCTTGACAAACTTATAAAATTGACTATAGAAGTGGGTCGATTAAAACCCATTAAAAGTAGACGGTTGATTTGGTGTCTTAAGTCCACTTTATGCACAGTAAGGCTAATCGGGACTGGACCTACAGTTTAAAGTGGGATCCGAACCACTTGTGCCTCCGCCGGGTATCGAACCCGCGACCCCTTGATTACAAGGCGAAGACGCTACCACTGCGCCATCGGGGAGGCCCTAAAAGTAGACGGGTGGCGTCCTGTAAGTTCAGCAGGACCGATTCCAAAAGACTTGATTCGGGCCAATCAATGGGTAATATATGAAAAGCGTCAAAAATTTCATGTAAATAGCTGGAAAGGAATTCATCGGTTCTCTGAGGACGCGTTAGATATTTGTTCAGTAAGATCTGCAATTTGGGAAAGGGAACCAAGCGATAACTCGTGTGAACATTGGCCATGGAAATTTCTCGATAAGTGAATTATACCAAACCTCCCGAAGTAATCCCGTAGTGGATGAAAACGCCATTAACAATAAGGATTCTAAATCCAAAAGATTAAGCTTGAAGGTTTTGTATATAGTTAACAAAAAATGAAAGAATTGGTCGGGGTCTGAGCCATCAGTATGCGGTAAAGCTTGTAAAAGTTATATTGCTGCCGAATATCTAATGTGGTTTGTAACATGCGAATAATCGGGGGGTAAGAAAAGTTCTCTGGGTGTACGAAGGTGTGGGGTCTGCAAAAAGGGGGAAGGTTGTATATTCACAGGCGGGAATGGGAAAGTCGACGAGCCATACGAATGGCCGTGTAGAGGGGCTGACATTATGGAAACCACACGAAAATTTTTTCCCAAAGTCCAAAGGGTAAATAACCAAAGCAAAAGGGTAACTGCCACTATCACATACGTAAGCAATATACGGAACTGCAACATAAGGATATATAGATATTAAGGAGAAAAAAAATATATAATCAACAGCAGACTTCTGTGAAACCAACCAGCCCTCGCAAATATTGCAAAACCAGAAGCCCTAGATAAAGGAAAGAAAGAGAGAGAAAAAAAAAAATTTCTGGAAGGGGGGGGTGGGGGAAAAAAATTTGTGTTAAAAAAAAGGGGTGAATCCAAACTTTTCTTACTTTTAACACGTAAAACGGAGAATATGTATGTATATAGAACCAGATCTGCTGCCAAAAACTTTGTAACCTGATGGTTGCGTGCGTAACAAAGTAGTCAAGATTTGGAAGGAATGCGTAAAGGTCCGTGGAAATTCAATTACTCGCACGATAACAAAAAAAAAAACCAATCAGTTACAATAGTCAGGGGTTTTGTTGAGGCTAATGACAGTATTTTGAACTGTCACCTCAGTCTCTACTGAGAACCAACTTGACAAAAGTAAACGTGGTCGGAACAATACACGTAAAAAAGCTGAAGTCGAATTAACTCTTTTCTCAAATCAATAAATGTAACCTCTTGCCCTTCTGAGCATGAATTCTCGTTCCGTATTGTCAAAATTAAACTAACACTCTAGTTTTGTGTTATAAGGGATAATTACGTACACTTAGTTTAATTTTGCGACACTAGTCGAAATTTATTACGCCAAAACCTCGCAACGGAGAATGGCTGGCGTTCCCAAGAACAACATGTACATGATATTATTCGTAACAAATTATTTCCTTCAACATGTAACCATAAATAACTTGAAGGTGGATCAACAATTCTTCGTCACCGGCAAAAATAACAAGAGAATAAAACTAGAACACATCCGGCAACTACAAATGACACAATATGCAATTAATTAAAATACGTTAGGGTCAATCTACAATTGCATTTTAGCACAACTCATTCATTAATTCTAACCATCCAAAAAATCGCCCATTTGACATATTAATTTATTTGATGCTCTTATTAGACCCATCCGATACGCTTCGCTAAAGTTATCTCAGCTCGCGGTTTAGTTTGCAGTAATGATAATCGTATTCCCCAGCTTGTGATTACGTAATTCTAATTGAGTGGCTTGTCTCTTTTCTCTTTTACACAAAGGGGGGGGGGGATGACCAAGCGTCGCTTTCTTTCTCCGCTACATCGACCGAGACACTACAACGTCCAACCATAGAAAACTGAATCGATAATTGTTTACGTTCAATTCTTTCTTGCGTACGTCGTGCGTTACTTTCTTGATTCAATTATTACGCCACCGTAAAAGAGAAGAAAAACGGGGGAGAGTAACGTTCTTGTCCAAAAAAACACGCATTCACAGTTCACTAATAAAAAGGGAGACGTAGAGTACATACGTCAGTTCGTTAGATAACTGTTCGCATCAGTTAACTTGGGCAAATCCTCGGCATCTACAGAAACAGAGGAACGTCATCGAATTGGTCGCTTTCAAGCACGTTGAACGGTATTGTCCTCGTTTCCCTCGTGTCCTTCCTTCTCACCAACTGGTCAATCCATCCTTCATATTTTGAGTTGCGCCAGATGAACCACGGAAAGTTATGTTCAGTCAAAATGGTCAATGGTCAGCTGAGTTCCAAATTACCATCCTTGTATTTTGACGTTTGTTTTCCAAAGGATTCCAACAACTCTCCGCCGTACTAGCACTATACGTGAGCAATGCAACGTTTCCTCGTAATGTTCGAAGAACTTAGTTTGGGCCGTGTTACAAAATGCGATCGACGAGAGAGAGAAGTACTGAGTTCCACGAGCCGCTACTTCTCTCGTAGTACATGACGTCACACCAAGAAATCCCTCGCGACTCGCGAGCTGAATCGGAACTGCCGTTTTCGTCGATCGAGTTCGTGAAGCAGGGAAAGCCACTAGTGACCTCTATCGGTCAGTCAATTAAGTAGAATTGAAAACACTGACGCGAAGCGTACCGGAATGTATGAGGAGAGATGTGAGGATATTCGACGCAGAATTTAATATTATACTTGAAAATCATGTTTGCGTAGAAAATCGTCACAGCAGCTTGTAGCACCATTTTTAAAATAATAGAAAGATAAATGAAAGTAAACTCATTCCAAGCAGGGCCGGATTAAAACGAAATTGGGCCTGATGTTTGAAATCTTCGGTGAACAATAAACACAACGACGTTATAGTTACGTCAAAGAATAATAGTAACTGTATAATAAGTAACGCTGTGTCTAGGCGTCCGAAATTGTGGCTCTAAATTTCATTCTAAGATTTATTTTCAGGTTAATATAGCAAAAGAAAACTGTTCAGCTTTCGGAAAATTCTCGTCTATTTTAATCTGGGCCTATTTCAGGAATGGGCCTAATGCTGCAGCATCAATAGCACCCACCTTAATCCGGACCTGACTCCAAGGCTACGGTTTTCTCCCTGATCTCTACCTAACTATCCGGTACATTGTTGCTTACTGTGAGCCCCTGTCATTGGAAGTAAACAATCCGTATTCATTAATACAGCTGACCGCTCAGCTTCACGGAAGTGAAGTGACGTAGCAACAGGCGACCTCACAGTAGGGTTGAGGGAAACAGAAACACATGCTGTCCTCGCTGTAGCAGCTGAAGCGATGCAAGTCGTTTAGGCCAGTCAACAAGGGATGTTTTTGGGGTCCAATAAGGAACAAAATCCGGGAAAGCTCAAACATTTTTTATTATCTTCGTAAAATTGCTTTTAACAACATATTAATTTTGCTCCCCTGCAACGCCCCTGCTTTGGCCGCCATCTTTGAAAAATGGCGCCCAAAATCAGTTTTTCGCAAATATCTCGCTTGAGAAGCACTTTACAGCAAAATAGGTTATGACAAAAAATAATCTACATAAAATTATCTACAAAAATTGTTCTGTGCATTTTTCTTCTAAGATGTGCCGTTTAGGTGCTAGAGGAGGGAGAAAATTCACGTTCTTCCTCACCCCATTTTGCAAGAGCGAAACTCTATTTGTAAGATAACTTGAGGTCCTCATTTCCTATTAAACTAGAGGTGTACCTATTCTAAATGTCCTCCTCCATGGCCGTGCCGTCTAAGGCGCTATGCTTTGCAATCCGACTGCGGGACAGCATGAGTTTGAGTCAGGGGCGCATCCAGAAATAAAATTTGAAGGGAGTCCAACCAGGGGCGCCCTTCCCCACAAACCGTGCACACAGAGATTTTTTTTCCATATCTGCTACATCAGTGTCTCATCGGGAAATATGCTGAATATTTTCAAAAAGATGAAAGAAATTTTGGGGGGGGGGTCCGACACCCTGGATACGCCCTTGGTTTGAGTCTGCCTGGGTTCAGTCTCTGTAGGTTTTCGGCCTGTGTATGACCGGTGGCAACCGACCATCGTGAGACAATCGGGGAGCTACGAGTAAGTAGCGTAACCCGGTCTGGGAAATCTCCTATAACGGCTAGGGGTTCGACGTGTTGACCCCACGTCACCCCATTACCGGTTGAAGATCTCCACACCTTTAGGTAGGATTGTGTGAGGGAGACTGGCAGTCGGGAGATAGGCCTAGGCCCTTCTAGGGCTGTCGAACCTCGGGTGGTTATGTTATTACATATTCTAAATATTCGAATGACGTTTCTTGAAAAAATATTTTCAAGTTGTAATATCTGTATATAATTAAACAATAATTTTGTAGTATTTCACGTAAAACAAATGTACATAATGTCTGTATTTCTACAACTGTTATCATATTAACCAAAACCATTTTCTTATACTTTTATCTCCTGACTTCTACCAGGAAGAATTCTTCTAAGTGAATATCAACAAGATCACCACAATTGTCGGGAGCTTTCAGACTGAAGCGGCAGGCAACAGGCCACAATCGACATGGTGATTTCACACCGAAGCGGCAAGAGACATATTTCACTTTAGTCTAAAGCAAAACATTCAATGTGCATGCGCGAAAAAAGGCGAGGCGAGGGCCTCTCCGATGACGTAGTATTAACGTCGTCGCCTCGTAATCAAAGTAGGTCTCGGGTTCGATACCCGGTGGAGGCACGTAGTCCCGACTAGCCTTACTGTGAATAAAGTGGACTTAACTCAGTAGATGAGGCAACACGGTGCACGGTATTGGGAAACCTGCCCATTCAGAGCGACACACAAGCGACAAGCTACACGTCCAGCTTGTCGCTTTGTTCTGAAAGCTCCCTTCATCTTCTAGAACACTGTCAGATTTTTGAACAGGCAATTGCAGTGCAGCTTCTTATATTTCCAGACTTTTCCCCTAAAAACTTAATAAACTTTAGTTTTCCGTGCAAGAAAAACGCTGAACGTAATACGAACTGTATGTTTCCGTGTATTTCATGGAACTAGGCGTATAAACTTTGTTTCTATAGCCCCTTCTAAGCCAGTGAGGATAAAGAAAATTCAACATCTTCACCTACAACTTTCCTTGCCCTCTTTCTGGAAGTCCATGCCAACGTATTATATTTTAGAAATATTCGTAGACTTCAATTCAAGTTTACTTGTCATTGCATCTACTTACATGCTCTCTGCCGATGCTCATCTGACATAGTATGAAGTCACTTGCACAGCGCATCTTACGATGTTTCCCAATACTAATAAACCAGAAATCTGTATCTATGCAATCTGAATGTCAAAATTTAATTGCTATAATGTTGCAGCAAATCCCAGGGCAAAGATTGAACCCTGTCTAAAAAGACTAAACCCAAATCATTCTCTATTGTAATTTAGACCTTATTGAATTAACTGAACACCCAAAACAATAAATTAGATCTTCTCTTCGTTAACAAAATCTGTGACAATATAGAGCATAAAAATTTTCTTAAGAAGTTCAAAGACGGAAAAAGCAATTTCGAATTCGACATTTCGTCGGAAAAATAACATTTGAAATATTATCTTAGACTGCGTTCACAATATCTGTTAACAAAATAGTGAAAAATATTTGCGAATTATGAACACAATCATTATCACTCAATATATGACCGAAGTTTCACAAAGTCAGAATAATAATAATATGTAATAATACTAATAATGAGTTAAGTGTATATTTCTGTATTGATCAAAAACTTATGAATGCTTTTAAATAATCTGGGACAGAATAACAACAAAAAATCAAATAACATAAAACAATTACACACAAGTTAATTACACGCACGGCCATGAAATGAGGCTATTGGCAGAAGTTTGCGCTGTTGCCACGTCGGAGCAAAACCCGTGTGTTCCAAGGTTTAAGAGAATGAAAGATCTCGTTGTAGAGTTGGTCTTTGTAATTCATGTGAGAAAAACTGACGTTATTTGCTCGAAAGATAAAGGATGACAACTGCATGCCTCGGAGAGAGCTCGGTCTGACGCTCGAACTAGGCAACGCAGCCTGATTGACGTTGTCACACAGTGCCAGGGGCGGCGCCAGAAATTTTCGACCGGGTGGGCAGAAGCTCCATAGCGATAGATTGGGGTGGGCAGTATAAATGTAAGACCATGTATGTGTATGTAAGACGTATATATCCCCCTCTCTCTCACACTCCCGATTTTCCTCTTACTTCTTTTCCCTTTCCTTGTTTTCCTCTTTATTATTTTCTAATCTATTCTCGCATCTTGTTCCATTTCCTTTCGTTTTGTCTCTGATGGACACAATTATTTCAAGGAAGTGTTTACACATGCGCAGCCATACCCCAGAATTCTAATCACATTCTCTCATGCATGTTAATACAGTGAAATAAATGTGAATTAGGTTTAAGCTTGTGTTGCAAATACAAGGCACATACTTGATTTTATGTATTCGGCGACAATGATAGAAAATGCGATGGTAGACAATCGTGAAGTTTCTCGTAACTTAAATGCATGTTCCTGAGCATAGTATTTTCATCGAATGAGTTTTTGACTGAAAGAGTTTTCTTACTCCTTGGGGGTTACTTTTCTTAGCTTACAAGGTTTGTACAACTGACAAATCTATCTGAATGTTTGTAGTAGCAGCGATTGGGTGCCAACGGGGTAAGGACAATATACGCAGGGATAACCATCCCCCCACCCCCCAGGCCAATGGCGTATTCCCACAAAAATCATGTCCATGTCATCCGTCCCTTCCCACCCAAATCATATCATTTGCGCCCTGAAACTATATCCTAATCCCTACACCGAAAGTAACTTTCTTCTTAGCTTTTTGTTACAAATGATGCACCTGCTTTAAAATAAGCAGTATACCACCACTAAGCACTATATTTTAAGAAGTGATGTTACTCATGAATATGGAGAATATCGCTCATGGCTTGTAATGAAGCTATAGCATAAAAATTCACATCCACCTCAGTAAAGCGCCAAACACGCATTGTTGTAACAAACACATTATTGCGAGCGAAGCAAGCAAGAACATTTTTACATCCATTTCTTTGCAGGCTTTCAAGAATATTAATTTAACGGGGTGTCAATACTTTCTTAGGATCCCGGGATATTTAGTATTTTCCAACTTCTGTTTTGGCACGTTCGGGGTCGAAAACGTGTGGATACCATATCGCTAAATACAGTCTCCAAAATTTAATGTTCAAACTCTCTCTTCACTACTGAAATCCCTAGACAGTCTAAGATTTAACACTTTATCAAGAGCTTCCTATCTCCCCCTTTAAATGTAATACTCAATCCTACCACAAAAATGTCCATGCCAATTTTATACTTACTGTTGATATTGAAGACTGGATATTGCCTCCTCCAACAAATTAAGTCTCAGTCTCCACACCAGAATTTCTGCAACATTCTAAGACAATAGTAATACACAAGAATTGGATACCTTAATGCTCAATGACCCTCTAACTAAAATACCTGCCATAATCTAAGACTTAGAGTTGAATACTGTCCCCGCCAACGTTTAATATAGAATTCCCCCCCCGAACCCACGAGTCAATTAAGGCCTAATATATAAGAGTTGGATATTTATCCCCCCTCTCACCTTCAATAATGACCTTAAACGCTTTCTTTTCTTCATCTAATGGATTGAATATGGTGAATTTAAGGTGTAAAATTTTTACCTGTATTTTGGAAAAATATATAAATGTTCAATTTTACATTATTTCAAGGGAAAAAAATCCCCCAAAGAATCTCGATGGCGCAGCCTGCGCCATAATCTACCCCTGTGGGCACCCCTGAATATACGTTTTCTTGGTAGAAAAGGCTTAGCATAAAGAGGCCATAGTGCGGGGGCAAAAAGTGGCAAAATGTGGCTGGGGAACTGCATCCCCCACTTCCTGCTCCTCCTAATCGGCCACTGAATGTTTGGATTAAAATGAACGTCTTATTAGGAATGATTTGAAACACACACGGAAAACAAATTATTTGTTCATTGTCCATTAAGTATCCCTAGGCTAATGAAAGGCTATTTTGACAAAATATCACGCGTCATTAGTAATAAACAAGTAGGATTGAGAAATCTGTTCAGAATTTAAGAGATTATTAGCTAAGTTGCTATTCGTTTTCTGAAGAACTGTCATATTACTAATGCGGGAGAAGCAATACACGTATGGTTACATGAACATATTTTTTGAGGTAACAAAATGATTTAGGACACAAGGAATTCATCGAAGTTGATCATCGTACCAGTAATAATTCATCTATTTTTCACTGGGTTGTATGGTGTGACCATTTCGAACACACTAGAATGTCAACCTCTATCCTGTGCAGCATACCCTGGAAACTTTATTCTTTCAGGGCAATGAGTCCCTGGCGCCTGGAACCACTGTCAAAGTAATAATTTATGAGGGTTTGTATTTTGAGTGTCAGCATGTGTTTGTTTTCGGCCCTTCTTTACTTTCATCTAATCGCTATTGAACCTTATAACGTCGTCATTATTAAAATTAGCAAAAAAAATACTTACAATAAAACAAATCAGCCAGAACTTACTCTTCCAAAAATGGAGTTTCATTAGTTTATACCTCTTAGAAAGTTGAGGTGGTAATTTCAATCGCACAGCGTTTCATTAGTGGATCAAGGCAGCTAATTCCGTGAACAATGACGTTGTTTTCCGAAAGCCTCAAATATTTGTCTCAGGTAATCACCCTCTTAAAATAGATGCATCTTCTGTGGTAATAAAATGCCACGTTTGGTGCGAGTTCTTTCTGTATATTTTTCCCCAATGGCATAACGCTGTCGCATTGTAATGAAGAGGTCATGTGTTCGACTCCCCCCTCCTCTGGTGGAAGTTCAATGATCACTGGTTCGGACTACACGTTAAACTGTAGGTTTAGTCCCGATTAGCCTATCTGAGCATGAAAGTGGGCTTAGAAACAAACTAACAAAATCGTCTTCTATATACTTTTTTCTTCACTTCAGCTGCATCTCCAGATTCTGTTGACATTTTCGGCTGATTCATGCGACAAAATTTATGTCTCGAACGAGGATTTCTAAATAGGATAAGCCACTCATTAGCAATTGAATAATTCTGTAGCTTTTTCCATATATAACTGATTTATTAAAATTTATTCACTTCGGTTTTGTAGTGATTGTTGTGATTCCTTCTATTAGTAGAACGAATATAAAGTTGATATTTCGTATACCATATTGATATTTGAAGATGACAGGTATATACAAATTGTAATGAAAAAAAGGGACACTTCTGGAATTTCAATGCAAAGCTAACTAAAATTATATTATACTCTATAGCAGGCATGTCCAACTTCAATAGCTCTATAGCATACTTAAACCCGAAGGTTTATGCCTGCACCAACACAAGCCTTCCATCTGTCCCTATCCTGGGCAAGATCAATCCAATCTTTCCCATCCTTACCAATTTATTTTAGGTCCATCTCAACGTTATCCTCCATCCTCGTCTTAGCCTTCCTACTGGTCCCTTACCATCAGGTTTCCCAACAAGAATCCTGTAAACTATTCTTTCCTCTGCCATTCGTTTCACATGGCCTGTCCTTCTAACTAAGTCTTCTTGATTAAATTATTCTAATAATAATAATTAAAAAGTCGAAATAATTTATTGTGTTGCTGGAGGAAGTAACGCTAAGATGATGGTTAGATTTGTTTATTTGGAGATTATTTTAACCATAGCCAGGCCGGAATATATACGTATATACGTAGTGGAGGCCCGGAGCTGCACCCCTCAAGTTCACCCTCAATTCTGATTTAATCTTGATCATACCCTGCATAATTTTGAGCCTCCTAAGCCCACTAGCTGCTTTTAAACATGGAAGTATTCATTTGATCACAGTTTTTGTTTCAACAATGACAAAAGTGGCTTTTTAGGGGTTGATAATAATATGTGAACATTTCCAGCATAGATAATATTCACAAGTAAAATATACATGTTATGAACACCAGGTTACACTTAAATATTTAATCATTCATATATCCCAGAGTATATGTACTTATTGAATTTGATTGGGTGGGCAATCGGGTAGGCACAGGAATTTTTGGGTGGGCGCTTGCCCACCCTTGCCCACCCCTGTCGCCGTCCGTGCGCGGGAACCAGTGATTTTTGTCCCGCTCTCGCTTTGCTTTTCTCACATGTGGTACCAGCGCAATTCTGTACAGCCGCCTATCCCTTCGGCGGGCGCGCTATTTTTTATAACACGAGCAGGTGACTTTGTCACCCCAGCCGTTTTTCGTTTAAAAATTTGCTTGTTTTACATTTATAGTTGAATAACTTTATTTAGACATGTTCTTACATTCTTTATTTGTATCCTTGAATGCACAAATATTTATTTTTTATTTATTTGTATATTTACTTTCACCCATACAATGAAAAGTTGTTCTCATATAATATATATGTATCTTTGAGTTTATACATATTTATGATATTTATTTATTTTCGCATGTAAAACAATAAGATTATTGCAAACTTTATTTGTGTCTTTGAGTTTACAAATGTTTACAAATGTTTAATTTTTTCATTCTTTGCACTCATACAATAACAAGTTGTTGTTCTTATATAATATATTTTTATCTTTCAGTTTAAATATTTTAATTATATTTGTTTATTTTCTCTTGTACAATAATAAGGTTCTTACGCACAATGTTTGTGTCTTTGAGTTTACAAATATATATAAATGTGTATTTTTATTTATTTTCACGTATACAATAAGAAGTTGTTGCTTATCCCATAAATGGCCTGATAAATCGATATAAATATTAAATAACAATCAAACTTTATTGCTATAATAGTGATCGGGGATAAAACTAATAATAGATGTAAACGCAAGCATAAAACATTATAATAATAATTCAAATTTTAGTTAGTTAGTTAGTGACTCAGTCACCACAAGAATGCAAAGATATGAAAAAAAGCCTCTGGTATGTAGAGATAGGTAAACAGAAGAACGGCGCCTTCCTCTGTCGGTAGCAGAAACTCCAATGGAAGAATACAAGAGCGGATGGCAGAGTGGCGCCAGTCATGTCTCGACACGGCAAAAAAATGTGGTTGTGGGGTGAAAGTCCCCCAGCGCCCGCCGCAGGACTATATATCCTTTGTTGTTTTAATGTATGGAATTCTGTTAATGCGAAGCAGATATTGTTCCCAGCTTATTGGCGTTTTTATTTTAATTCATGATCATCATTCATCATCGTGGAAAACAGACTGAATTAAAAGGGCGGTGAACAATTCGCCTACTATTTACTTTCCCGTTGGGTGCCATGTCAAACTCAATTCGTAAGTAGGGCCGCATAACGATAATAAGAAAACTCTCCGGGCCGCACATATCGAAACCCCAACTTCTTGAAGTCCAAAACTAAAATTCCAGTGATTAGACTTATAGTATCATAAATTACATAAATTATATAGAGAGCAAGTGCCAAAACTTAGCAAACGGAATGGGATGCAATAGTTCTCCTCACCCCCTTTACATACAACCTTACTTAGAACTGAAAGTTTACACGATTGCATATGTGCATAACAGCAATGAAAATAGTTTAATTATAATGCTCATATGTTTTACTGAAATTAAATAAAACAAATATTCTTCATAGGCAGGGATACTATTTTACATGTTTGTTTCAAGAATAAATTGGTTACATCTGTGCAAACATTTTGGCAAGAAACCCGAATATGGACAATTCTAGTTTCGTTTCCCAGATATTATGACACATTTCATTTTTTAGAAACCAACTTCTCAATGTCCGCATTATGTTTTTGTGAGCAGGAAACTCTTAATGAAAACATTTGTCAGTGTTTGTCAGTCATTCTTTACCTTGCTGTTTGTTATTTTGCATCGCCTTTCTGGCATTTTTGCTAATCGTAACGATGAGGATGAGTGATGACATGATGAAATTGATGAAGGGATACTCGCAAGGAATAGTCATGCTCAATCCGGGATTCGAACCAGGGAACCTTGGCATCGTAGCGCGTTCAGCCAAGGAGGCCGGCTGTCAGTCATTTCTGATACTTGGGATGTTTTATTATTCTTCATAATGGAGAACAGCTGTTCACAAAGTTAAGGGCTACCCAACAAGGCTAAAATTCCAGTAGCAAAATAGCTTATCCGAGGATACTACTCTGGGAGGTGTAAAAAAAAAAAATGCAGGAACATCCACATTGTGATATTTCTCTTTCAATATTGAGTCGCATTGTAAGTCACTAAATTCCATTTGAATGTTGGGACTTCAAAAGGAAAGGGGACACCGAACAAGAAAATTAACCTTCGCACTCTTTGAAGTTTTGAAACCTGTTTTCAAATTCATCAAGCAGTATTTTTACTTTGGACCAGTATAGTCTTAAATCGGGTTCACAGATTGAACTTTGTTATTGCAGAAAAGTTGGAAAATGACTAAAATTATAACTTCTGTACCTTTGCAAAATGGCTTCCACTTCCTTCAAAATATCTTCTCCTGTAGTTCTGTCACGGAGAGGAATTATGTCAAGGAGTTCTGTCACATTGAAACGAGAATTGTTCGCGAATGAATAAAAGCTATCTTAATTACCCCACAGACGTCCCTACGTTCTATTGCAAGCGAAAGGGTAACAAAACCAGCAATTTTTACTTTCAATTGTTCGTCAATCTTCTCTTCAACTGTATTTCTGATTTTTGAACTTGGACTTTGTTTTGATTTTTGTTATTTAGCGTCGGTTTTCAGCCACTTTTGGCTAATCACGACGATGAGCATGAGATATAAAATGAAACTGATGAAGGGACACCGACACAGAACACCAATTGAAAGGGCTGGATTCGATGACCACAGTAATAACCACTCCGCCACGGAGGCCGGCAACTGTATTTCGTGACAAATAAATATTTCTGAATGAATTCACTTTATCAGGGCACAACATTTCCAAGCGTTTCACTCTTTATTTCACAGCGAAAAGAGGCAATCTCCCATTTAACTTGAAAAATTCCATATTTAGCTTTTTATAGTCCTTTTCTTACTCCCACAATTCTTAGGCAGCGACACGGTTAGGTTATCAAACTTTTCCAGAAACAGACTTTCCTTCAAGGCAAACTCTTTCACAATCAAGAAACAAGACTCGTAGGTGACAGAAAGTGGAATGCAAGAGTAGGGAAAATATATAAATCTGGTGAAATTCGGACGAGTCAAGGCTCATTTAATGAGAAAAGGAAAAGCATGACAACTGCATATGCATAGATAGTCCTGCATGCATGATATGTAAGCAGGGCCAAGGCGGGCCGCATTAAGGGATGCTGGGGCTGGCATGCGGCCTGCGGCCCGCGAGTTTGACATGACTGTACTAGAGTGCTGGTAATGAGCGTCTATCCCTAGAGCGGCAATTAGCTCGCATGGACGACTGCTAGGTAGAGGCTAGAGGAGAGGTGTATAGCCACGGCTTACGTTATGTATGTGTTGAATTATGGGTTTCAGCAACGGGGCCTTACATGCTTTTGTCCGGCTTAAACATTTCCTACCCATACGCATTAAAATCAAACTCGTCCAAGCACTTATCTTTCCACATTTCGATTATTGCGATTTTGTCGACTCCGACCTATCAGATGATCTGGCGACATCTTCAAAAAGTGCAAACAGTGACGGCGCCAGGGAAAAGTGATTGGGAGGGGGGGCGGAAGGGGGCGACAAAATATTGTTGTGGGGCAGTCACATTAAAATGCCCGAAAACACTACACACATACGTATATATAATAACTGTAATTATTATCATTATATTCGTGTATGGTGTTTTGTGTTTGTCCGTTATTCAGAATGGACGTTTACTGCCAAAATTTACTTCTTGATTACGCGTTTATCTCCATATGATTTGCTTTAATTAAAGGTATTAATTCTCTTTTTTATTCGTGGGAACTGCCGCAAGTTGCGTTCCTTCTAGTGGCCTAATTCACCATTGGAAGATATTTATAATTTTACAATTCATCGTCTTTCTTGGGATGAAACTACTATAAATATTCAAGTTATAACATAAAAATATAAATAGTGACGGCGCCAGGAAAAAGTAACTGGGAGGGGGGGGGCGGAAGGGGGCGACAAAATATTTTTTTAAATTTTCTTGCAAAATAAACATGACGTTGCAAGAAATTAATCTTCTTAAGTATTAGAAACAACGAAAGATGTAGTGAAGTGCAATTCCCCTGTAGGGGAATTCTGCTGTATGTGCTTTGGAGCATACATTGTCCACCTTCGGTACGTCCAGGGCTTCACATTTCTTCTAAATAACAAGGACAGCCAAATGAGGCAGCTGGCAGCCAGCATCCTGTTTCGAGCAATACTTTTCAAAGGTTTCAAAGACGAAATGTTTTTTTTACACGCTTCATTGGAAACTGGAATTGTTATACAGAGTACAACTAGAATGTGAACCTGGTGAAATGCCAAATTGCCAATTTATGCTTTACTATGATTTCGAAGAAATCCATTAAGTTGACAACTTTAGTTCCATCTTCGTAACGCTGAAGAGTTTTGGACAAACTCTGCGTTTCACCTTTCATGGAAATATCACAGGAATAAAAATTTGAAAAATGGAACAGTTTCCCCATAATTCAAGAAATATTCTGATCCTGGTGCACCTCTCACTCTACCACTCCAAAGTATGTTTGTGCTACACAATTACAGGCACCTATGGAGTTCTTGGAAAGAAGTTCTTCGATTTCGATATACGTATACGAGAAAGAGCGAACCTGCATCTAATGATTGAAGAGTAGCAAATCCTAAAAACGCGTTATTTTACCTGCCTGCGATACAAATATCTGTCCTGTTCCTTTCTCTCAATGTCTTTTGTTTCATCTGACATCTGTGCGAATACTTTCGCCTCTTCCACTTCCTGGTTTATTTTGCTGAGAACAAGTGTGGGTATTACGTAGATTATTTTGTTTTGAATCGAATTTTGAGTGTGCAACAGTTCTTTAATTCAAAGACATTTTTACAATCATATTTTGTTATTTAGGTTTGAGCATAATCTGAAAAGAATGAAGAAAATTCTGTTGTGCTACTCTATTCAATGTTGATGTTATTTTGTTTGTTATTCGTTACTATAGTGACTGTAGAAATTGGTTAATATACTAATGTGATAAGTAACATTTGAAAGTTAATTTTATTTAAAATATTGCAACAAATTGCTCCACACTGGGGACAGTTGCAATAAATTGGCGACCTAGAGCCAGGATTCGAAAATTGTGAGTTGATAAGAACTGAACTGATAATGCAATAATGAAGAAAAGAGAAGTGCCTTACGTCCTTCGAAGTAGCGTGTGTCTTCAACCGGATCTTAGTGATGATGTTGAAGTAAGCAACGAAGAGGACATTTCTGGTAAGCAAATGGAGGATTTAATCTGTTGTAAGGACAGATTTTCTGACACTCGCATGATTGAATGCACGTCATGCAAGAAATGGGAACATGTAAATTGTAGAGGTCTTACAGTTATTCACTGGGTAATATTCAGCTCTATGAAAGAAGACTATTACTGTAAGACATGCAATCCAAAATTCAATCCATTCACTTTAAAATCATACTTGGATACAGTAAATCCCAATATTGACCAAATTTTATCTGCTTTTCACTTGAGTTTGGCCCAACATGAGAATAGGTTGCAAGACAAGTTGCTTCAGAATACCGAAACGCTGGAGAATAGGTTACTTCAGAATACTGAAGCTCTGGAGAATAGGTTGCAAGACAAGTTGCTCCAGAATACCGAAACTCTGGAGAATAGGTTGCAAGAGAAGTTGCTCCAGAATACCGAAACTCTGGAGAATAGGTTGCAAGAGAAGTTACTTCAGAACACTGAAGCTTTGGAGAATAGGTTACAAGATAGACTTGATCAGAACACTGAAACGCTGCACGAAAGTTTACAAACAAACTGTGAAGTTTGGGGCACAAAATTGGTTAGTTTGCAGCAAAGTACTGAAAAACTGAATGAAAGGCTCCAACATGTAGAAAATAAGTTGCAGCAGGTTTCTGATGCTTGTCAATCAGCTAATAGGTTACTAAATGAACGTATAAATGATGAAGTAACTTTATTAAATTCGAAAGTCAGTGATCTGGAATCAAAACTAGACCATCATGATGATGAGTTAAAACAACACTTATCAAACCAGTTGTGCCAACATGAAACTTCTATAAGTACACTACAAACAAATATGAATACTACGCAGGTAAAGTTGCAAGAATTTGATTCTATGCTTAAGGATTTAAATGAGAAATGCATTAGCTTAGAGCAAAGCGATGTTATTTGTAATAGTATGGTTAGAGACGTTCTACAACCAGATAAAGAATTAAGTAATGTTGATGCACTTATTAATGAACATAGGCACATAGCATGCCAAACTGATACAAGATTAAATTATAAATTAAAGCATGTTGTTTTTAGTGAACACAATAAATGCGAAACATTTCATACAGGTTCTTCTGGCTATGATACATCTGATGCTGAACTGAATTCTGCAAAGGAAAATGTAACCAAATTGTGCAAGGGCAAATCTGCTCACAATAAAAGTAGAAATAAATTTGGTAAAGCTTCCACTTCACAAGGCAAAAATACATATGCATTGCGGCATTGTGTTCTAGATAATACTGAATTTACTAATAGCAATCCTACTGTTGACAAAATCCATTGTACATGTTTACTAAATAACCATTCATGTCTTTCTTCGTCGAACAACTCTTTGCTGCATGATAATGAGCACGTACATACTTGTGATATTGAAAATAATGCACCTAGTTCTTTATGTGCTACAGACACATCAAAGCAAATTTGTTCTACAGCTAACAGAAATTCCATACCTTCTAGAACTTATGTTGCTTGTGATAATAAACAAAATTTCACAGGTCTTGGAACTTCAGTATGTGGTTGCCAACGTCAAAGTACATGTCATTCCTTAATCCATGATCAGTTTCCTGATGACTTAAATGTAAATCATTGTCCTTGTACTAGAACAAACTGTACTTATAACCCGATGTGGCTTAATAATGATTCTACATGGAATTCTTATAATCAGTCTGATAAATGCTCTAATAGATTTTCACGAGTTAGTGAACTCAGTCAATTGCCACGTTTTGGAGGAGATGTTTCAAAACAGTCTGCTAGAGAATTTATCGAACAACTAACTACAATGTTAAACATAATTGGTGTTCCTTCCAAGTATAAATTATGTATAATTCGTAAGTGTTTTTATAATGTAGGCGCTTACTGGTTCAACAGTGAAAAGAAGAGTTTCATTTCTTATGAGGACTTTGTACATAAATTTCTTGATCAGTTTGCATCTAATGAGTTATTAGAAAGTCAGTTGACATTGTTACGATCTAGAAAATACAACCCAGCTTCAGGTTTGTCATTGGAAGGATACGCTTTAAAAACGTACTCTGCTTATTGTAACCTTGTGGAAACTCCAAACAAAGTTGAAGTAATACGAATGATTTTGAAACAGCTACCTGAGTCAATTTCAAAGAATGTGGGCTGCCATAACATTACAGATCTTAAGCAACTGACGCAGAAATTAAGGACTATTGATTTGTATTCGAGTGATAAGAATAAAAGTTTATCTTTGCCCGGTGATAATACAGATTCTGATGACAGGGCTAATAAGAAGAGAAGTTTCGACAGACCAAAATACTTCGTCAGGCAAGTAAATGTTGAGCGGAATTCTTATGATTCTACAACACAGACTGAAAATGCAGGAATCAATGTAAATAATCGCCCATTTCCCAGAAGATTTGAACGCAATCCCTCAAGAAGGCAGTTTGTAAGGTCTGAAAGAGCTAATAATAACGTGAATAATTCTAACTTCAGACGTGAAGATTATCCATCCAGATCTAATAATAATGGAAGTGCTGGTGTTAGAAGAAATGCAAATGTTGATGAACAATCATCTTATATCAGTGGTCAGTATTCACTTAATTGTAATACTAATCAGAATAGTGACAATGTTTATAATAATTCTCGTAATTCGATAAATTACTCGGATGCTAGAACGGATAATCCTGTTTCATCTGAAAGGTTAGGTGAGTTTATTTGAACAGTGAGTTGATCATCGCTGTTACAAGAAAGTGCATTGTTTCTTATTATCGTGTGTAAAACAGCATGAATTTATTGTATTTGTTCTGTTTATTTATGTTCTGCTGATCATCATATTGTCTTTTATGGAAGAACTTATGTTTGGCTTCTCCTCTCACAACTGTCTGACTTATTTCAATGTATCGAAGACAAGTGTTTGACACGAATAAAAGCAGAAAGCGCCAAGAAAAAAATATACAAAGTGTCTCGCTGGAAGAACGATAAGAAGGAATATATGTAATGTAGGATAAAATGAATGTAATATGGTATGCCATTATAATGAAGGACTTCATTTGCACATATAGCTTCAAAGGGAAGAAGTGCACTCATGAAGAATATAACCCTTTAAATGGATATAAGATGGTTATGAAATAGTAATGGTAATGAGATTGCAGTAAAGAAGAAATCTACTGAAGATGGCTGTAAAGAAGATGTGAAAAAGAATGAGATTGCTGCCAAAGAAGTAGTAGAAGAAGAAGTGAAGATGATATATTGAAGATGTTAAGTTTGAAAAATATACGTATTTCTACATCAAAGTATGATGTCAAGGTTTTCAACCGGAGGAGGAGGCTATTGCAACAGTTCTTTAATTCAAAGACATTTTTACAATCATATTTTGTTATTTAGGTTTGAGCATAATCTGAAAAGAATGAAGAAAATTCTGTTGTGCTACTCTATTCAATGTTGATGTTATTTTGTTTGTTATTCGTTACTATAGTGACTGTAGAAATTGGTTAATATACTAATGTGATAAGTAACATTTGAAAGTTAATTTTATTTAAAATATTGCAACAAATTGCTCCACACTGGGGACAGTTGCAAGTGTAATTTGCATTTTAGGTTCAAGGTCAATACTTTTCCGAATAATATCCCCTCATTTTGAAGAAATTCCCTTTGTTAAGGTTTGCCACAGACTCATCTCGAAAATTAAGTCCCTGAATAGTAAGATACAGCGATGCATCCACAACAACTGACATCTAGTGTTGATTCTCTTGGATCACCTTTGGTCCCGGGTTCGATACTCCGTGGTGGCACTGCAAACTGTAGGTGCAGTCCCCATTAGCCTTACTGTGCATAAAGTGAACTTAAAAAACAGTCAACCAACCAACCAAATCTTGAATCACCTTTGAATGTATATCATTAATTAGCGTTGTCACTAACGTCCCACGCTTAGAATAATTTGCCCCTGCTACAGATGATGTTTTGTGGTCCTCAGAATGTTCGTGATGTTTAAAAACCATCCACAGGAATACGTATTATACATAATAAATACCATAGAGTCACCATAAAAATGTATTTTGGCGTTAGTTTTACAATTAGACCTTTAACTATTTAACTTTGAATACTCAAGAAACTTGTGATGGATTGTATTGAGTGTCAGTATAAAGAAAGCCCCCCTCTACTTTGGCTAACTGGCTGAACTTCACCCTGACCCGAATTATCCGAAATTCATCGGTTCCTGCACGGTGTCTGGTTAAGAAACAGACGCACAAAGACGATATATACATATATTTAATGTCTACAATACAAGTACACGCTGGACTAAACAATAAAAACGAGGTGCTGTAAAATTCGACTGTAGAATGTGTATCTACAGCGCACTTAAAACCGCTCACGAGTGTCAAGGTTCTTGCTCGCCAACGCCTATGTGTTTCTGCAGGCTGAGCACTTGGGACGTTCCCGAAATTCATCTGTGGGTGTAATTTCCCGTTCTTAAAGTTTGCGTGAGGTTCAGCTGAGATGACATTGAACTGATTTGGCAGCCTATGAAATAGTGAACGTTGAATGAGTGAGAGACTTGGAGTTGCAGTGTGGAAAGTTTCCTTGCTCCGTGTTTTGTGTCTGGGCACTCTGAGGGAGAGTTCGTGGAGTGCGATGCTGCATCTTAGGTTTCCATTAATGATCTTATGAACTACAAGGTATACATAACCTTTGATATGTAATGGGTCGAGCAGTGGTCGAATTCCCGGTGAATGGTCATCCTGATCATACACTAATTTTATACTGAATCCAGTCGCACTAATCTTTCAGCAAATTTCAAATAAAAAATAATTAAATTTGACCTTTAAGACTGAGGATCTTTGTTGTGCATTACAAAAGCTGAAACAACTGCATTTGCCACCTCAAAGCGCATACTGAATGAAATTTCAAACAATAAATAAAGAAAAAGAAAAATGGATTTAGTGAACGCTTCATTTCCTGCAGCCCCCTTCCCCATTACAGCGTTTCCGTAATGTCTCCCCGATGTTCCCCTGCACGCTAACAAAAATAAGGGCGCCACTGTTCCCGACTATCGAGTATCCAATAGAGCAGCATACAGAGCCATCTAGCGTGGAACGTAACGGCCATCAAGGGATTCCCAGCCAATCTTCCTAAGCTCTCGGCCTTGCGGTGAAAGACTTCTGAAAAATAGCCCTCTGTGGGACGGTCCGGGAACTAATTAGTGTCTGCCTAATGGCGCTCGGTAACAAAGAAAAAAATGATGATAAAAAGGGTTGTGGTTTGCTGTTAAGGAGCATTGACTCCGAAGAGTTCAGTGGCGTGCCTTCGATTCTCATAATGACCCATGGGAGGGGATCTTTCTTTAGACGTCGGTCCTATATTTTTGCCATATTTGCTTATGTATGTATCGATTGATTGATTGACGTTATTTTACGTCGCTTTTCTGCAACTTTTGGCTAGCGGTAAAGATCAGTGATTATAGGATGATATTGATGCAGTAACGCTCATAAAGAACACTCATTCCGAGGCTGGGATTCGAACCCGGAACACCTTGCATCCCAAGTTCCTGTGCCAATCGCTACGCCACGGCGATCAGCAGGATGAGTGTGGTTTGCTTGATTGATTCGATTGAAATGAAGACTCTTGGGTGTGTCGGCACTTAGGCTATTTGCCCCTGCAACATTTAACCTCCCTAACATAACTAAAATCAAAACGTGTCTCTAAGGACTAAAGTCTCCTTACCTACGTTAAATCCTGAGGCCCTAAAGAGGCACTCGGCACGCATGAAGACAAAACACAGGACAACAACTGAGACTAGAAGCTTGTTAACCTGCGATTACCGGGGTGTACTGTGTGGAAGTGAGGAGGAGTGAGTGATGACGTGATGAAATTGAAGGAACACTCACGCCTACTCCAGGATTCGAACCCGCAACCAATGGCACCGTAGCGCGCAGTGATAAGCACTCTGCCACGGAGGTCGGCTGCATGTGTGTTCATAAGTACACATGCTACGATGACGTAGTGGTAACACCGTCGCTTTATAATCAAGGTGCAAAGAGCAATTCATTGATATAAATTTTACCAGTCTGGGTGCTTCATGGCTAATGCTAAATTGTTACTGTTGAAAGATAAGATGAATATGAAACAGATAAAATGAATTCTTGCTACAACACGGTTGTGCTGGAAATTCCTGTTTCATTGACTATTTTCCATCCACTATAAGAACGAAGTAAATGTAAACAAAACCAATTGACTTATGAGATATAGATATTTTCTTTGTATTACTTTGCCCACGAATATAGTACAGCTCGTAATATAAGATACTACAACTTCAATACAGAAGCTACGTTGAGTTGTATGACTTTATCGCATACACTATAATCCTACTCGCAAGATTCATACACAACTGTCATTCAAAAGACCAGACAGCAAGAAAGGAATTTTCAAAGTCAAAGTTTTCTGTTCATTGTAAAGGAAAAAAAATAGATTATGTTTCATGCAAAAACTAAGAGAAAATTAAGACCTTCATAGGATATGTAGTGGGCTCTTTCTCAGCTGCAGATGAAACTAAAAAACCTCACTTAACTTTAACTAATTTGATAATTTTATCTCCAAATTTTGAAAAATAGTTTGTCAATATTACTTCAACACAGGATCAGATTTGCTGGTCTGCACAACATGAGTTTCCTCCATGGGCCTCCTAGTTCCCCTGACCATGCATCACTTCCTGTAGAAGTGTGTGAAATGGACCACAAGGTATACATAACCTTTGATCTGTAATGGGTCGAGCAGCGGTCGAATATGATTAATCACACAAGTTTCTGCACCCTAGGAATTCATCCCTTCCTCTCCTACCTTCCTCACCAAGTGTTTTCTCAATGGAAGAATACAGGAATTGGGTCACCGCTACAAACTGAATATGCTCACAATGATTTACTCGTCAATGTGCAGTCCTGTTTTATCGCATACACTATAATTCTACTCGCAAGATTCATACACAACTGTCATTCAGAAGACCATTGCGGTTTTGTAAAAATTACATTGATTACTTTTTGCAGAGTACGAAGAATAAGGTTTTAGAACCCGTGAAGATATCCTTGGAAATTAAGCGGCAGAAGGCAGATATTTTGGATAGAATCCACATAACGTGCAAACTCGTACTTCAACTATTCCCACCCCTGAGACTTTCATAATGTCCACAGAAATAATAGTAGAAATATGATATTTTATCAAAACATCCGCAGGAAAATTTATGTAAAAACTGATTTGTATTTATTACAATTACACATTAACGGTTTCTTCAGCATATAGCAATCTTTTTTATCGAATAACGGCCTCATATTCAAGGTTCCATTCTCCCATTCTCCTAGACAGAATTGTACTTAGAAAAAAACGCTGATAGACAAGGATAAGCGAAGGGTTTAATTTTCAGTCATTTTGTAACTTCAGGTCACAAACCGTTTCCAAGTAGCCGAGAAGATCAAAGAATTTTCTCTAGTGAGCGTGGAACTCAGACCTTGCAGACAAACAGCAAGTAAGGAATTATGATAACATCACAGTTTCCCTAATTGAAATCAACTACCGCCGACTTCCGTGGCGGAGTGGTTAACACAGTGCACTACGACGCCATGTGTACCGGTTTCGAGTTTTTTTGGGAGTGTACGATCATAAATTTCATCATCCTGATCTTCGCGATTAGTCTAAAGTGTAAGAAAATCGAAGTAAAAGAAACCAAATCAATCCATCAAAAATCGACAACATAAACAGTGCGAGATAAGCAAATCCAAACGCTTTAGATTTGTACACCAGTATTATGGACTTCCCTGTGGAGTAGTGGTAACGTCGTTGTCTTCTAAATAAGGTGTCCAGTGTTCGATACCAGATGGAGGCACCTAGTGATTCAGATTTTTCTTCTATATGTACGCCCATTTCCAATTAACCTATCTGTGCAAAAATGGACGTAAAACAAAACTCAGGCTCAAAGTAGCAATATGAACAATTACAAGTTAACTTCAAAAACATAGCCGCGGTAGTTCAGTCGTTAGGGTGTATGACTACCATGTGAGAGACCCGGGTTCGATCCCCGGCGGGGGAGAACAGGGATTTTTTTTTCACATTTTCAAGCGGCTCCGGCTCCCACCCAGCGTGGTATAAAGTGGGTACCTGTAGGAAACTCTGGGGGATAAAGACGGCCAGGGGCGCCTTCGGCCGTGATCAAGAAAGTTTGGGGTCATATCTCTACACCCCCTTCAAGACGTGGTGCAAAGCAGAGGGAGGCACGTTACTTTACTTTGCTCCAAAAAACATTATTGTACGAACATTCATGACACACGGCTTTTTAAATAATAGCAATTTAAACTTAAGAAAGAGACTTCCAATTTCAACTGTCCATTCACTAATTTGCTCTACGCAACATTTCTGTTCGATTGTTCTGTAGTTTTAAACATTCTGAAAGGACGTAGCCAACCAACAAAGGCAGAAATACCGATTGTGAAGCTGCCAGAATTATAGAGATGCAATCATGCAAGGCACCGGTTTATCCTGAACTGTTAGGCTTCCCAAAACTCAATAAAGCATGGTTGGTTGCGTGCATATCAGGTGGTGGTGGCACTACAGTCCATCCAAGACCCTGGCGCCTTTCAGAATCTTCCACCATCCATCTCTATTCACAGCCTTCCTTCTCCAGCTCCTAATTCCAAGCAAACTCAGGTCTTCTTCTACCGAAACAACCCACCTTAAAGTTGGTCTTCCTACTTTTCCCCTGCCATCCATATTCGTAAATGTGATATTTTTTACACACATGTTATCTGGCATTCGGTATACATATGCCCTAACCACCTTAGCCATGCAAGTTTAATTTCCTTCACAATTTCTATATCTGATAAAGCTACTACAGTTCCTTATTACATCTTCTTCTCCATAATCCATTTTCATATATCGGACCATAGATCCTCCTCGGAATCTTCTTTTCAAAACTTCCGATCACTTACTAAGCTTTCTTGGATATTATCCATGTTTAATATTTATACATTAAAATAAGTCTTATTAACGTTTTGTATAGTTTCACTTTTGTTCTGCTGTTCTGGGACTTCAAATGTTGTCTGAGTCCAAAATAACTTCTATTTTCCATACTTATGCTGTTTTTAATATCTGTAAAAATATCTCCCTTTCCCGTTATACGATATGCGTCAACATGTTTAAATTCCTGAACTCTCAAAAGAGAGCCCGTTAACTTCAAAAGTTACAGTATTAGTTAGTAGACACTTTTTTTTAGCTGCATTTGTTGCGAGCCCATTTTTTTCCTGTAGTGAGAAGGTTAGTTACAGCTTCACGTAATGCTCTTCTTGTTCTGGCTATATCATCTGCATATGCCATAATTTGCACTGATTTGTTTATTATGGTTCCACTAGATTCTATGCCTGCTTCCCCGACAGCTTCTTCTAATGCAACATTGAATAGCATACATGACAAAGCATCCCCTTGATGTAATCCTTGTTTGGTTTCAAATTCTTCAGTCAGCTGGTTTCATAGTTATACTCTACAGCGCACTTTTTTAGGCTCCTCTTCTACTAAGTATATTAACGTATGTGTGATGTCAGATTCCCTCCTGGCCTACCTTTGCATTAAGATCTCAGAGAATTATTCTAATATCATATAGAGGGCAGGAATCATAGCCCCTCTCCAATTTATCATAGTGGGCATCATTTTTCATCTTCAGGTTTATCTGGTGCGTGGGTTGTTACCAAGCTCTAGTTATGGAATTCTCTTCTAACTCTTAAAATACAGGTTCTGTCATCTATCGCCTTAAAATCCATTACAAGATTTTTCTACTTCTTTATTAAAAACTCTGTTCCAAATTCATGTCTCTCTCCACAGCTATAGTATATTGCTGTGTCTTTCTGCTCCTACACATCCTTCCCAGTCCACCTTACTTCCTGTAAAGCAAGCTTTTTATTTATTGAACTCTTCGATACGGTTTTTTAGTGTTGTTCAAGTTCTGTATAGAGATAATGTTCCTAATCTCATAACCTTTTTTCTGCCTGTTCGTCTTGCATATTCCAGTCCGGCTCTCTGATTTGAAAACTTCTCAACTGCTTTTCTTTTTACTGGGAAGAATGGTCAGTCCCACGCCAAAACCCCAAGCTTGGAAGCCCAGGCATTTTCGTTGCGCTTTACTCCCCTAGGGAGGCTGGCTTCGCTACGACTTCGGAGCCCTCTCTGCCCCTTTGGTTTTCTGTCAGTGTATCCTTTCCTTAGCCTTCGGGGATCCCTCCCCTCCCTGCAAGGCAGCAGAGGCAGTGCTTATTTGATGGCGGAACATTATGTCACAGTGCTGTCATTGAGCTTTTATGGGTGTTAATGAGGATGGCCCTGCCAGAGATCATCCTCCCCAAACCCTTGTAACACTTCCGCCTCGGTCCGGGACTGCTTATTTGACATTGCCTTATTCGCAGCTAACCACCATATCTAGTGGCCGTTCGCTATCCGCCACCTGCGACCCGGCCGGTAGCTGAGGCTCACCCAGGGAACTTTCTATGATCAAGACTGTGAATTGTTGAATTAAATTACTACACAGAACGAATCTGAAGTAAGCTCCTTATAGTTCGCATTTCATGTGTTTGGACATTTTTGGCAGCACTAGTTCTAAATTCTGTAGCAAGTTTCAGAATTTCTGTTTTTAATGACACAACCAATTTTAAGATTCGTGCGCATTATAATATTATACAATAACTTAGGCTTTAAAAACTCGTATTTCTAAATCTTCTACCCTTTCTAATAATGAACCCAACAATTTTTAAGAATAACTTTTTTCTTTGTCAATAACGACAGTAAACGTTAATTTAGAGTGAAGATATATTCATGGATCGTATGCAGTTCCGATCTTTTAAGGGTTACGGTTCTCTTATTTTATATTAGGATCCTATTGCATATTGTTTAAAGGAACCGACAAATGGTATTTATCTACACCCAAGAAAAGGTTGCTGAATGAACAAGACTTAATCTCCAATTTATTTATTCTTTTTTGCAGAATTTTAGATTATCTCAAAAACAGTTTATAAAATTAATCAATTGACTGGTCAAGATAAATCATAAACTAACAAGAAAAATAGAAGAAGATCTACATCAGATCGAGAACGTACTAAAGTACATTGGACGTGGGAACCTTATGCGAGATATAGGGGCCTCCCTGATGGCGTAGTGGTAACGTCGCGCCTTGCAATCAAGGGGTCCAGGGTTCCATACCCGGTGGAGGCACATGGCGGTTCGGATCCCACTATAAACTGTAGGTCCAGTCCCAATTAGCTTATCTGTGCATAAAAGTGGACTTTAAACAGAAACTCAAAATTATCTTATGCGATATATTGTTTTTTATTAGTTTTGAATGAGTTTACAATCATCATGCAGATATATATAAACGTTTCTTAAGTTTAGCCAGTGAAAGCCTGGAGAGAAAGAAATAACATTTTTTAAACATTTCAATCACAATAACTAAATCACAAGAACATTCATTTCGTACGAAAATCACGAAAGTTTCTGTGCGCAATTAGTCCTGTCCTTTGGCGTATTGTCAAAAATAAGAAACGCAAACCAAAAACTTCTTATTGATTCTCGGCTCCTAGATACTACCCGTCTTTAGGTTGGAATATCTAGGTTAGTCCATTCACTAAGCCTGGCGGGTTAGGAATGTGACGTCATCGGTAGGAGGTTGTGACACTCTTTGGAGATTGAAAACTCTGATAAGTTCACTAAACGGATTTTCTAATTAAAATTGTCTATGACATAGTTAATATTTTTCGAAGTAATAACAGTTAAGAAATCTTAACAATTGAAACACATAAAACCTTAAACATGCAGGTTTGTTACAGCGAAGAAAACCAATTCTCAAATAAAAATCATTATGTGCCATTGATATTTTCTTAATGACTTGTGTTTTGAGTTAACTTTATTTGTTAACATGATAGGTTGTATGGTATACACTTTGTTTTCACTTTTAGTGATGCACAGCGTTCGGTTTGATTTTCTTAACAGTACTAGAGGTCTCCCACGTAGCTAAATGGTTAGCGCTCTCGTCTCGGGTTGTATGCTCGGTGAGGACACCAACATTTCGTTGTTGACTTGGGATCGTGAGGAATCTACTTCAAAATAAGAAGGAGAGCGGGCTCTGAGGTCCAAACCCAAAGAACAGCGACGATAGGACTCGATGCGCTGACCACGCATCACCCAATTAAAATGCTGTTTCACAGACCCTGGCCCTCATAGGGCTGTTTTGTATTCATAAATAATCCTATACTTTTTCCTATTTTTCTCTACATTCCTTTCTTTTATCCAAGGATTGTTAGTTTTATTTCAAGTACATGAGAAAAGGTTCCGGTGTGGGAATACTATTACGTACCACGCCAGTTCTAAGTACCTGCAGGGCCTAACAGATGGCGCAGTGGTAGCGTCGTGGCCTCGTAATCAAGGGTTCCTGGGTTCGATACCCGGTGGAGGCACATAGTGGTTCGGATCCCACTTTAAAATGTAGGTCCAGTCCCGATAAAGTGGACTTAAAACACCAACTCAACTCAACTAAGTACCTGTATTTGTAATCTGTATTTGGCATCGCATTTCTGTCGCAACGATGACGAATAATTATGTTTACGTGAAATTGATGTACAGAGATAAGCAGAAGTCAGGCATGGATTCGAATCCGCAAACTTCTGTGTTGATTTTATGATCTGAATCGACCACCCAACGTACACGACAACCTGGGTGGCTCCAGGACACTCCTCAGTCGAGATAGATTCTCGAGTTTTGTTTTAAGTCCACTTTATGCACAGATACTCGTAGAGTAATCGGTTTAAAATGGGATCCGAACCACTATGTCCCCCCAGCGGGTATTGAACCCGGGACTCCTTGATTACAAGGCGACGACGTTAAAGATAAAATAACTCTCCTTGCCTCCTCTCCCCTTCCCCAGTTTTGTCACCGAATCGCCGATACTGGTCATAAGTTTTCGGATAGTTCTGAGTTTCGCAAAATTAAAAAAATTTTCAAATTTCCTTTATTTTCTTATAACAGAACCATTGAACAGCCACGATAATTCTATGTCTAGAAAATAATATATTAATGAATTGAATTATACGCATTATAAATTATTATTACAATAAAGAATTCTAAATGTTAACCAAAAAGGAGAGAGAGAGAAAAAGAGAGAGAGATAGATTTTCACCTGGTAGCCAGTAGCGGCGATTGGATGCCAAGAATGGGGACAAGGACAATTTTATTTCTATTAGTAGACAAGTTTGAGTTTGGGTTTTTGTTTTAGGTCCAGTTTTATTCACATATAGACTAATTGGGACTGGATTAACAGTTTAAAGTGGAATCCGGACCACTATGTGACTCCACCGGGTCTGGGAAGACAATGCTTAGCATTAATAGGTCATAGTGCAGGAGCAAAAGTGGAGAGGGGCAACTGTCCCCATGCCCTCCAATCGCCGCCACTGCTGGTAGCCTTGCATCAATGGTTATAAAAGTAAAAGTACCCAGTATTGCAGACTGCAAACTTCTGGAGACTGCCTTTCTACACAAGAAACACATTCATTTATGCAAGGACAAAATTGAAATTATTACAAGTTTGAAAAATCGTCGATGTTATTTTCTTAGCTTTTTATAGGTTCACATTTTAAAAAAATCATAGCTAGAGGGGGGGGCATGGCCCCCGTGACCCCTCCCCTGGGTACGGGCCTGGCTGGAAGAAAGCAGAGTGTGCCATCGGTCAGCCTGCTGATGTCCTCAGTGTTGCGAACTGCAAGATTAAGTGTCCAAGTGTACTGTATGCTGTCATCGATGATGCAAATCCACCAAGCCAAGCTAGTTAAAATTTATATTCATAAATAAACTATAAAGTTTCAAAACACAGGAGAAACACAAAAATATGACTGCTGACATACGGATGATATATTCTATGTGAAGATAAACGTTTCTGAGCGTTCGGTCTAGTAAGACAGCTAACGTGTCCATGGGCACATCCGCAAATAGAGTTGGTAAAACTTGCTGTCCGCGGTCACACTTATTCAAGCGCTTTGCGATGTTAAAAGTTACTGTTTTTCAGGCGGGTGAATTTCCATTTGTTTGCTTCAAAAACTTTAGTGTTGACATTGTTTACTATTTATTACGGAAAGAACTACGTGGTGCCAAAGTAGATTTGTGAATATTGCAATGTGTGAAAATCTTGAATATTGTTTCACTCATCCGCGATCGTCTGTTGCATTAAATACGTTTGACAACAGACCAACTGAAATTCCAAAAAATGAACAACTGCGCCAGGACATTCATCTTTCCCTTAGACCAGTGGCGGCTCGTGGTCTGGCTCTATGGGTGTGCACTGCAGTCTATCGTTCAGAAGTGTTATACCACCCCTGTGAAATACTCACACCCGTTTTTGCGTACATAATGAAGCTTATATTGCCAACCCAAGATTTGATCACCTTTCACTGAAAATGGGGTTATGACAGAGTTATACGAATTTCATGATTTTTTTCACACGAATTTCTTTACAAATTTCAAATATTTCGGAAATTATCCAGAAAATCACGAGAAGAGCGATGTTATTGGGCAGTATGTAATTCAGCATTCGATAACCTGAGACAAAATCCCTCAAAACATAGAGATACCGATCTACAATATCAATACTAATGTCGATGTGCAAAATATTTCGTAAAAACGTTTCCCCCGCTCTGTTGATATTAATGAACAAGGAGAATATAACATTGGCGTATGCCAAAGAAGCCGATCCAAGTACCACATGGAGGAAATCAGTTGTAATATATCTAGCTATTGTTTATTTCTAATGACAGACTGATCAAACCAAGAAAATCAAGCGAAACCAAGATAATAATAAATGTTAAAGCAAATAACAGTACTCATTAAGTTCACACTGCGCTGCTTCGTAATCATACTTCAGAATTTTCCTTCCCTTCCGCCGTATCCATATATTACTGGAGTTGCTACAGGCTTTGTAGCTAACTTCCCTCCAAAAATTCAATAACGTTAATTCTGCTTTCGCTATGTACAGTTTTCCTATTAATCATGAAATCAAACACTTTGCACTGAAACAAGAAAGACCTTTTGACAGCGTTAAATAATTTTGTAACGCAGTAACAGCCACACAATGCGAAACAGCTGACTATTTGATGCACGCTCCCTCATCGCGGGTTGATAATTCGGCTACTGCGCCACAGATGCCATTTATTTTAACCAAGATGCACGAAGCAAAGGCATTCTTAAAACACCCGTTTTGGTTTCAGTTGCCCTCTCCTCCTTTTCTTCCCCTGTTATGCTCGAGACAATATACCATCGAAATTTTCCTTTCATAAAAAGAAAATCCCTTAATTTGCGATGATGTATGGGTTGCATCGACTCCGTCACACGATCTCCAATGGAATGGGTTTGCAACACTACATTTCCTCGCACACAGATCGCTGCGTTCACAGCCTTCCTAAATGATGCAACCTCCCCTCACACGGCGCTCAAGCCAAAGCACCCAATCAGCGTCCTCTACGCGACTGCTGCAACAGCGTCATAGGGAGCGAAACTACCATTGTGTGCCCCGATCGCGGCCTGGCCTACGCGGGTGTTGATATCATGGATCACAGACATCTCCACCATCTCTCTTGGTGGAGCGGCGTGGGAACACTTGATGTTTCGAAGGAGATAGAGTTCAATAAATAAGTATAATAATAATGATTTGCATTACAGATTTATTTGGGTGCGCACGTGCGAATGTTCGAATAGGCAGAAGCCGCTACTGCCTTAGACGTTATGGAAACAGTATCAGGTAGAGTGCTATTTTTTTCATTATAACGTACCATGTAGCAGCAATGAATTCTTGGTTTTCTTAATTCTTCGGGATCTGCTTCCCCAACGAAAAATGTCACCGCATGCCACTGGTATAGACGTTAGGATTCTAGCGCTTATAGCGCCGAAACTAAGTTCCTTCAAGGTGATGTTTATTACAAACATAGAAAAATTACTTCTTTCATAGGATCCGCCGTCTTCAGTGCAAAAGCTGACGGGTTGGATCTTGATGGGGGCTAAATAAAATCGGCGTCAAAACATGTCAATTGACACAAATATGTTGACTGCAGTAGTATATTAAACTGCATTAACTGCCAAAAATTCATTAATACACACAGAAATGCATCAAAGGGTACTTTTATAATCTGCTCTTCCTTGTGATGCACTAAAATGCATCATTTGGGAAGATCAGAGACAATAATTTCCAAGAAACGAAAATGACACGTTTAACTGTGCCAATTGATGCAGCAAAAGTGCATACGTTTTAATTTGATGCATTTAGAGTTCTGTGTGGGGAGAAAACTGGAGAGTTACTAGAAAAGAAAAGGTGCTGGCACCCATCTCGTATGCCAGAAAACAGCGGCAATGGGAGTCGATGCGCTGATCACAGAATGAAACCTGCTTGATAGGACTTAACCCTCAAAGGAGAGAAATATAATGCAATAAAAAGTTATGGTATAAGACTTGGTTTACTATATATCATCTATACGAGGGGTCCCGGGTTCGATACCCGGTGGAGGCACAAGTGGTTCGGATCCCACTTTAAACTGTAGGTCCAGTCCCGATTAGCCTTACTGTGCATAAAGTGGACTTAAAACACCAAATCAAACCAAACCAATATCATCTATACGCGACAGAAATACACCCACCTTCAATTTTAATAAAGCAGTGCTAGTGTTACATTTAAGGTGTATAAAGAAAAGAATCATTAACATAATGTAAAGCTCTTTTATTTATTTATTTTTCTTAACAAGAGTCGAACATTCATGTAGGGTATAGAGACAATGTGTAGTAACGCTACTACACGTTTGTAAAATAGTATATAAGAACATTATTAATCATATAAATATATATCATATATATATGCATGACATTCTGTATATCTTGTTACTGTTGAAAACATGACCGACCAACTGTTTTTGAATACCCATGTATCTATAGAAAAATGGTGACCAAAAGTTCAAAGAAATAATACTTCCCATTTTATATTACATAGTAAGAGAATAAATTATACTGAGTTAAGTCTTACAATCTACACGTACTTACTGTTTTTGACCGACAAATAAAGTGGAAAAACACACACAGACAAAACGCTATACATATCTTTGGTATATTAAAAAATGTCATAAAGGACAATTTACTTGGACAATGACACATCTCACAAGGACAATGATTATCACAGAAGCACTAAAATACAGAATGTGCAAAGAAGACATTGTTTCTGTTGTGTTAAACAGAGTTATGACCGGTACATAAATTGGTAGAAAATTAAAATAAAACAGAACACATTCGAGATAAAATAACAGTGTTTACCATGATATCAAACATTTTACCTTCGTGGTAAATCTGTTTGCATTTACGATAATCAAAATAACTTGCTTCGAACTAACTCACAAAAGTATTCCGTAAAACACCCGTACAATAATGGTAAAATTATGTACTTTCTTTTATCTAAGTGCAAAAAACTACTGTATTTGTACACATTACACAGGTAGAAAAATGAAAAGATAATTTTTCGAGGGAAAAAGCCATTGATATTTTCATATAAAATTCGTGGTTTCTTCAACACCAAATATTTTAAAGTGCTGGTTTGTGCACATGCTATCTGTCTATATGTACGTGTATATTTTTCACAGGAACATGGGGAGAATTATTTCCATCAATATATATATATATATATGTATATTACACGACAGTACTACAATATTTACACACACACACACACACACACACACACATACACATATCCATACATACATAATATAAAGCAAGCAGTTGTTTCCTAGAAAGCCTTTCGAACAGAAAATAGAGTATAAAATAACATCATTATGTTGAATGCATGATGTGCAGTGCCACAATTAAGTACAAAAGTAAAAATACTAAACTGGTTGGTAGTTTATAAAATAATATAGTAGTAATTAATATCTGCATTTCTAATGTGAAGACATTTGAAGAAATATGGCACTCAGAATGGCAGCTAATAGGAGGGAAATTTGCTGCTATTTTCATTATTCAAATAATAATAATAATTCGGAACATGATGAAATGCACTTGATATCAATTTCTAGACTTGTTGCTGCTTATTAGAAAGTAAAAACTTGATGAATTTTATTTGTGTGAAAAGACTTTGATTATTTAAATAACTTAGAATAAATATTGGAAATAGTTTTAGTGTATTAAATTTAACTTAAAACCATCAAGTACCAATGCAAAAAATATTTATCATGGATAAATACACACTTGTCATTATGTAATATTTCATTTATGATTTTCTCACGTTTCTAATGATATTCCTACATGATAATTTATAATATCCCTATCAAATAATAAATAAATAAATTCTTCTATATAAGTTGTACACACAGGCGTTTCATTGTTCAAATTGATTAAGCATTTCGAGATCACATTACATGGCTATATCGTTAACATACATAAATCATGGGATATCTCATTCTGTTGTATACTGAGCGTGCATTTCTTTCTCTTTTACATGTGCAGACTTACCAAATTACACAGAAACAACAGTATTATATCATAAACAATGACAATAAAAGCAATGTGGTTTATCAGAAATTTCTCTCTTGCACGTACATTAAAATATGACATAAATTATAGCTATTAATTTAAAGATTTTTCCACAACACTAAGACGAAACACCAAACCGACTTGAAAATTAAAATGAAGAAGAATTCACACACACAAATCTATATTTTCTTCTTTTTTCTTATATGCACTTCTCATGTGACACGTATGAAATTTTAACAATATGTACCCTCTCATTTCATAGATGTCTTAATGGCACATACCAACAATTTATGAATATTTAAAAAAGGCAGCTTCCGAAACACAGTTTCCACTTTCAATGATGATATGATGAAGATATGGAAATAATATTTTGTAAGAATAATAACTATATTATCATTACTTCTGCTGGACACACATTCCAATCAACAAACACGCACTGGCAGCATAGTAAAGTTTAAAGTTTATACCTATATCTATCTATATATATATCTGTATTTTTACTTCTCAACTTCATAGCCAAAATATATATTTCAGCGAACTCTTCGAGAAGGTTTCTTAACACCTCAGAGCAAATAACAAATCACGTGACGTGCTCTCAACAAAGAACATGAGAAATGTCACGAAGCACCTATAAAGTTATTTTTTAAAAAATTCTGTTTGTTTTCAAAATTATTTGTGCAAAGCAGCCAGTTCATGGTGAATAGTGTTGATACTGAATGTGTTAATAACACCTCTCCAGAAACAGAAATATACACAATCACACAACGATGTCTACACAAGTTGTCAAAATGTAAAAATAGAAGGAAATTTACCGAACATGCTTGTTCACTGTTCAAACTTTGCATTTGTGTAATGATGATGTAGTTATTCTTCATAGAATACGCTCTGACCTGCAGAATCATACGTCTTTTTTTTATTCTTCAGCGCATGACGTCACTTATCATGATCCATTGTCATTATTTTGAAAGCAGTTTCTTCATTGTTGTGACTATCCTAACAATGCTTCTAACGACGACACGTGCATAAGAACGGGCTAGCAATGAAAGTGTTCGTTTTGTGTGCCCTACGCACGAACACAGTCGAGGAAACCATCTATTCAGATCAAACAAATGCAGAATAGATTTTGCTAAAGTGATTTCTTTTATTTAAAAACCTTTTAATTAATGTTAAATTCTTTGGCAAATTCTGATTACGAAATTCATGTTATACTCTATACTCTTCACTTTAGCAAACAGGATATAAGTATCAAATTAATCTTATAAAGTTTTAGTGCCTTCTTCTTGCAGACACATTTGTCATGTATACCACCAGAACGCCGGCTGCTAATTGCCCTGTACCGAAGGACATTCTCTCAACAAGAGATGGGACGTATCAGTTTCTAAGCGCAATAATCACATACCTAAAAATAAACATATGTACACATCTTCACTGTAAGTCACATACGTTGCATCAGCCTCATCATTAGTTCCCTTTCTTAACTCTTCAACGATTTTTTTTAATATTTACAATTTCTTACATAACTAATATCTATATGTACGTATATACAAATATATATTATTTTTTACTCGTAAAAATAAAGGGGGGAAATAAAAATGTATCTACCTTGACTAGCACTTGTAGAACAGTTCCAACTGTCATAATTTTAAATCTTTCAGTCTTCTCTAGATAAGCCCTTGACACCACCGCTACTTCAGTAAAGTCAGGCAAGATATAACAATAGTAGTAATAGCAAGTAATAGAAACTACTATTGCTACTTTTGGCAGAGAATAATACTCAGTAATAGGACATCGTGGTGGGGGGCTTCAGTGATGCGAAGGGCTTAGTTCACGAATAACGTACCCCGACAACACTATATACACTCTTTCACTTGCACAGCCAACTTAAAAAATGAGTTTTTTTCTTTGTTATGGGAAGTTCAGGATTACGATGGCACTTCTTATGCTTTCGCTTTAGAAAGGTAAGCTGGCGACAAACATGTTTTCTATTAGAGGTGGTGCCGGAACGAGGTCCTCGAGCTTCAGGTAGAATATCCTCTGCAGACCCTGGACGCTGAGGGACCGGAGTTCCGGCAGCTTTCCAAGGAGACGGGAGAAGTAGTGAGGCTTCTTCTGCGCCTCTGCATTGTAGGTCACGTGATCCCTCAAAGAACCTATTATTTTCATTTGAAGTTGTTCCACTTTCTTCGGATCCTTCAACCCGTGCCTTTCTGCAATAAGAAAAACAGCGGATTCAATTATTAATTGATGTAATCACTTAAACAGGTTCATATGACTATCTTAATGCCAACTCAAAATCATGTATAAAAGTAGCTCAATTTACACGCAGGTATCCAATTGAGAAGTAGGCAAAAAATACAACATTGGATAATTGGTTAAAAATAATGATTGCATGCTAATACAGCACCGTTGTTACTATAAGTTGTTACTAGTGTTCAGTTCAGATTTTGGTTGTAGAAATGCTCATCAAGTCGTCGTTCTATTTCTAGTAAACAAATATGGAACATTCGCCATCTTGAAACTTTTCAATCAAATTAATTTAATACAATACCAGACATGTCAACAAATATAAATAGCAACTTTAAAAATCCCCTAATATTTCTAAATTTGCGCCAGTTATCTTGATCGCAAAATTTAAATATGGCTGTCATGTCTCTAAACTAAACATCTATTCTATGTAAAAGGTAGAAGTGTAAACTAAGATATATTAGAACACACTCAAATATCAACGTCGTACACCAGACACTACATTCTTCCAGGAAACGAGGCTAATTATGTCTTGCTCCTATCACCAAGCATCTTCATCGTAGTGATTAAAGTGATTAGCCAAAAGAGACAGCAAAGCGACGTAAGAAGGAAATAAATACCAGCTAAGAGGTATCCTGTAAATTCTCTGAGTTTCGTTCAACGTGGGTAAAGGATGGACACACACATACACACACACAAACACACACATCGTTACTGACAACATTCTGGACGTACACATGTTCGTGTTCTACACCTTGAGATCGGTGTATAATCATACGGTCATGGGTTCAGACTCCACCATAAGCGTCTCCATTTCCTTTGGAAACTAAATATAGTTGATATAGTGATGATATAACTAAACTATAGTTTTGTTGCACATAACACTGACTCACCTGTGATGAGTGTGAGAGCACAGAGACAGGCGAAGGCGGAGATGTCAATCTCCATGGCGTGTAGAGAGTGGCAGAACTCCAGAATAGCGTGGAGCCAGTCGCCAAAACTCCTTTGACACTGCTGTTTGTCCAAGACCACACCGTTGCAGAAGGTTAACTTCGTATCGTCTGGCTTGATTCTGAAATTACAATTATCATAAACTTCAAAACACGCATCTCAACACAATCGAAAGTGTATTTATTGTACAAACTACCATCCCTCAAGAAGTTATGTCATCAATGTTGTTGTTGTACCTTAATTTACATAATTGTATAATATGTGTACGTAGGATTCTATCTATCTCATCGTTTCAAAACTTTTCCAACTTAACCTGTTGATCAAATTGTTTATAACGAAATGGAACTCTCTAAGACAAAACACTTATGCAGCTCCATAATATATTAGGCTATGTTGTGCGTAATTAATTTAACACATTTAAAATTCAGTTAGGTTACAATAACTAACACGTTAGGCAATTACTATTTACAATAACTTTGAGTAATGTGGAGTAACTAGAGGGCTCCAGTCAAGTGTGGCACAATATTACACCAGATAGTCTCATACTTATACACTGTATAAATTTACGTTGCTTTTCTCCTAGTTTTGTCTAGTTTGTCTAAATAATTCGATGCTATTCTTCATGTGAAGTTATCAAAATGTTGCTATCTTCTACACTAGCTAAACTAAAATAAATTTCGATGTATGTACATACTCGAAATCATATTGCTAACTTATAAATCATCTGCGAAGTAGATTTGATTTCAATACAGGAATTCAGATAGTTATCGTTGTTCGTGTTTTGATCACGATTTATTTTATTGTGGCAACTTATATCAGGCACTACAAAAAACGAACTACGTGTTTGGCCCAGTCTCCAAACAAAGAAAATAGTGCGCAACAAAAAACTAAACTTATGAGCTACTTTTTCGAGGGTAATTACAGTGGATGAAAAAATCAAGGAAGTTAATACAAGTGTTTGCTTATTTATCAACACTTTCCCTAGCGATTAGTAAAAGTTCGCTCTAAATCGAAGCAAACTTCGTTGTTGTAATATTTCATTATGGAAACTTCAAGTTTGTATTTTGTTGCAAATACAAGTTGAGAAATAGTTTAATCAAGATCTCCAGACCATCTTAAATTTGCTTTGCAGAAAGACGTAGGGACTATCTACTGGAGGTCACGTGATGAAACGTACATTAATAATGAATAAGAGCACCAATGTTTCCCCTAAGTCGTCCGTGAGGCTCACAAAACTCTAATAAATATTTCACTTTGCGTGAGTGACCAATTATCTTCGCATCCAACGCTTTCCAATTGACGTATATTCTTCAGTTTTCAATTTAAGCTTGCGTGTGTGTCTTTAAAATATTGATAGCTTTGAAGAGTCTCAAAATGCTTCATAAAGCATGAGGAAAGTTGGTCATTTTTCCCTTCATAAAAGCATCATGACTTGAAGGAGGGTTTGGGTCGTTATGTGAACTGATTGGTAAGTTATGATGAAACCAGCTACTATATTAACCCGAGAGCCAAGCATTTTTAAGATAAACAAGGAAAATTCGTAGGTCAGGTTATTATGAGAATTATTCCTCAAGATACTAAAGTTTCACAAGGTGGAGTAATAATAATTTTTTCACACAGTAATTATTTTTCAAATACAACCACGGACAGCACAACATGAAAAATGGCTGGAAGATTCTGCAAGTGAAACTTCATATTGAAGTCTCTTTCGTTATAATTTATAAAGAGTGACCAGTGTTTTGGTATTATTACCAAACTTACAAACAGTGATTTACTCACACATATCATATGTGGCGAAGTGGTTAGCACAGCGCGCTACGACGACAGGGCAAAGGTGTTCTTTGTGAGTGTCCCTTCATCAATTTAATCATATCATAACTCAAACTCGCGATTAGGCAAAAGTAGCAGAAAAGCGACGTAAATAACATAATTCAATCAATCATCATTCATCCTCATGGTCGCGATTAGGCAAAGTGGAAGAAAAGTGATGCTAAGTAACAAAAATCAACAACAAATCACCACCTGAACATGCTCCCATGTTTCCCCCAACCTCCTACCTAATTTTTATTCCAAAAGCCAAATTTATTGTTATTTTGGCTATAAATTTATATTTAACCCCACCCCCCTATCCCGTCGATGGTAAATTTTGGATAATTCCCTACTTGCAAATGAATGGTTCAAACATCTTCAAAATGATGTTACGAATTCCTACGTCCCTCAAAAGTACCACGGATTGTGAATTGAATTTTGAGAGGATTCAAAACCCTTAGCACAAAGACTATGATAGCGTACCTATAGGCTAGCCTCAGCACGAAGAGCTCCAGAGATGCTGACTGGAACAATAAATCCTGATCTTCTCTGGAGAGATCTGAGAATCCAGGGATCTTCTCTGCGAACGACTTGATGACGTCAACGGATGTCGTGAGCAAATTGTAGAACTGCTGAATTTTCTCCGCTTCGCTCATTGGTGACTCGTTAGGAGTGGGTTCACGGTACTGTAAAGAAAATAATAATTATCATTATTGTCTAATTGGAACTTTAAAAACGTAGAAATCAATAAAATTGCATTTCTCTATAATTTCTAACGGTACATATAAAGTAGCTGGACGTATCTCCACGCGGGGTGTAATGGGTGATCGTTTCTGAAAACACCCAAATGTCAGGATCTCACTCTGGACTGCATTTTGCAGGTGTCTGGGTTCTATATTCAGGATAATCTTCTGCAGGACTTTCATGGTGTTTCGACCATGTGTATTCATCCATCTCATCCCATCACCATTTATCATCATCGTTGCAATTATCCAAAGGTGGCAAAAAAGCAACATAAAGTAACCCATTTCAAACAATCAATGTAACATTAAGCCAACGCCACACTGTAAAAAGTTGATTGGGAGATGACGGTATAAGACCGTCAATTTCGGTTACCTTTCAACTGCCGTAAAAATGACCATACCCGTTTTATGAAGTAATAACGGCCATTAGGTAGTTCCACTAATTAATGTAACTTTAATGACTCAATCGCTAAAAATATATTAAACATAATTAATAATCATTATCTATCTTTACGAATGATAAAGTATTCAAATTTAAATAAACAACTGTCGTATAGTGGTAACCCTTGTAAAGAAGAGGTGGCGGGTTCGATAACTGGTGAAGCCACAAACTGGTTCATTTCCTACATTAAACTGCAGGTATGTTAAAGTGCTGCAGCAAGAGCGAGCGCGTAATAGTTCGCGCGGACGACGCTAGATAGCGTAGAGAGAGCTCCTCGCTCGCCATGACGTCACGAGTGAATGACGCTCGACCAGGCAAAACGAGCGGCATTCACTGCGAAGCCCAGTAGTACACGTTTAACCGTCATTTGTCTGTGGCAGTGGGCCCTCGAATATGGATCGTGAAGTGAAAGACGAACTTAAATTAACACAGTCATTATATCTTCATGTTAAAATGTAATTTAGTCTATCTTACCAACACAGCAGGCACGTATCCAGAGGGGGGCTTAGGGGGCTCGAGCCCCCCCCGAAAGTTTTAGGTTTACACTAGATAAAATGAGGTTTTTTGTTTCTTGTGGTGTGAAATAAAATAATGTGTCAATAATTTAAGGAGAGAAATAATTATCGAGGCAAGACGGAGAAACTTCCGTAACCCTGTTATTGATAATAGCACGTATCCAAGATGGGGCACAGGGGGCTCAACCTTCTCCCCAGGAAATTTTTCAGTTAACGTTAGATAAAATTAGGTTTTTGGCTTCTTGAATAATGTGAAAATAATTTAAGGAGAGAAATAATGATCGAGGCAAGATGGAGAATGTTTTATACCCCTGTCATTGTTAATAGAACGTATCCAAGGTAGGGATGAGGTTGCTCGAGGGCCCCCCCCCCTCAGGAAATTTTTCAATTTACACTAGATAAAATTAGATTTTTGACGTCTTGAATAATGTGAAGATAATAAATTTATAAATCTGAGAGAAATAATTATCGAGACAAGACGGAGAGTGTTCTATAACCATGTTATTGTTAATAGCATGTATCCAAGGTGGGGTTGAGGTGGCTCGAGTCCCCCCCCCAGGATTTTTTTTATTTTACACTAGATAAAATTACGTGTTTCTTTTTGAATAATGTGACGATGATTTAAGGAGATAGACAATTATCGAGACAAGACGGAGTGTTGATAATATTGAACGTAAACTTTTCTTGCTCTTTCGGTGTTGTCGCAGCGCACTTGAGCACTATAGAGACTTGTCAGCATTTGGAAGCTGCACGACAAAAGTAGCGCCACATGTAGGGCGATTCGTTGTAATTTCTAATCTCTGGAAGGTGGGAGAGGGTACGTTCTTGAATGAGAGAAGGAGTCCACTACTGGCAATATTAACGAATCGTTTTATCTGCGGAACGTTCTAGAATATAATGAGGATATAAATACGCGAATTCAATATTTCGGTTGATCTGTACAAAGAATCGGTTAATGAGATTTCAGAGGTAAGTGTGACAATTCATACAGTCGATTAGTGATCAGTCAGCGTCCTCTGGTTGCTTTATAAGATATAGTGATTCGAAAATGAAGACACTGACGACAGTAGAACTTCCGTGGCCTCAGTGTAGTGCTAGTTCGGGTCGAGGGCCGAAGAGATCAAGGCCTCTCTCTCTCTCTCGGGAATATTTCAGCAGTACCGGATATTGGAGTGGTTTATTACAACAGAAATAAGCTGCATAGATCAACTGAAAATCAAAGTTTTCAGTGATGATTTAGTTTTGCCAGAACTAAATTTCGTATATGCAATGCGAGAATTTCATGGTATAAAAAAAATACTTTTGTTTAAGCCTACTGGGTTCGAAACACGTTCAAACACTTAACTACCATAAAGAGACAGCCGAAAATTTTATGAATGTCGAGAAGAGAAAGGAAGGTGTTGCATATGTAGACATTTTAGGCGGAAATTGCAGGCTCTACCAGGACCAGAATCAGGACTCTACCAACTGAGCCACCTAGCCATCCTTGACTTCAACCGATTTTTCGTTAAAATGTCTACATAGTACATGTCCTGTGTATATCAAATTGTAAGGTGTTGCTTGTATAGTGAACAAGCACAGAGAATATAGGAGAGAAGAAAACTGAGGAGCATTCTCACCGGTTGAGGAGAAATTTTTTCTTATGTGGTCAACAAGAGTTACTACTTCGAGCTGACAATGACAGTGGCCTAATAAGGGAGATTTCACACCGTGTCGCCTGAGGATTTCACAAGTCGGAATTAGGTTTGTGCAGCCTTTTGTGTCGCTACGGTGTGAAACGTTGCTGTTGATTGGCCCATTCCAATCGACATGTATCGCGTGTCCTTCGGTCTGAAACCTTCCTAAGTCTTGAAAATCCAAGTCACAAGGATGGAAAATTAGGGCCTTGTTAAGGTTAGGTGTGAAGGCAGGCATACGACAACACCCTAAAGGATCATATCCAAACCTGCTGGAAGAACGCATCTTAATCTCCAATACGGAATGATAAAACTTCTGGCGAGTTGATTTTAAAAAAAATGTGTCCAAGATAAAGAGTGGCGTGCCCAGGATTTTCGGAAGGGAGAGGGGTTACGCATACTATTTTTGGTGGTCAGTCCTGATTTTGTCATTTATTTCCTGTCTCTGACGTTCTTCTTTTTTTTTTTTTAAAAAAAAAGTAATACTGGGCCAAATGGGGTTATGACCTCACCAACCCTCCCTTGGTCACGTCACAGGAGATAAATGAGTAAGCATTTGATCATACTGGGAGACGAAACATTAGATGTGTTGGGAACGGAAGGGTTTTCACTGTGCATTAATTGTTTCGTGATCCAGCCGTATTCGAGAAGACTTCCTTTGTTTCGTGCCGATATATGACAAGACAGCGGAAGCTGTGACAGGCATTTTTGAACACTTGTGAGTGCTAAGGCCTGAATCTGAACAATTTGATGGGTTTCGGCTTTTAACAGAGCTGCAAACATGGGAGGACAAGACACGTTAGTGGTGTTCAGGCTCGAATCAGCGAGAAACATTCGAGAGCTGTCTGCGTCCAGTTCGCAGCCCACAATTTGAATCTCGCGTTGTCGAGTGGATTGTCCATCCCGTGCATGTGTAACAGCTTCGTAAAACACTCAAAGACACCATAGATGTTTTTATGCCTGATGAGAAGAAATGGACAAACACACATACTGAGAAGGTTCCGGCACACAATGTTAATGCATGGAAACAGAGGAGTCGAGTGGTAAAAAATGTTCCGATTTCACGTTCTGATTAAAACGACAGCCTTACAGTGGCGACGATTTAAGGGATAGTTGCTCCTAATTTTTTTGCCTTAACATTATGGCCTCTTAATGTTATGCTGTGTCTACCAAGAGAAAGTAAACTTTCCTTGCACCGTCCTCCGCCCCCCCCCCCCCCGGTTTGGAACCCAATTGCTACCACTGGTCTTAAATATACAATTGTGAGGTTCTTACTATACCCCTTAAAAATGGCGTTGAGCCCCCCCCGAAAGGAATTCCTGGATACGTGCCTGCAACACAGCGATATGTGAAAATGAAATGGATGATTGTGGGCTGAATATTCTACATTATGTTTCTACGATTATTGTCCCATTAAAATTATAATCTATTGCACACGCCCATGGGCGTAAATTGGAACCTAACTAATCACGGTGGGAAGGACAAAACTTGGGAGTTAACTTTGGGGGCAGAATGAAAATTGGGACTTAACTTCACTTAAGTGAACTTAACGGGAACAGATTTTTCCATTCCATAAAAATAGCATCCAGTACTATTTTCCAAAAAATCCTAGACTTGTGCGCATATATATATATATACACACACACTCTTCAATACTTTACTCTTCAGGCCCCAGATAGTTAAGGAAATTATCCGTCAGTTTTAAATTTAGTAACCATGACATTTTTTGAAAGGTAAGTGCCCCCCTTGCCTCCTCCAAGTTACGCCCAATCGTAGCACGCTCAGGGGTGGGGACTAGAACGATTACGAGCGAGCGAAAGTGGTCCCGTGCAGTACTCTAGTACATGTGCACTAAGTTGACTCAAACTGAACTTCAATCTTCACTTGAAAGCCTATTTACCTGTGAGTAGTCGAGGTTGGCGAGATCAGGTGTGGTGTCCACGTGCGCACGGACAAGGGCAGTGATGAGGGACACGGGAGGGGACGGCGGCGACTCCTGAGGAGATTTGGGCTTGGAGGGCAACCGCCCCCGCCGCCCCTTCAGCGAATCCGTCCTCACCACCTCCTTGACCATCCCCACCATCAGGCACTTCTGGAACCGGCAGAACTGGCACCTGTTCCTCCGCCGCTTGTCCACGGGGCAGTTCTTGTCCGCCAGGCAGACGTACTTGGAGCCCTTCTGCACCGTCCGCTTGAAGAAGCCCTTGCAGCCCTCGCAGGTCCGCACCCCGTAGTGCTGGCACGCCGCCGTGTCCCCGCAGACTGCGCACAGCTGGGACGGGGACTGGGGGGCCGGTTTGGAGGTCGAGGGCTCGGGGGCTCCTGGCGATGATGATGCTGATGAGGACGTCGGGGTGGCTCCCACGGTGGACGTCGATGCGGTCGAGGATGTGCTCAATCTCAACTTGGATTCGCTGCTGCAAAGAAAGAGAAACCTTGTTGTTACTTCTGGTACATATGACTACTATGTGCATTATTAGTGGCTAACGCTCCGTTCAGCAACTCATAATACCAGGAAGAATTCATAGTAATCGTGGCGATTGGGTTCCAAAACTTGGGCGACAAGAACACTTTACTTTTCCTTGATACATAAGGTTTAGCATAGTGTGGGAACAAAAATGGCAACAAGTGGGGGGGGGGCAACTACCCCTCTCGCCCCCTAATCGCCGCCACTGGTAATTCCTGTTGTCAAAATAGCTTCGTACCAGCTTTCAAAATAAGCACTGGTTATATCTGTTTACTGGTGGAGGCACATCGTCATTCGGATTCCACTTTAAATTGTAGGTCCAATCCCCATTAACCTATCAGTGCATAAAGTGGACTTAAAATAAAAACTCAGTATATATTTACCGCAAGGATGTACAGTAAATGTAAATTCCAAAGAATGGTTCGAAGGAACAATAATTTCTCAGTGCTCAGGTGAAATTACAAAATATTTACTAAGTTGCTTCTTCAGATAAAAGTGACCAAAATATACCGCATAAGTGTTACATAGGAAAGAAGGAAATAACTGGTTCATAATACCAGAACTACAAAAGGTAGGTAAAATTAAACCCCATGAGAATTCTCTCGGTGTATATGGAAAGAAATGAATATCAAAGGCGAAGAAAGATAGTTACTTTCAGAAATTCTGGAGATCAGCGAAAAGGCAATATGAGCACGTTCTGAAAGCAAATGCAAAGATGAGAGTCTATGACGGAAGACCCAGAAATACGTGCGCCTGATCAGTAGGCAATCTGCAATGCAAGCCCTCTTGAAATTATATCCGAAGTATCGTTGACATTGCAAGGGAGAGAAAATGGGGAAATTTAAGAAATAATGAGAAATTATTACAGAGGAGAAATATTATAGGAGATAAGAACGAGTAAGTTCTGTACACAGTGAGATTAATTCAATAATATCCGTGGCTGTTATGTATTTGTAGCTTGGGAACGAATCGTAACTCCCGCAATTAGCAATCAACAAGTGAGCCGCTGAAGTCATCTAAACCCCAGCACCTATTGCTGTACACTGTTCGTAGGCTCACTAACTAGTCAGGCGCAATCAGCTGGAGATGTTCCGATTATAATCTAACCGTCCATGTCAAGATTGTGAAATAGACTCAAGGAGAAGAAAATGTCCATTCGTAAACTCGAGAATAAAAGTAGAATAAAGATTTGGCTGTTAAATTGAAGTCATGGCCTACTGCATCATTTGATACAAACATCACATATTTTTGATGGAAAATTACTAACGGAAATACAGAAATATATTTATTTTCCGTGTCATTTTGTTTCAATTCCGTATGAATTTATATTTCAATCAATCTGAACAGCCACACACGCCAAAGTAGTAGTTAGCGCAACACTTACAAAAGGCCTAATACGATCATCATGCTAATTGTTAAAAGGGGCGGTGGATGAATGCATAAAATTAAATATTATGTGAGCACTAACCTATTTTTATCATTTCTCTATGACACCAAACGATTATATAAATAGAACAGAAAAGTACATTGTAACTGAAGGATTGTTGCCAGTAGCGTGACAAAAATTTCTTCTATTTTGTAGGAGTTGGTGCTAGATTTAGTCATTTTTCTGCATTCGTCTTCCTCTCTCTTTATTCCCAGAAGAAACTGGCCATTAGAGAGAGGGGCATCGCTGACACCAACCCCTCTTGTTTCTGATGGTTGAAGTTGCAACAGTGTTCGAGTGGTGATCACATATGCATAGCTATATGCATCCCCAATAAATAATTCAGTTCTATTTTGATCGCTGCAACTAATTATAGGAAAGTGACAAAACAGGTTTTTGTTTTCATTTGCTTAAGGAATATCTAGCTACGTAAACACCACAAATTACTGGCAAGATACTTAAATAAGCATCTGCCCTACTACATAGAGAACGCAAGGTGAAGACTTACCTAGCTACTTCCGTTGATCTCTGGACAGGTAGAGATGCTCTCCGCTGACGAGGCCCTGGCGAAGGCAAAGCCGTCGACGATTGTATCTCTGAGGGGAACGGAGGAAGGCTGTAGGTTTCTTGAGATATTTGCATTGGTTCGAACCCGGGACTTTGGGGCAATCCCGGAGGATAGTAGGGAGAGCCCGGGGGTTGAGAGTAGGCCTGCTGCGAAGGGGATGTGGAGGTCGTTACGTAAGAGGTCGACCCCGTAGCGTAGCCAATCTCTTTCCTTGCAAAGAAGGGCGCTCCCGTGCTAGATTGGCTGGGGTACTCGTACGGGGCGGGTCCCTGCTGGGAGGCCGGGCCCGGGTAGGGTTGATGGGCGGGTGGCGGATGAGAGATGTACTCCATGCCTCGGCTCTCGTCCATCTTGAACGAGAAGATGTCCGGGACGGGTTCTCTACCGCTGCGATATCTGGGCGAATATGTCTCCTGGAAGCTAGGTAACGGGGCGGGGCCGGATTGCGGAGGGGACGTACTGGGCCCTGGAGGAGGAGCCTGGACCCCGGGCGAGGAACAGGCTGGCAGTGGGGACTCGCTCGCATGCGCGGGAGAGCTGGAACCAGAAGTGGGCGTGGCGGAGAATGTGGTGACGCCCGTCTCGCCGCTCAGAAGATACTCCGGGTGGAAAACGTCGGGGAACGTCGTGGTCTCTCCGCTCGTCTCCAGGTGCTGATGCTGCCCGGCAGATCCAAAGGACGGAAGCTTGAAGGGTTCTTCGGGGGAGCCGACCGCCAGGCCACTCCCGGACAGGCTCTCCTCGCCGAAGGCTCCTGAAGGACCGTATGAGGCGGACAGCAAGTCGGTGAAACTGCTGGATCCAAACGTGGTCTGTTCGGGAGAGAAAAGGCGGGAAATATTTAATGAGCATCACTACGGCCATCTATTGGAGATTCTATTAACTATCCTTACCGCATGAATATCCTTAATCTATATTATACCCTAAGTGGAACTGCACAGAGGACAAATCTTCTGCCAAATCTCAAAAAACATCGAGACCAAACCAAGAACGAGTTTCGGTCGAGATATCAATAAAAATACATCTTCTGCTCTCGACGTTAAATTCAGTTTGTCTGCCTGAGAAATTGTCAGAAATAATGCAAACAACACTCTTGTTCCAGCAATTAGTTCTTAATTTTAGGTTAATGTTTTCGAAAAGAGAAAAGTCATAAATTCATTGAATGTGACGATACGGATTCTTTGCTAAATCTCAAAATATTCCTCCCTCTATTTTCCTCTTTCCAAATTAATCACTTCAGTGGTACTTCTGTACAATTAAAAAACAATTACTTGCGTATATACAGCAAATATAGAATAGGTGGCATAATAATACAGATGTGTAAACATAAAATACAATACACGTGTGCATAGATGAGTAATTCTTTGCACACATTGATACATTCTGGGCACTAAGAGGTTATGGAGTACGTCCAATTAATATACTGATGACAAGCTATTAAGCTTTAAAGTTATAGGGTAAATTAGTAAATAGAGGAACAAGTAAACTTCTCCAATTTTGATCCATATCAATCTGTTCATCTGTATTAAATTTAACTTTGATACAGCGTGTGTATTATCGTTGAAACTTATTTAGTTGATTATAACTTCTGTTCTCAGTGATGATGCAACATAAAAATCTTAAAGTGGACATTGTAAACATTTATATGCACAGCATTTGGTATTATTGTTATTAATACATATTTTCTAACATTTTGCCTTCCCTTCTTCCCACTTTTAACCAATTAAATATGACTATTATTGCGTCACAACCATAACAAAGATCGTTTAATGATAAAAATATGTATTGATACGTGTGCGTAGAGAATTTCAAAGCTTCTGGTAGACTGAAATTAAAGCAAAAGCTGCCACTTATAGCACGAAGGTAAAAAATTATAAAAATAATTGAAAAGATAAATAATAATGTTGTTACTGAAATCGATGTGACGTATCTCTTTATTTTCTAAGATTCCTTACAATGTGAAGTTCATACATATTTTCCAACGCGCCTTTCTTTAATTTGTTTAATAGGATTATACAGGGCGTCCGAAAATCAATGTGCTCTCTTTCCCTGGAAAGGAAAATATGAGAACATTGAACTTTCGTTGTGAAATACAGTGTATGGAAAATAAAAGTAAAAGAATAACTTCAGAACAAAACTTAAAATACGTGTAATCTGTGTCAAATATTTTAAATCAATAATGTTAATTAGGCAAGGTATTATGTATTTATTATTTTATCTTTATTGTTAATGAAATCAAATATATTTCAGTGTTCGTCCATTTATTCACGTTTATATTTTATTTTGCATAAAACTCAATATTTTTTAGTTATTTAGGTTTTATGTCAGCTTTCTTCCAAAGATTCAATTAGTCTATGACAAGAACGAAATAATTGCAATAACAAAAAAAAATCAAGTTATTTTTCCAACGGCAGTGTATTTCACATATAATTACATACCACTTGCCTTTGAACACAAAGGGGGCTTTAAGAAGAATAACATTTTAACAAATGATTATTAATCATTTTGTGGCAAGAGATTGAACATTCAAATGTTTCAAAATGTTGTATAGTATCTCCTTGTTCCGTCTTCTTGTTTCAATTTATTGATCACATTCAAATGTTCACAAAACGTATTGGTGGGTTAGTTACGTATACCTTCCCCAGCCTTACTAAAAAGCAGCGTATTTACGAGAGACTCCTATCGTATTAAAGCCGGACGGGGGGAGGGGGTTAAAGTATATGAATACTATAGAAGCTTGAAATGAAATATGCGAGTTCCTATGACATCACAAACTGTCACAAGCATAATTTATATGGATAAATCCAAACTTGGTTTTAATAATCAGCGTAAAATTTATTCAAATCTCAGTACAATTTCGTAACTAATTTCTCAAATTTTTAAGTTTTGCCTTTGCGTTCCTGTAGATGCATATTATTCTGTCAACGTACATAGGCTATAAAGATCAGAAAAAATATGCAGAAATATTTACTATACTCTGTCCCTGTAATCTCTGGAGCAAGCGAACGAAAACAAGTCTTGCGCAAGTAGTGACTAATTAAGGGAAATTAGTGCATGGAGGGGAAAACGCGACTGCCGTTAGCAACCGTTTTCAGCAGCGCACACTGCTTTTTCTCCTTTTCTACCGTTGAGCGTGGCCTTGCTCCACAGATCACTGAGACAGAGTGTTGATCCACGCATTGAGATAAACTTCTGGTCAGACGAAGAGTCCTATAGAATTGTAACCAAACACAATTATTGAAAAAAAGTTAAGACGAAAATGTCCAATACCAACGGACAAATCTATATGGCACTGGCTACCCCACTGCTTTGTGAATAAAGCCACAAATCAGTTTTCATTCTCACTGGGGTACATGGAGCGTGATAAAGTCAGGTGAGTAAAAAGCCAATGCCGTATACATTTGGCACCCGTCCTACACAAACACTTTAGCCACGTAAAGCTCAAACGGATAGCGCACAAAATCCACAGCCCAAGGCACACACAGGCACATACTCAGGACAATTAGTAGGCACAGCACACACAGCGAAGCCAAGACAAGAGGCAAAACGAGTACTCGGTTCGCAGTCGAGGATAGTGAAGTAGCAATGTTCAGACTGCACAACTGAGCCTAGCACAGCAAACATAGCAAGCGGACCTAGCAACTAGAGCCGAAAGCGCTCTGTAGCTACTATGGGATTGGGTGTGGTTGAAGTGCGGATCCGATGGGAGAGTTTTGTTTAAATATAATACGTCTAGTATCATTGGTGACTCAAGAGCTATATGGTTCTTTTTTCACATGTCAAGGTTATGGCGTCATGATTCTCGAAAACAAATGACTGTATATTAGTTTTTTCGTTTCACAACGCCTATTTATAGCAGCATATTTAACATGAAGGAGCCCTGCGTAGCCAAATTGTTAGCGCTCTCACCTTTGGTGCGAGAAGTCCCAGGTTCGATTCCCGTCGAGAGCCTTCAAAATTTTGGCATTCACCCAGCGTCGTGAGCTACTTGAAAAAGAAGTATAGCGGGCTCCCGACTCGAAAGCCAGAAAACAGCGGCGATGGGACTCGATGCGCTGACCACGCGTCACGAAATGAATAGGCCGCTCTGTCAGGCACTGGCCCTCAGAGGGCTATGGCACCATATAATTTAGTTTAGTTTTTAGATTTATCATGACAATGGCAATGGTAAAGAAAGTATACATCCATACCACACCCGGAGGACTAGACACAGTTCTATTTGCAGACCACTAAAGTCAACTCAGTGCCTATATACACATATGCATGAACAATTTTCAATCTAGGGAATGTAATCACAATTTAGGGGCTAGAAATGTAAATTTAACGTAGGCTTTTATGAAATCTTGGAGAAGATGTTGAACATGTGGAAAATTAATGTTGATATAGAACAATGGTTCGGTTCGGTGAGACTAAAATTCACTCCTCCCAAGTGTCATACCTAGATCCGCCAGACACATGGATTCTTGGTTAGGAATAACAAAGGTAGTAACTAACACAGAGACAATCTCGGATAAGGCTCTAAAGCAAAAACAAAAAAACAAAAAATAAGTAGCCAAGAGATAGAGAGAAAGAAAAAAAAGGTATCTGATTTGAAACTGAAGGTGGCTGGTCTCTCTCCTCTAGTGTACGTGCAGCTATAAGCGTTGGATCGCGGCGGTTCTTTTGGTCGGATCCACCAACTCCCGAGGCGCCTTCTCCTACCATTTTGGGACGGCAGGAGCGTTCTTCCCCAGCAGACGATGACGACGATGATTCAGAATTGCGAGTCTCTTCTGTTATAGCCGGAAGTTTACTTCCGGAACCGGAAGGCCTGTCATCTTCTCTTTCCATCACGGATATCAGCATTCTCAGATGGCAACCCATGCAAATGTCTTAATTCCCGCTTTGGTACTTTCTGACTTCCTTATGACACTAATATGTTCCACGCTTTCCCGAGACATCCCGTATATCCTGAAGAAAGAGTGGGTCCAAAAGAAAGAGAAACAAGGTCATCAACATTTGGATGGAGGAACACCATCCCCACATTTATACAACAACAAAACAGGACACCGTTTTACATGAAATGCTATTTTTTAAAAGATGTATGTACACAATCACCACGTGTGGACAGAAATCGAAAGTGCTGAAAGGAAGATACGTTGTAGCTGGTTAGTATAGAGTGAGTAGACTAAGTAAGTTAGGACAGAATGCACACCGCAAACAACCCAGGAGAATGTTTGAAGAAAAGCATAGATCCCTTGCTTACTCTGTGAGTAGAGGAAAAGTTATTAATAATTACCAAGGTCCCATAATGAACTCCAGATGTTCTGTAGTTGTTTGTGAAGACATGTTTCTGTGAATTACGCTGCAATGAAAAAATAACAAGAAGAAATGACAGGCCAAACTTAAAATTTTAAATAAAGGAAATGCTTTAAAGAAAAACTAGAATTGTGTGGACAAGAGGAAATATGATCTTAGAAAGTCAAGAAGCTGTTCTTGTGTACATTATTTTCATAAGAATTCCCTTTTTAAAGCCCGTCCTACCATCTTCAAAAATGATTTCTTTCCATTGTTGTCTTATACGCATGATTTATCAATGTCCACTCTTATGTTCCTCCGAATATGAACTATGTATCTCATTTTCCACTCATTGCTTCTTAATGCCTACATAATTCATAAATAATGAATTTGGTCATGTCTTCCCTTTATCCAATCATGGTCGTATTCATTCGTTCGAAAATCTCGCCAAACATAGAAGAAATTCATATTGAAATGCAATCGTGACAATTAAAAAACCTCTGCCGTGCATCAGAGATATAAACTTTGCTGTTTCCACTAACAACCAGATTTTGAATAGGATAAATAAGAAAGAAAGGTTCTCTTCCAGGAAACAATATCTGATACCTGGTACATTTGGTCATTGTTGGCTAAATCCATGTGCAGACAATATTCGATTTCGGCTTCAAATTCTGTATCCATCGTTAGATGCTATCCTTGTACTGCCCTGTTTTTATCTTGCATATGCTTATGAGGGTTAGACAGCACTTTCCAGGAAATAACTCAACAATGGTCAATAATCGATCGAGTTAAACCATGCACAACAATAAATGAACCGGTGCTTGAAGTTGATGACGTGCTTAGCTCGAATGGACGAATCAAAATATTAAAGAGGGGGTACGTAGAGCATGATGTACGAAGCTACGCTGAGTTCCAGATCAGTAGTTTGTTTGTATGTCTTCGGCTCATTATTACAAGCTTTTTTATATTTGTGACTTATACTAAATGTTACAATTAGTAACAAGCCATTTTTCAAGTGGAAGAAAGACAATTTTCAAGAAAGCCTGCTTCCACTCTGTGTTCCTCTTTGTACCGTCACTTATTTTACTACTGGACTCGTCCAGTTAGCGCCTGCGCACTGCGTCAGTGGTCATGTCCAACGTAGACGGGCTCTAGAGCAGGGGTTCTCAACCTGGGGGGCGCGCCCCCCTGGGGAGGCGTTGGAGAATTTTAGGGGAGGCGTGGTGAGCAATGAAAAATATATACATGAATTACTTTTGTACATCAATAATTCGTTACGCCTAGAGGGAAGGGGCGTGGATTAATTTGTGGACGCAAAGACGGGCACAGGCCCAAAAAGATTGAGAACCCCTGCTCTAGAGGGATGTTTGCTGGACACTTGAGCTTAGCTGGGAGAATGCTTGTATGTTCAACATAGTGGCTAAGGAACAGACGGGGGAGTACTGACTGAATCATTCATATCTCCGTCACCTAAGAGTATGCTCTCCATACTAAAGTGTGGTAATCAAAAAAAGAAAACAAGCAAGCCCATTCAACTGCAATTTGACACTCAATACTAACAATAGACAAACTACATAGGATTAATGCAACACTTCACCGTACCGCACGCAAAAAAATTGTATATAATAGTAGCTCGACAAATATTGATGGTAGTTCCAAATCAATTCCTTGCTGTTGACTGGAGGAACAACTGAACAACGTGAACTCACACACTAGCATCACTGTGAAGTTATGGAGGGCGATTACAATTTGTGAACTTGCAGGATCAATAGTAATCAGTGTGAGCAGAACATAGTTTGGCTTCATTATGAGTTATGAGCTGATAACAGATTAAGATATTTGGTACAATATGTAAGGAACAAAGTCATTAAAACAGACTCGATAAGGCACTTATGCCAGAAATATGGAAGACATTTTGAAATTGAGAAATGCAGGGAGCATCTACACTTTTTGCAGTGCTTCAAGTGCATGTCAGTCTCAGAGATTACACATATGAGCGTGGTAGGATCTTAACTTCAAAATGTTTTTAAAAATTCCTGTATTTTTGGTTAATTTTGTTTTCATACCCCTCTAGGTTAATCGCGACTATGAGGATGAATTGTGAATTGTCGAAACATTGGAAAGGATGAAACAACCACAGCTTACCCACGATTCGAACCTAAGGGATCTGTTTTAGTAGTGATACGCTAACCAGTACGCCGTGGAGCCTGAGTTTAGTATTTTCCTGACAAGCTAATGTATCAAGTGGTGATCTTTCTTTCAGAGATGAAACATGTATTTTGAATACAACATCGAGAAATGTAACTGTATTGTCTTGCTTGACAAATTGTATAATAAAAAGGATTAATAGATATTAGTAAAATTAATTTCAGAAAAGTTTCAACACCCTCATGAAATTTGACTCTCATATCACACTCACCCTGATAAAACTTGTGCGAAACGAAGCGATTCTCATTTGTCGAGGGTTGTTCTTACATCGTTAATTAAATTCAAGGTACTACCTCCCCCTTCTCGAAATAATCTTCTTGACGATAGCTTTTAAAGGATAGAAAGAAAAAGTGCTTGAATTCATCCATCAGAAAGCTTGAATTGTCTAGAATTCCCACAGCCACAAAGCAATCAGCGCCGCCGCACGACGGTACCCATCTCGTCATCTTACAGAACCGAGCAATATCTTTGGGGAGCGTCGAGCGCCATCGTCCGTGCAGCATGGCGTCGTTTTGGACGGGCAAGTAGCAAAGCAGTTATGACGCCCGGTGGGACATCTTTCTCATCGCTCCCCAAATGTCAGGAGCGCTGGAGCGAAAAATACCGGGAGCGATTATTTTTGGTCGCTACCAAAACAATTAGAGGAGAGAAGTGTGTTCTTGTGTGTGTGAGAGAGAGGGGAGAGAGTGCGCCGTTAAAAATACAGCAAGATGAAAAGATGGAAAATTGCATGTAAAAGGCGAGGAAAAAGTAAACGGAAACGGAAGGGTTTTTCGGGAAACCTGGACGAAACCATCGCTTCGCGAGTTTGTAGCATCATCTTTTGGAAAATTGCCCGAATTGCCTCTTGGAATTTTTTCAGCCGATTGTTCATGAAGTGCAGAAAAGCTGGGTGTGCGATGAGAGGCACTGACGGACCAGATAGACCCCAGAGAGACGTTCATTCCTCGCCCCCTTGTGTAGCGCGACAAGGGCCATGGTGGTTCAAAGCGTGACTAATTAATCACCGACTAACAAAGAAGCATCACGAAGCGGTTGGAGTAGAGAAAGGATGGGAGGGGGAGAATCAAGCTAGGAGAAGACTGAATAAAAGGGACGAGATAGAATTTCTTCTTTCATCGCAGTAAATTAACACGTCAAACGAGCAGAAACATTTCAACTGATTGTGAAACAACATTTGCACATCAGTGTGACACGGTAAAAAAGAAAATTTATGACGGGTAGCCAGTGGAATAATACAGCAGATCGGATTTCACGCATATGCTCTCTTTATACAGAGTTAATTCATTAAAGTTGATTCATGTTCAATCGGGTCTTAAGCCAACACTTACCCAGATGAATTGGTCCATAAGTTGAGATTTTGCATACAAAATAAAACAAAAACTAATTGATCGTTGATTAAAATTTTTCTATCTTAGTTTGGTGAATATATTATTCAACCCTCATGACTGAGAATGCCTGATTTTCTGGAAAGCCTTCAACACTGAACAAGCCCAGTCACTTGGAGACCGATGGGGTGAGAATAAGACAAAGGATTTAACTCAGAACTTACTGATCTGCCTCAAAATAAGAAAACAAGGATAAGTTACCTAATAGTCACATTTTAAAAGTAAGACTTATTCTGGGAAAACTATGAATGCCGGACAAATTCTGACACCTGACGTTAAAAGAAATATGACAAATATACTACACACAACACATTCAGTATATGCAGACACAAAGTAAACATTAAAAACTATACGAACACCGAAACGAAATAAGCCAGAGCATGCTGAAATTGGCTACAACTAGTGACACATAGAAAGCATGAAGCAAAAACAAACTTCACTCTTACAACAGATTGAAGTAAAGAACAGTGTTGAAAATTCGACTAGTGATCGTCTAAAGTGACTGCATTTCTACACCCAATCTAAGGTGTAGATATTTTTCCCACCTGTATCGGTACGGCAGAACAAGGTATAGCGCAAAAATAAACACATTCACTGCAACAGTAACACTGGAGAGAGTGAAGATTTCGTGGAATCACAGCTTCCAAATATTCTAATATTGTTAAAAATGTTAATGTTAAAACGTTATTTATAGCTCACGACAATGAAACATTTATATTTAATTGAACTGTGAAATAAAATTAATGGTCATCTATTTTTTTAAAACAACGCTAGAATTTTCATTAAGTTATATTTTCGACCAAGAGCAAACTGCTGCTTAGCTTGTATGAATGCAAATGTAACTTCAACAGAAACAAAACTGAAGGATCACAATTTAAATATGACATATATATTAATACATTTTTGCTCTGTAAGTCTGAAACCACTTTCCTAACAATGAACGCTTCGCCATAAGCAGCCTAAGAGCTAAGTATTCTAATATGTATTTAGCAATTAGACACACACGCACATTTGTGACATTTATATATTATTGTTTGGCATGATTAAATGAGTTATGGGGTACAATTGTTCCTATGTTACCTAAATACTTTAGTATCACCTTCTTTTATTAGTATGGTAGCCTTCAAGTGCTTAGTGGGAAAACGTTACTTGATAGAACTAAGGCTTTCATGCAGTTGTTTCTCGAAGAGAGGTGTAAGAAATACTAAATAGGTAAGGTAAGGTTGGCATACAACCAGATACCAGTGGATTTAAGCTGTAACGCTCAGATTTTTCAAACAACAATGAAACAAGTATGGTTAGACTCTGTATTTTCTTCTCCCACTCTCCATTTATTTCTTTTCCTCTGCACACACACGTCTTTCTACATTTCTCTATTTCTCTCCCCTATCTCTTTTCTTTTTTCTTCCATTTTCGACTTCTCTCTCCCTTTATTTCTGAATCTCTGTATTTATCCTTAAAGGCATGTATGATTCTACCGAAAATGATTCTGAACATTTCTCAACTATACACTATTTGGGTGGGCAAAAGGATGGGGTAGGATTAATTCACGGTGGGCTAGAGCCCATCCTCGCCCATCCAGTAGAGACACTTTTGACAAGACACAATCCATTTTGCCGCGAGCTAATTTTCCTCGGTCATTTCTGAACATTATTTAGTTTTGCTTTCAATTAGTAATGCAAATCAATTAATTTCATACTTATGTTTGTCTTGCATTCTTGTTTTAAACTTTTATTGCGTATCTTATTTTAATTGGTGTAGTTATTGCATGTTCTCTTTCTTTCTAACCCACGCGAAGCACAACGATTATGTTACAAAATATGCTTGCAGAATAGAGTGATTTACTTCAGTTATTGTCTTAGGTCTACTTTATGCACAGAAAGGCTAATTGGGACTGGTCCTACAGTTCAAAGTGGGATCCGAACCACTATGTGCCCCCACCGGATATTGTACCCTGGACCCTTTGATTACGAGGCGACAACATTATCACTACGTCATTAGGAGGTACAGAAGGGTGATTACTTGAACATACTTATTTTCAAATACGAATTTGTCATGAATCATCCAAATTGTTGCAACGGAGACTGGACCTATAAGAGCTATACCACAAAAGACAAAATGCGTGGATTCTACTTATTTTTTTAATATATAGACTTGATGTGTTGATGCAAGAATGGGCATGATTGTTGAACACATCCAACGGCATTGTAACTTGTAACAGATTGGATTTTTCTTGCATGTACAAGAATGTAGGTCGATAACATTGAATATATCCCATGTGCATTTCCCCTACATTATTAGCTTGAATAATTTCACTGCTTTCTAAATTATATATTACTTGAAAAGCAATACGTATGCGTACAGATAAACTTTGCAAACAATTACCACATTTTTGTTACGGAACATACAATCTCCTGTAACAATGGATAAAATAATAAATAATTGAATAACCTACGTTAGAAATCTTATGTATAACGTAGTTGATGTCAGAGAGTTATGTGTTAGGAATAGTTAAGACTCGGTGTAATATAACAATTTTGAAAAATTAAGGTAGGTGACTTCATTTTAATATCTAGAAATTGTGTAATATTCGCGCACATAAATAATACCAACGGAAGAAAAAAGCAAAAATATAAGCGAATAATAGCTAATTTAATGGAATAGTCTATATCTTGTTATGACACATTAGGAAAGAAGTGTCAAATAAAAACTTGAAATACACACACTCACACACATATGTATGTGCGTGTGTGTTTGACTGATTGTTAGAAATCCAGACTTGGTACTAGAAATGAATTTAGCCCTCGCTAAAATGTAATTAACTTGTTAGTTTTATGTAGGCTATACCTATTAAAACTTTATTATTAGCACCCGTAAGTCAATGATAGTTATTTGCCAACTTAACCTGAACGAACCTTCTTTGCAGATATCTTCGGTTAAATATCCAATAGGAATTGACAGCTCTTTGGAATCGTTCAGTACATAACACTGATTACTGTGTGGCACGGAAGAAGCATGATTGGCTGTTATTTGTTATCAGAGAAAGTACGTTACATAACTGGTCTAGCATGATAATACAAGGAACAAGTGCACGTTGTATTTTTCTGCCGATCTTGAAGTCATTTAAATATTACAATGGCATGTTTTACCAAAATACTTTATTTTAATGATGGTGAGTTTTTTCATGTTTAGCAAAATTAAGAAGCACAGATAAAAACAAGTGTCAATATTAGTAATATGTAGATATTAAATTTCTATAATAAGCCGTCCATTAATTACGTAACCCTTAAAATGCAATCAATTTAAACTTTGTATCTTCTAGCTGAACATATAAATTTAAAAATAGATCAGAAAGACGTGCAATACACTAACAAAAAGTCAATAAATAAACATATACCATCTACAAATACTATTTTTCTATATATATGTAGAACATTATGGTATATCCTTCCACTTTATAGATATTTCTCCTGAATAATGGTATTTTTAGAAATGTGCACAAATTATCATTCCGCAGTGGCATCACCTAAATTTACTGAGTACGGTTCAAGGGCAAAGAAAAATAGAAGGGAGATATTTTATTTCGTCCAAAGGTGTTATATTTTATGAATATTACACCTACGGCATTAAACTATGGACAAGCTGAGTTAAGAAATTACCAATAGGAAAGCAACTATATACCTTTGCACGAGCCATGTGTTTTATTTACATTGATTTCATTCTTGCAGTGTCGACGCCAGGAGTCCCGGGTTCGAATCCCGGCCTAGGCATGAGTGTTCTTTGCGAGTGTCCCTTCATCAATTTCATCATATCATCAATCATCCTCATCGTCGCGATTAACCACAAGTGGAAGAAAAGCATTGGTAAATAAGAAATCAAATCAAATCGTTCTTGCAATGAGCAGATACTAGCAAGCTGAACTAAAGGAGTAACTTAGCAAGGGGTGTTGTCACCCCCTGAGCTTTATCCACCTATGACCACTTTAGTGCACTGCTAAGTAACAGAAGATGGAATAAATCATGAGCCACAGTAAGCAGACAGCTCCAAAAGCCAGACTGCAGTATAAGCGGAATAGTAAACATGTTTTTTTTAAATCAAGATGTACGCAGTTAAGTAATCAATGAACGGCACATTCACTCGGACACATGTTAAGTACACTTACCTGGGTTTGAAGCAGAAGCATACTTGAAGAGACAGTGAACGGTGCTACGCCACCAGCTCTGGTCAAACTTAGGTCAGAAGAGCTCGTCACCTCCTTTGGAACCTCTTGAGCTGCGCGGAGAAAGGGGAGGAAACAGTCATTAAAAAAATGAATAACGAATCATGTACATTTTAAATAGCTTCTGTTACAGCATACAATTATATTAATGTAACAATGCAATTGCATTTCAAATCTTACGTCTCGAATCATTGCCTCTTGTTGACCAATATTTGCCTGACTGCTAGCAACAAGATCACTAGTGTGCACGTTCTTACGGGCTGATGTGCGGAACGATGCGATTTCCCAACACTTTCGCTTTTGGCACTTACAACGTTTACCACTTTTAGTCCTCAGTTTGACACCAACATGTCCTCCTTTGCATTTGGTTAGCACAAAGGAATTATACTAAAATGCACGGTCCCGCCGAACACACACACAAATGGACTTGTTTGAATTAACAATAAACACGTTTGGTTAAGATTTGTATAAAAGTAAAAAAGAAAAGTAAAGTGCCCCCTACCCCTGTGTTTTGCACCACGCCATGAAGGCGTATAGGGGGTGTGGAGTTAGGGCCCCGCAGGGCCAAATGTGGGGGTAATGTGATCAGCACCAAGATCCTGGCCGTCATTAACCCCCCCCTTTCCCCAGAGTTTCCTCCAGGTACCTACCCCCTTTATATGAGCGCTGGAACCGCTTGAACAGGTGGTAAAAATCCCGGTTCTCCTCCTCCGGGGATTGAACCCGGGTTTCTCGCATGGTAGTCAGACGTACTAACGACCTTTATATATATAGATATAAGGTAGCTTCCCCCGTTTCCCAGTTTTACACAATTATCGGTTTTCGCATTTTAGGATACACAAACATCAATGTCTTAACCGGAACCCCTGGCGTCGTAGCGCGTTATGCTAAACACTCCGCCACGGAGCTCGATAACGACTGAGCTATTGCGGCTCAAATTTGTTAAGTTAATATTTGTAGTAACTGTAAACAAAATAAAAAAATTGTAGCGTTAACTAAATTTTTGATAAATCTAAGTAAATAATGCACGATCACTAAAAATAATTTCGTTCTTGCGAAGAATCATTTGTTGGATATTTCTTAACGAGAAACTATTTTATGGCTGTTACAAACTATTTTTCTCCGTGCAGGTTCAATCTCCCACCACCGGGAAATATAAATTCGTTCATCTGAAGACGAGAGAAGAGTGTCTCTTGAAATGTAGTGTTAGAAAATGTATGATGAAGCGCCTTTAAAAAACGCTCAAACGAGGGCAATGTCACTATAAACCATTTGGCATGATATCTTGACTACAAAAGCATTTCGAATTGTTATCACAGCAAACGGAGCCGCCTCAATCCAACCACTAAAAATTATTTAAAATAGGCTATAAGTAAAAGCAGTTTTTTTTAAAGTCCATTTTATACTAGTGGAAACCAAATCATAAGCAATGTCCCTCCACCCGAACACAGGACGACCTTGATTACAAGGCGACAGCGTTAGTCAATACACTCACTCGAGAATTCTTTACGGCGCCTATATTTTAGAACTTACCGCAAGCAATGCTTTGGTTATATACAGACTATAGGCACATATTTTCGTGCGCGTGATCTTACCCCGCTGATATCACGACCTTACACTGCTTCTCATGAAGGTAATGGGCGAATTATTAAAACAAGAAGCGCAAAAAAGGTAATAATAATTCTGCAGGATCGCGTCTGAGTTGCATAATAGTTCTTGAAGGTTGCTGCAGTGATGCCAGATCAGAGAAACAGATAAAAGTAGGCACTTACATGTAAAATTAATTCAATCCCGAGACAAAATGAATCGCGCATAGAAAAGAAGAAATGAACAGAAAACACGCAGAGAAGAGGCAAAAACTAGCTTCGCCTTGACACCAAGGGGTTCCGGATTCAACTCCTAGCTTTCACACGCTATCGCACCGAGTTGCTATCGTTTGCTTATTAGCAACCGTAACTAGTGCACCACAAGCCTATTAGAGAGTTATACTTGGTGTTGTTTAACAGTTCAGTGACGTAACAAGACACCAAGGATAGTGCAGAACGATGCCAATTTCACATTCGCACCCAAAAGAGTGTTTCTGTTGCATCAAATGTAAGCAACTCTCTTGCACCGCACTTTTTACAGTGAATATATGGAGTACAGGTTAAGTTTTGTTCATAAAGTAGACTTTACTAGGAACAAACACAACAACAACTTCTAAGTTAGAGGATCTTGACATCCTCTATAAAGCAAATCGAAGGAAAAGCCTCCGTGACGGAGTGGTCAGCACAGCGCGCTACGATGCCAGAGGTCCCGAATTGGTTCGATTTGATCTTTTAAAATTTATATTATTTAGCGTCGCTTTCCTTCCAATTTTCGTTGAGGATGAGGATGAGTGATAAGATGAAACTGATGAAGGGACACTTGCAAAGAACACCCATGCCCAGGTCGTGATTCGAACCCAGGAACCCTGGCGCCGTAGTGCGCTGTGATAACCACTCCACCACGAAGGTTCTGGGTTCGAATCCCGACTTGGACATGGGTGTTCTTTGTGAGTGTCCCTTCATCAATTTCACATCATCACTTATCCTCACCGTCAGAAGTAGCCAAAAATGGCAGAAAAACGACTCCAAATAACAGAAATGTTAAATATGAAATCGAACCAACCCGGGACCCCTTGCATCGTAGCGCGCTGTGCTAACCACTCCGTCACGGAGGCTGGCTATTTTTTTTTTTTTCGATTTGCTTTATAGATGATGTCAACCTCCTCTAACTTAGTTGTTGAATTTGCTTATAGTTACTTTGTATACAAAAACTAACCAGAACTCCATCCATTCACTGACATCTTCGCGATAATACCAAATCAATCAATGGAAGAAAAATAATGACAACAATTAAGGAACGTTTGCAATGGAGGACAACAACAATACTAACCGCTTTCTGGTGTAGTTAGCATTCCTAGAGGAAAATAGACACAGCACAGTCGACTCTAATTACACAACGCACTTCTACCAGACGAGGAACGGCAAAACTCGTCCGAATCCTAGAACCTCGCAGAGGCCTTTGAGCCACGTGGTAGAGACGTCGACAACAATCGGGATGACACCGGACCAAGAATGAACGCAAAAGATGGAACGAGTGCCAAATTTATAGCCGTACCAAAGCTGTCCCACGGGGGCACGAGGCCCCTCTGTATTACATCAGTGGTATTTCGAGCCGAGGAATTCAATATTGTCGGGGGCCATAATGAAAGCTCCTGCACTCCAGCGGTTCCTTTGTGTTCAGCTCGGCGTGGCTTATGGACCAGAACCGAATTAGGCGGAGCAAGATTAGCTTGTGGAGGGTTGGAGGGGGGTGGGGGAGGTCCCTCCCCCTTCCGTTTCGAACAACAATGAATTTTTGACTGGTTGTTACTGTATTTTTATTTTCCGCTTAGGCCAGATTGAAGAATATAAAAAAAAGATGAGTAACATTTCGATCGCCACAACCGACGCATCTTTTTCCACCACCCTCTTTTTCAGCTTACAGAGTTACGTATTAAAGAGACTAGCAAAGAGGGGAGAGGGTGTGAAGACATAAACTATGTGGGAAAATAATGTAACAACTGTACATTAACAACAATTACATAGTAAGCTAACCTCAGACCATCTTCATCAATGAATTTGAATACTTATCGCTTGAAAAAGTGAAACATCAAATTTGAACCATTGTACCTATGTCTAACTTGGGTCTCCACGATGCCTTAATGATATAATCAGGGATATTGGGTGTTTCGTATACCACTGAAAATTAAGTTGGCCAGTGGCGGAGATAAGGGGCCCTATGTAAACCGAGTATCATAACTTGTGAACTTCATCAATTGAAAAATTTATATAATTTAAATGTTCGCTTATAAAATTACCAACTGTTAGAACAAAGGTTTTTTAATGATTGAGGTATTAATTAATTGTTGGAAGGGAGCTTTATCGCCGCGGCTGGTGTTAGCGTAACGCTGGGAAGTTCCAATCCACGGTTCGAATCCCTGCTAAGTCACAAACGTATATTTTCGTGTCATCCATTTCATTTCGGTAAACATACAGAAGCAGCAAAGTGACTAAAATTGTCATAAGAATGCACAAAGTATACTCTTGTAATTCTTTGTGGCATTACTTTTTTTAAACAATACTCTCTATTGTCTCAATGGCCGAAGTTATAAATTAGTATTATATTTACTTTGTTAATTTTATAATTTAACTTTTTGGTCACTTTAAGTGACAATCGCCAGTTCACTAGCGAGGGATTGAGTTGTAGCAAAAACTTCATTTATAACGCCTTAATATGGCTTAAAAGAACAGTTAACAAAGGACAGTACAGTACTTTAAATCTAAAAAAGACAACTGATACTACAATAATTCTTTAACCTGTGCTTACATGGCAGTAAAAGATAGCAGCAGAATATTAACTTTAAAAAAACTTCAAAGAGATGATATAAGCCAGGTGTTTCCAACTGGCGGCCCGCGATGCCTTCTTTTGCGGCCCGCGAAGCCAGTTTGCAAAATACATTAATTTTATGTATTTTATTATTTTATTTTCACACCATGCATTTCAACCCCTTCGCTATGCGGAATGAACGTTTGAAAGTGTTTGTTCTTCAATTAAGTTCATCAAGAACCGCAACAGAAGCCGACTGGCAGATTCTTCACTGCTTCACCTTCTGAGACTTTCAAATACAGATATTGAAGCGGATATTCCAACTTTAATAAGAGAAGCTTATCGGCCTCAATTTTCACATTGAACACTTACTATGAAGGATTCTCATTTGTATGGTCTGTTTTTCATTTCTTTCAATTCATCCATAAGTATTGTTTTTTTTGTTTTGTTTTTTGTGAAATAAATTGTAATTATACAATTTTGATTTGTGATTCCATTGTTCTTATTGCCGCATTTTAGAAAATTAGGTCATGCGAAAGTACTACATATTTGCAGTTCAGTACTTACAATTTTTGTAATTTTTAATCCCCCTCAAAAAAAAAAAAAAAAAAAAAAATGCGGCCCGCCAGTCAACTGCTAGATATAATTTTGGCACTCAGACCTTTTGAAGTTGGAAACCACTGATATAAGCTCTGCACGGAAATTCAGAAGCATGTGAGATAAAACTGTTTACTCCAAAGCAATATGAGTTCATGAAGTATAAGATTACGCATTGCAAAATAAGTTGACATGTTAACCGTGGTTCTCATTAACCTGTGAATAACTTTTTATGTGTTGTGTTGTTTGATGAAATCTCACTGTGCTACACCATGCTAATACAATATCCAAAGTAATTATATACCGTGGCGGCAAGTGTAGAAACAAAATCTATTGTATGGAAATGCATTTATTAGTTTCAAATTATCAAAAAAAATTTTATAACAACTAACGAAAAATGGGGAATTTTAAAGCGAAATAGTTTAAGTACAAGTATGACATTATTATTATATATTATTACAACTTGTTCTATCACTACGTGGTGTCGTTCAATATGATGTATCCAGCTCAAGTCAAGTTAATTTCCAAATATTGGTCCAATCTCGAAAAATGTTAACGTTAATCTGATTACATATAGTGTCACTTTATGTATTTTATCCGCAATATGTTTCATAGCTTACAAAATTGCTACAGGGCGGATAAGAAAAATACGACAATATGCAAAGCATACAATAGTGTGAAATTGAAATTCCATTAATTGTTAGTTTACTTGCATATATGATTGTACGTACACCCTACCACCTATGCATTCAGAGTTATTATTAGCATTTCAAAATACTGACACTTTCCCTGTCATACTTTCATTCTAGAGTATACCGTCGCAAACAGATGTTCCTCGCTTCTTTAACAAAATATTAAACTAAGGTAGTGTTATTGCGTTTTCTACTGGTTAGAACATTTGATTCAAGGGTTAAATTTAAATCTGAACTGTGTGAATCAATTATGTAAATGTTAGCTCTCGTATTACAATAACTTTCGTATCTAAACCATTGTTCATTCTTCCTGGTAAAAAAATATTGTATTTGTATTTAGTGAATAGTAGAGATTCCAGATGTGACACAAGCAAAATAAAAATAAATTACATGTGTGTGTGTGTGTGTGTGTTTGTGTTTGTAATTTATTATTCCCACTACGTAATAACCTTCAAAAGTGGGACAGAAAACAAAACTAACTGCACCATCACACAATGGTAATTTTAAGAACTGTAATTTCAGAGGAAATGTTTCTATTTATACTATAGCTATAGCCTAAATGTTCATACTGGTTCCCCAAGACTGAACGACTTCATGACAAACGATACTTACATCTTCTTGAGAATTTAATGGGCCTTGCAAAAGTATGTTAACAATCGCGACTTGGGAGGCTTTCGGCATGTAAGATCAATGACCTTTTCCTGAGGTCAATGACCTCTGGTAAAAATGAATATTTTGTTTAACTCTTCTAAATCAAATAATCCGATGCCTACGATGTCCTTGAGGAGGCATAAAAAGAACCACACAATATGACACAATTTAACATAAATATATCAAATCTTGAACCCGCTTCTCTTATTTTAAAGATTTGAAATATGGTGAAAAGATTTGCACAAACACTGTTCCAATGCTCTTTAAGTGTTAAAATAAAATACTATGTTACAGTACATAAATTATTTCCTACCACACATAACTTAGAAAAGAAAATACACACATGGAAATATCAACAATAACTTTTAAAATGAAAATGGAAAGCACATAAAATATAAACAGTACGAAAACTAAACACTAAATCTTAAAGTATGGATAGTAACATTTAAAAAAAATAATAAACAAGCAAATTTGAACTAGTATCATAACGTAAACAAATGTTCTTCAGTTTAAGTATTAAATAGGATAATGATGTACAAAGACGGCTTTTTAGTACAGTAACAAAAAACTAGAAAAAACATTATCATCCTGTTTCATGAGGTTACATACGGGCACATAATTTGAAAAGAATGTGTGGGCTCACATGACGTCAGTAGTACTATCAAATCGTGGATGAACGTAGAGGGGGGGGGTGAGGGTGAGGAAGAAACCTGGTGAAATGTTATGTAGATATGCCAAGTTATGTTTCAGACCAGTGTCTTCTAAACGATGCTTACCTTGCAATGTGGGTCGTATGAAATAACAAGCTGTGAAGAGACAGACTATAGATAGCATTGCAACCTCCACCATGTGTCTCGACTCGGCAATACCATTACGTGGAACGGGATTGGTGGAGAGCAGGGCGAGTGTCGGACCAGCCCCACTGCTTGAGGGCGAGCGGAGTTCCTCGTATCGCTGACCCCGCCTGTCTAGCGGAAGCTTTTGGCGGGAACGGGGGGAAAAGTTATTTACTTTTCAACGAAACACGCGGGAAAAGAGAAATCGCAAACTCATTTGTCAGCCAGAAAGCATGCTTCAACTTGCACCCATAAGATCTATTCTACAATACAATTGGATTGACCTTCCGTATACCACATGCAACTGAATATATCTACCCAAACTGCAGGAAACAGTGCTATGTTACAAAGCAAAATAGCACTTTAAAACATTTACATACATTTCAAGCATGTTCCTAAAGTCTATATTATTATCGATATATCGTTCAGATTTTCTGTCGAGATAGAGCTTGTCCATTGAGTCTAGAAAAAGGCTAACATAAAATTAAACATATCTTTTGAAATTGTATTTAAACCCTGATTGGGGATATACCCTCGATATCTATCTACAAATTGTATCTATGTCTTGGCGCCCGTAGAAAATTTTTAAAAGAGGGTAAAATTGAAAAGAGTGTTCTGAAGTTTATATACTGACGTCACGTTAAGGTTTTCATCATGAACAATATATTTTAAAACAGAGAGAAAAGTAGCATGAAAGATGCGACAGACAGAGAATGGGAGAATGGAATAGGACTTAAAAAAGGAGGTTCAGAAGTGAGAAAGACTGAGACGTAAAGAACAGAGAGAGTAGGAAAGAGAGAGAGAAGAGAGAGAATAAGAAGAAAATACAAGAGAAAACGGGCAGGACTATAGATTTGCTTTGACTTTTTGATTTTGCGTCGCTTTTTGTCACTTTTGGCTAATCGCAACGATGAGAATGAGAAAAATATGATGAAATTAATGAAGGAACGCTCACAATGAAAACAGAAACGGAAAGGAAAAGTTAGAATCATAAATGATTTAGAGAATAGGATGTAAACACGAACGGAGAGATACTAAGAATGAGATAAGAAGGGGGAAAGTTAGAAAGATGATAAGGGAAAGGAAAAACAGAATCGAGATAGTCCTTACATCTCCAGCCCACTGCACGATTCTAGCTAGCTAGCGAGCCTATGAACAGACTAAAACGTAAGCAAGAACGCTAGCGATAGGCCCTGGGTTGAGATGACGTCAGCGGCTCGCTTGCTGATTGATGGATTCTGAAGTAAAGACTCGCTCCGAAGTTACTAATGCATTACAGCCAGGGATGCTACGAAAGTAACCTCTCTTTACAAATTAAAGGGAGAAGGTATTAAGTAGACGATTTTTCCTCCTGAAACAAACTTGACCTCTTGCAGGCGCCCATGTAGGTAATGTATCTTTTGTTGCGACAAATTGTCCGCTTCCTTTCTCCACTACAATTAATTGTACGTCTTATGTGACTCAGCATCGTTCATACACGTGCCACCTTATAGGGGACAGGATCTTTCACTGTAATTGAATTTGAATTATTTCTAATTCGGCTTCTATTTCCCACCAATCTTTACTGTACCAGAAGCTCTGGGATTGTTAAGAAGGTTGTTAGACCTATTAGAATTGGCAAAGGGAAGTAAAGGTATGCACAGCGATGGTGCTAATCACACCATCTCGATCCACGATTTTTAGCTTGCACGTGCCTTCAGGAAGCAGAACTAGGTACAGATGGCGCTTTCTTTTTTAAAATAAACTTTAGTTAAGTTCTAGTGGCGTTGCGGTTTAAACGAAAAGATTTAGAATACATCAAAATATATTTTTTTTCTTGTTCTTTTTAAATAAGTAATTGCAAAGGGATAAAGTATGGAAATGTTTGCATATGGTAACTGTGCCACACGCATTTAAGTTTAGTTGGACGATTCATATCTATATAAAGTTGATGCATCCTTAGAATGCCTGAGTCTGGTGTATGTAAAATCGGTCTTGCTTGTTCGTTAACTTTATGCGTAGATAGGCTAATCAGGCCAATATGTGCCTACACTGGGGTTTTAACTATAGGGACACCTTGATTACAGGGTGGCAGCGTTAGCACCACGCCATGGGCGGACTTAGGGTGCGTTTTTGATAGTTGTTCCTTTACATATTCTAACACTGCAGAATGAACTATTATTTTACACCTTCGTCCATTATCGGAATCAAACATCCGGTTCAGATTAATATATTTTCAAATGACTAATTGGTACAAGAGTACCTTGGCAACTTTTATGAAACTGCAGATTCTGGCTTTGAATCCAAGACTGGGCACTTGAAACAGTACAATATCAGCCCAAACCATCATTGCGAATTTGTTCAGAAGAAAAATTAGTCAACAGGTATTAAGTAGAGAATATCACTGTCGGTTTATTTCCATAACAACCTAATATGTATTGCATTCGTTCCCCTGGACACACTCAAGATTATATTGGTAATGTGGATCTTCAATTTTTGTACAAATCATAATTGTACATAAATGAATAAAATGGCAATTTTTCAACAATAAAGATAACTCATTTGTCTTAATTGACATCGTATTTATGCCTCTGCATAAGTTACCCCCAGCCTCTAAGGAAATGAGTACTTGCGAATAACTTTGAGGGCGGAGGGGGTGAAAGCGCCCGGAGCATGGTGCTTATCACATCACATTCACAACGACCGACCGTGAGCATAATTGTGTGCTGCTCAAAATTTAAAATTATATGAACCTCAATGGCATGTTGCAATGTGCAGGAAAAGAGAGGTTTTATGTATCTCTATAGCTAATCGCGACGATGAGAATGACTGAATCATGAATGATGAAATTTACGAAGGGGCAAGATTCGAAACCGGATATGAAGATAGAAGGGAATAATATAACCATGATATGAGAACAACCAGTGGTATGAAACTGAAGGAAGCTAGTAAATACCTTGGAAGGGGAAAGAATTATTAGATAAACAAAATCGATCATGGGTAAACCGAACGACAAAATGTTCAAGAAGAAAAATATGTTAATAATAATTAATATTCTAACATTAAGTAATACAGCTAACATCTACTTGAAGATAATACTATGAAGTTCAGGCATAGAGGAAGAGTATGGAAGCAAGTTGACAAGTACAATGTTGGTAGTGTTATGGAAGCAAGTTGACAAGTACAATGTTGGTAGTGTTTTATTTCATGAATAATGGCGTCTATTATAACAGCAGTCGAGCTTGTTTCATAGCAAACGGGACATGTTAAATATAAAAACTTATACAGAAAATAATCGATTAATTGAGGTCTGACAGTAAGAATATTTGGAATTCAATATGTTTCTTTGCTGTTTTACGTCCGGCATTTCTACCTCCAAGTCAACCGCAACGGTACTTTAAAGGAGGTGGATGGGAATGGGTTTCATAACTTTCTAGCACAAAACAAACGGAGAGAGAAAAACTTGTGACTCTTGGTGGAAAAAGAGGACCGAATATATATGATGTAAACAGGCGGGTGTGTGCCATGCTGTCTCATTCGCCCCCCCCCCTTCCTCTCCTTCCATTCTGAAGGGAATGCAAAAGAGAAAGCGGGATTCCTAACTATGTAACACTTTTCTTTTCTGTCTGCCGCTAACGCATCCCAGACACAACAACCAGGCCTGAGTCGTGCTGCGCCCTGGTGGAGGAAGTTCGAACTACGTGGAACTGAGATTCTAAAGCCGAGAAAAGAACTCGTCGATAATTCTACAGAGAAGTGTCAAGTAGTCAACAGATATAGTAGTAATAATTATTCACTAAGAAACTACATCGAACGTAAGAAGCAATATTCAATGTTTTTTTTTTAAAGAAACAAAAACAAATAATGTTGGCATGTGAAGTAGATTTAATTCAAGATGCTTTAGGCTAGTGTTAAAGGGTAGCATGTCATATTTAAGGTAGAATTCAGTTTTGTCCACAATATATTTGTTGCATGTTTATGCTCCTTACGATTAAAATATTGTATGGACATAGGTACTGTAAATAAAAGACTAAACAACTTGTATTTTAAATCTTAACATTCTCTATTCCAGTGAGAAGCAGTAGAGCTGTTGCACCATTAAACAGAGAAGCATGCACCACTGGGTCGTTCGTCAAATTCTTTTAAGGTCTAACTTCTCATACTCATACTTATCAGGTTGGGAAAAGGACACGGTTTATAATAATAATGCTTCAACTTTTGTCAGGGGCGAAGCATTCCATTGTTACATGCAATTGTTGATAACCACAGTAATTGAGGCTGTTTGAATATCAACGAAAATGTGTTTCCTTTAAATTTAGTAATCATCGAAATTAGGAATGTGTAAAGTACATTCTTGATCATTTCAAACAATAACTCGAGTAAATGACTTTTCACTTGGTTGACACCTACTTTAATGCCAATGGCATTCACTTGTCTTCGTGTTTATCATCATATTTCGTCTAAATGACGACTTTATAGCCGATGGTATGGCACGAGGTGTTCAATAAATGCTATAAAATCCTACTTTACCCATATATGTTTGTTTATTAGAAGCCCTTACTTATAGGAATGTTCGATTATCATGAATTGAAATTGCATACTGTATTAACATTATTCTGGAACAAAATACACGGAGCTGGTGTTCTCCCTAAACATACGTCATTACTTATTCTCTTCACACCAGTGGCATGCCCAAGATTTTCGAAAGGGAGGGCACTGTGTACTTTTTTAGTAGTCAGCCCTCATTTTGCCATCTTTTGCTGCCTTTGGCGTTCTTTTTAATAATAATAATAATAATACTGGGTCAAGAGTGGGCCACCAACCCTCCCTTTGGAGACTCTACTCCTTCACACCCTTCTTCATGGTTACATTGATGAAAGAAATGGCACACGAACCGTGAAGATTTGAAGGATTGGCCATTACGAGTCTGTACAAGGACTTCCACGCCCGCAGTCGCAGATATGCATGGTCAAAACAGCACCATGTTGTGCTTGGATGCATTCAATTCACTGTATCTATCCTATCACCTCTCCCTCTACATGTTATTCCGGTCATATTTAAATACTAACATTAGTTTGACATTATGTATGCTGAATGCAGTATTCGTGAAATTAACAAAGGCTAATACTGGTTTTGGACAATTGCCTTCAGTTTCAATGAACACTCCTCAAACATGTAGCCTTTCAGTGCATTATGGGAAATTTCTTTTGAAAACTTTTGTGGCTCTTGGAATTCTTAGCAGAATCGATTGACTACCACGAAATCGTTTTACGGCCACGTCAACCGCTTCTAGATGCGCTGTGGTGAGATTTTAATACAATTACAAAATTTCATTAAAAGACAATGGAAAACAACAATGTTAAGACAGTCAACAATCTTACTAATTTTGAGTAAGGTGTGTTTATCGTACGGGAGAGTGACACGAAAATGACTGATAGAGATGAAGATATGAATCAGTTATTTCTACGTAAAGAATGTAAGCAGCGCATACAGAAGCATTGCAAATCTTGATTAGATCACCTACAAATTCCTTTTCGTTAAATAATTGGGTTGTATGAGAGTTGTGAAGTTGGGCAAAATAAATAAGTTACTGTACGCCCTGCACCGAATTTATCTCTCTTGGGTGTATGGAACGCCACGGTCGCTAACAGATCAAAGGTTTTCAGCACACCTTCTGGAGCGTATGGCCGGCGAGAGTTGGATTTACACCAGTCTATGTTTTCCTTCAGAATACCAGTGTTTATTTGCCGAGAGCTAAAGCTGGTCATGTGCCGCTGTGTGTCTGCTAAACGTTCCCACAAGCCTCCTTCTCCCTCGCCACCTGTCGCGGTGCGCGCGAGCCCTGCACGTAATGATGACGTCAAACGTTTCTGGGGACCGTCTCCTCAGTTACGGGCATAAATTTAAAACCGTCCCGAACGCACGTTTCCTCGTCTTCAACCCTTCCGTGGGGTGAACGTGCAGAAAAGACGTATCTCTCGGCTTCAAGGGAGACCGGCACATGCCGAAATGGAGCATAAAAACAGCGAGTATCGGTCCTTGCCTCGAGGGTGAAGAAGCAGACGAGCCGCGCCTTTACTGGGATGTTTCCGGCTGTTTCCGTTGCGTCATCGGAACTAGCACGAAATCAATTGCGGACTGGTGGCGTCACGCACGGCAATGACGCAAATGTGACGTCACTGGTTGCTGACGTCAGCGGATTACGATCCGCGCTCATCTGGTGCGGAGCGCGTGGCTGCGGGAATGCGAGGGCATGGTCAACATAGAAGGCTTCTGCTATAATGGGCCCCGCCGTGGCCGTTTTCCCTTATATTTATCTTCCGGTGTTTAATTCTGGAGGCAAAACCACGTGCCTGTTACCCAATTCGTCTGGTCGAACCGGTCATGGGACCACCTTGTGACTTGCCGCCAGATTTTTGGGACGGCAGCCAAGGACCACGTGCGTCCACAGCCTCCCGACTTGGAACGCGTTTTACGTCAATCGAGCACGGGATTGGCACAGACTTTGAGGACAACCCCCGATTGTTCTGGGAGTATGAAATTTCCGGCAAAAAATAAACATACTGACGGGAGGAGGTTAGGTGACCTGACCATCCTCACTATAATTAACACTGGCGATTTTTTTAGAGCCGAATCACTTCACTAATTATACTAATTACAAAAAAAAACTCGTACTGGTAACTTTTGACGTTCCTTACGGTATTTCTGACACGGCTACCCCGTCCACCGTATTATTTTCTATGTATGTATATAAAAAGAACACTTACAGAACACGTGTGCCTTTAATGGTGCGTTGATATAGTATTCAGCTCGTCCTGTTGGTCTGTTCACTGGCGGATGAAGAGTTCGCATTTCCTTGTGTGGTGCATGATGATGCTTCCTGTGTTTTGGCACCGTCGCGGTTAGTACACTGAAGTGGCCAATCTCGTTCACGTAACCTCGATCCGTCACTGGTAGCTCCCGACCAACACAATCACAATCGAGACACAATCTTTGATTTTTGCAAAAAGAAATCCACGAGAAATTAAGGTTCCAATCTCTTTTTAAATGAGGGTACAACAACAGTCTACAAACACCAACTAAACACTGTCACACACCCACCTGAACTGTTTGAAGTCTCTTGTAGTACCACGAAAGACGGTGGGGACTCCCGTTCGCTGTCTTGGGGACTCCCTGGTTTGCAGGCTGTGTGTCCGTTGTCTTCAGGTATCGAGTCCGTAAGTCTGCGATCCAGCACGACCAAAGTGTCACCCCACGAGAACCTCATAGGGGGTCGAAAATTTATCTTGCAGTCCACACGACCGTCCGTGTGCCGGTGTGATCCTGTGTATATGCCACCTTGCTTACGATGCTAACCCCCTAGCACGTCACGATCCACCATTCAACTGCCGGCGAAGGCTTCGAGACCATAGCCTATAAACTCCGATACGAGGCACGAGTGACGTCAGAGTTCTGTGACGTCACAGACGTGGATGGTTGTAGCGAGATCGTTACTCGGCGGCCAATCGGCGGCGCGGCTATCTCCGTCCCGCGCCGGCATTGGAGGGTGCCTACCGCGACGTCACCGTTGTGACGCCGTAGTTATGACGTCGCGGATCTGACCGGGTAGCGGGGAGAGGTGCACTGTGCGAGAGAGAGCGTTAGCGGACAAGAGAGAGACGGAGACAGTGGGTTGAGGAAGAATTCAGCGCGTAGGAGGAGAGAGGGTGGATAGCAGCTGCCGCTGCGGTTTTACGCATGGATTCCATCCTACAAACAGTGCCACTGTTCTTGGGCATTTATCGACCGCTAGTAGCAACCATGAATTTCCATCTTGAAGGGAAATGAGCGAGACATGCAGTCTCCATCTGACAAACGATTGCTACCCCATTGGGAAGGACCCGTCCCGACCTGCAACTAGTGAAGATTCTAGTATGGAAGCCGAGTGTGCTAAGTGGTGTGAGACAGGTGCGAAACCCTGGGGAGAACAGGGGGATTCCCCCCATCAACGATCTTGTTCTAAAAATTCCCCCCACCAAAAAATTTCGCAGAGGGAGGATGTTGCAACAACAAAGATAAACAATTGATTTTGACTTCAAATATACTTTATTAGTTTGCTTCGGTGAATGTTTCACTTGCCGGTCTCCGTGGAAGAGTGGTTATCACAGCGCTCTGCGACGCCAGAATATCGGGTTCGAATCCCGGCCGGGGCATGGGTGTTGTTTGTTACTCCTTTGATCAATTTCATCCTATCATCATCTTCGCGATTAGTCAAACGTGGCAGTAAATTGATTGATTGAATTGGTGTCTTAAGTCCACTGTATGCACAGTAAAGCTAATCGGGACTGGACCTACAGTTTAAAGTGGATCCGAACCACCATGTGCCTCCACTGGGTATCTGGCAGTAAAAGAAACCAAATCAATCAATCTCTTTTTCACTCCTTCAAGAGACCATTAACGGATCTACACCTACAACAATATATTATTATTATTAATATAAGATCCTCCTCACCTACCAGTCTTCGACGATTTCGCACCCTGGTGAAAAGAGTGACAGTTCTGAAAAAAAACAAAAAAACAATCGATAGTCAACCTCCCTTCCGCGTTGTACACCCAGGACTGCATATTGCAGAGTAACGAGGCTCTGGCTTCGGGACTTACCTCCAGTATAATCCTCTGTGGTACACGTGATTGTCCTATCAGTAATTTCATTCCATCATGTGTCATCATCTTCTTCGCGATTAGCAAAAATTGGCCGAGGAAGCCAAGTAAAATAAACGATATCTATCAATCAATCAATTAAATGATCGATTGATAATCGATCTCGCATCGAAGTTGCCGGGTTAGAGTCACGACGTGGGAAGGGGATGAGTAAGCCTTCATCACTTTCATCCAATTATCACCCACCCTTATCGTCGCAATTAGTTATGACGTAAGACATCGTTTGCCGATCAGGTGAAACTAGGCTTGGATTTAGAGGGGGCTGCAGCTACAGACCTATCTACAAAGAGTTCTTGACTGGGAGAAGGGTTAAATAGCTATGAAAATGGCTGGAACACGAGGAAATTCTAACGTGACGCAAGACAAAAGAAATAACTAAACACGTGACACAACGTGGCTTTATGTACATGTTTATAGATGGTCTCACGTTGTTGTTCTCCCCGAGAATACATAACCACATGTAAATCTGGGCCTAATTCAACACCCTCGATCAGCGAACGTGTTGACTGACCGACTAATAATCCTGCAATGAAATTACCGATACAGGATTTGAACATACAGAAGGCAGATTCGACCTGAAACATCTTTCCAGTTTATGTTGATTTATCTTCTCTTCTCTTTTATTTTCTATTCTTATATTTTCCCTTCCCTTCTCTCTTCTCTTCCTTTCTATTATCTTTCCTTTACACCTTTCCTCTTCTCTTTTCATATTTTTCTTCTCCTCTATTGCCTTTTTTCTGTTCTGTTTCTTACCTTCTCTTCTTTTCACTTCTCTTCTATTTCTCAAACTCTCTCTCCTCCCTGATGGCGTAGTGGTATCGTCGCCGCCTTGTAATCAAGGGATCCCGGATTCGATACACGGTGGAGTAACATAGTGGTTCGGATCCCACTTTAAACTGTAGGCCCAGTACCGATTAGCTTTAATGTGCATAAAGTGGACTCAAAACACCACTCAACTCTCTCTCTCTCTCTTTCTTTCTTCCTCAGTCTCTCCCTTCCAGCGAAAGCGAAGCAAGACAACTTCCTCAGTTCGAGGATAGAAGATATCAGTATCTTCCATAACGAAATTTCCATATGTATGAATGTTCTATCTACCGCCTGGTATATAGGCACCAAGCATAACGTTTCCTCGGTGTGAAAATATAGGGGTTTATCGTTCGAGGTACAGAATCACTTTCCTTGGTTTTTAAAAACGTTGTATTATTAATATAATAATTTATTACGAAAGCGCATAATTTGATTTTTCCAATCAAGGCTGGCACCTTGTAAATAAGGGGTCCGTTGTTCGATCCCCGCTGAAGGCACATTTCAGTTATTTGCATCCTACATAGAACTGTAGATCAAGTCAGGAATGATTTGATAAGTATGGAGTGGAATAACAACAAATTTTGTCAATTCGATACCGGGTGGAAGTCTTGATCAGGTTACCAAGCAACAGTACTGACGCTAGTCTATCGGGGAGGGCCCAGAAGATACATTAGTGCTCAATAAAACTCCTGATAGTTGTTCTTGAATATGACAGGGGCTTTTTCTCTTGTATATACGTAAAAAAAAGGTTAGTTTGGTGCATAGTAAAGTAGCTGTCCTAATTTCGAATTCTGGGTAATAAATATCGAGCCCTTTCATTCACTTCGTCATCTTGTACTTGTGTAATGATCGAAAAACAAAATAGAAGTGTCAAAACCTTGCATTTTCAAGAACGTGCAACATTAACAAACGTGGCAGAACAGTATTACTTTAGATTGGTTTGAGCTTACCAACTGGGAATTTCATAATCCCTCGTACATCGTAGCACAGTGCCATGAAGGCACATTTAGACAATGTGGGGGGTAGGGACCCATATGTTCTCGATCTCAGCCATTTTGGAGGTAATGTGATCAACATCACGCTCCGGCCGTCTTTACCGCCCATCCATTGACTTTAGGCTGGGTGAGCCCCAGAGCCGATCACCCACTCCGGGAAAAGAACCCGTATCTCCCGCGTGGCAGACAGACGCCCTACCGACTACACCACCGCGGCTCTATTTCATAATCTCATTATGATATGCAAATCTCCTGGAATTGTATTACTTCTTTTATGCTTACATTTGTGGTTCCTACAGATTTTTGTCATTGTATCATTTTCTCTTCCATAGAATATCTGGATTTACTCACCGAACAGTTTCTGTTCCTGTACGTGTGCAATGAACTCGGTTACTTCGTACCGTGTACTCACCTGTTCGCGACGTAACTGAAGAGTTGACATCTCAGCAGCACGTATTCGTCTGTTACACGAGAAGTAATGACGTCAACTAAGACGCAAGAATCTTGATACCGCACCGAGCAGTTAACGTTCAATCGAAGCATGAAGCGATGCAACTGCAGTTCAAGGTTGGAGTCTTCTCCGACGGCTAGATTGGAAACACTGCCGCAAAATCACGTGGACAAGAATGTGGTGTGAGCTATGCTCAATTGTTTTGCCTGATTCGTAACGGCAAGGAGGGAAACTCCTCATGTTAAGCCGGATACGATGAGATCAGTCCATGTAACGTCACGTAACTGCTGTGTTCAGCTGGAAAACGTAGCAGTTTCAGAAGGGAGGAGGGGAGGGGGAGGGGGATGTCTTTCCGTTGTCTACATTCCAGCGTTCGATTCAAGGATCCCAATTACTTTTCCATTTCAACATTTTGGGGCAACCCGCTATACATACGTATGCGTCACCCATAAACCCATAAAACCCAACCAGTGTTTACCATTAGAGCTGTTACCTTTGAGTAATTGCGGGGACTGGTGGGCAATACCCCAACATTACACACAATACATTTTCTTATTTCTTGGAGGACCCTCAGTCCCCTTGCTAATAACGCCCGTGGTTTTTACAGTGACGGCGCTAGAGAAATGAATGGGGAGGCAGAAAGGGGGATATTTGGAGATAGTCACATTCAGTCGACAACCAAATATCGTATATAATGCACATTTCGGCTAAGAGTGCATTTATTTATCTATTTTTATGTCCTGTAGGGGGCGGACTGTTCAACGGGGGTATTCTACCCTTGCCCCCTCTCTGGAGCCGTCACATGTGACAATAGGTAAGCACTGACAATACTTGAAAGACACGAGTGAACTTTTGCAATAAAAGTCCTGGTCTCGTCTTGCAATTCGAGACGAGAACGAGACTTTCCTCCCTACCATCTCTACTCAACGGGTAGGCCACTGCGTTTTATTCTTGAAACCAACACTTTACCTAAGCAGACCGCAAGTGTCATGAATCTTAGCCACAGAGTGGAAGAATTATCGATCCTTACCTTATTCGCGGCGTATTCACTTCAGTTTTAAGCCTCACGCGGTTGCTGGCTCCGTTGTGTGTGATGGAGAGAGTCAGAACAAAAATAGGACAAGGGAAGAAGAGTTACGTATGCGTGGTCTAAGCTAGCGCCTCGCAAATGGGCAGAGAAATTGAAATATGTACGCATAACGTTAACAATGCGTCGCCCCTTTCCTCGCCAAACAGCACAAGAGTATTGTGGACAGTATTGTTCCATAGCGTTGTCTCCGAAATTACCTTCTGCTTTCCACAGTGGCTCTGATTAATCCATTGTTGCCTATTTGTTATTTTCCATGGATGTACGGACAGACAAAGTGGTATGCACATGTCTATATCCTTATCTCTTGATCGGACGACGAGGCAGTCTCGTCAAACTATCTGCAATGCACCTAATGCTTCGAAAGCAGGTCGATTGCTTCACATACCATTTAGTGAGTTCTTATGCAGAACTTAAAGAAAACCAGTACTTATCATTATTTAAAGACCTATTTCAATAAGTTACCTATTTCGTTACATAAAATAACGTTAAACTTTTCTAGAAAAGAACAACAAACTGAAACAAGAGGCAATTTTTTTTTCCATCTAGTGATGAACTCGTTGGGAATAAAAATAATCAATTCAAACATTTCTGCCAATAAGATTCATGATGGATGAACACAGCAGCAAAATATGGAAGTTCTCCCTGTAGGGAGCACCAGAATCGAAGAGGTTAAGTTAAACTTTTCTAGAAATGAAAAACTTATTAACAATATCTCCTTCAAAAAGATTAAACTTCATTATGATTAATTAACAAATTATGTATCATTTGAGAAAGTAATGTTAAAAGTTTATTCACCAAGTCACTTTGCTCTACACATTTTCTCTCTCTCTCTCTTTCTCTTTCTCTGTGTGTGTGTATCACTTTATGTCGCTTTTCTACCTCCTGAATCAAAGGCAAAGATGAAGATGAATGATGAAAAGGATGATGGGTTTCAAGCGGTAATCTCGCTGGTTTCGTACCGCGTGGCACTAATCAGTGATTAGTAATTAGTAATTAGTAATCACATCGTCATGAGGCCGGCTTCATAAGTGGTAAAGGGTGAATGAGGTATCGGAAACTGTTTTTGTAAACTGTTTTTATGGTATGGTTCCTCGTATAAGCGTCCACATGTGGGGAGGGGAATGTTACAGCCCCCCGCCTGTGTGAAATGAATGTCAGACAAAAATGGCACATTTCATAAATGTAATTATATTTCAGTTACAATACATTTCATTCATCGTTGTAGGCAACAGTTGATTGAAATAAGACTGTTACAGGTTCAATTCTAGAATTTCAATTCAAGCAGTTCTTGGGACCAGGGGCGGAGCTTTAGTTTCTGATAACGTGCGCGAAAAAGCCTTTTAAAAAAAACGGTGGCCAAACCCTTTAGGGACTTTTCGAGACAGGCCTATACGAGATGAGGGTGAGGCTAAGTGTGAAAGACTTTTAGTTTCCTTGGAGGCAAATTTTTTTTATAATGCTTCTTATTCAGATGTGCCAAACGGATATCTACCTGATTATTTGTAAATACATTTTGTTTATCACAGCTGCAAAGTTTGGGAACATGTATAGCGTGGTTGCATACATTCAGGCAGTTTCCCCCGAGGGTTCATAGCCACAAAACGAGGCGTTAAACGCGTTGTTGCAGAAAGTTGTTTGATTTTATGATCTCTAGATGCTGTGGATGTTTGTGCAGTGTTGTGGACACTACATATTTCGAGCCAGAGATGATAACGAGAGAGGAGTATATTAACTGAAGGCGAGATCGAGAAAGAGACACGTCTCCTCAAGTACGGAGCGAGATAGGATTATACGTACCAAGTCTCGCCTCGTCTAGAAACCAAATATACCAGAGAGAAAAGAATCCAAGTTGAATTACGTGGAAAGATGGAAAAGTATCACTGACATGCTAAAAAAAAAGAAAATATTCTCTATTACAATATTTCTTCGCACATTCTATTGTTCAGAAAGTCCTGGTTTCAATACTCGTAACTGTTTAGTCCACGGTTTTCGTTACCCACTAGATTCGAATGCCAGGGTGGTATGTTTAACGAAGACCACGGACGCCTCATTCACTTTCTTGTCTCTTTCTCTACATCATTCGCTTTCTCGCCAATCAGTCAATCTTGCCTCGCACTATGTCTGAAATATTTTGTCCTATCTTCACACAAACACACACACACTTTCACACGCGCGCAGTGGTGCGTGAACTGAAAGATAAATGCAAGGTGGGTTTTCTTTATTTCTATTTGTGACCAAATGATCGCCATTAGTGCAAAAATTATCCATATCATGATTTATTATTAAAAAGTTGTCACTACATGTGAAATTCCATCTCTCTATCGCCTTTTTATGTAATTTCTTTACCGGCAATTGTATATTTGCAAACGGTTTTCCTTTCTCTTTTATTTACTAGTTTCATGCCATTCATTTCTGGTTTACGTGGCTACGTTACGAAGCCCGAGTTCCTGGATTCGAATCCTGAAATGTGCATGGATGTTGCCTGTTGTTGGATCCTTAGCTAATTCATCGCTGAATTCACGGTCGCGATCAACCTAGGGAGGAAGAAAAGCGACCTTATAATAAATATGCAAACAATATTGCCATATTTGTTTTGCAGACAATACTTACAGCGCTTGTAACCTACTTGCACTATCCGTGCGGACACTTTTATCAAACAATAATTTAATTTACACTATTAAATTAATACCGCTGATATTGAAGCAGAATAAGCTAATAATATCAAATATGTCGCTTTTAAACTCTATTTCCTTAACCATATCTCAGTACGGTTGCACTGGAAGAAGAATGGCTTTAAAAATCAAAGAAATGGAAGAAGAAGAAATCTCACCTCTGAAGGACAGTAAAAATAGACAGGTAAGAGAAGGAGAGAGCAAGAAGCAATGTAGGTGAAGCAGTTCTATTGATTTTTTCTGCTCTGACCTTGAACGTCGGCGTGCGGAGTGGATGGGGTCGAGGTTTCACGTGGAGCATGCGCAGTACGTTAAAACGGAAATAGTAGGGAAGAGCCTGTCAGCTAGGCACACGGTGAGATTCGTAGGCCTAGAGCAAAAGTCAAGCAAGGAAAAAAATACCGTAATGAATAGGTAGGTGGAAATACTTTATATATTCTTCATCTTTAAGTTGCTAAAATGCATATTCATTGTCAATTGCGGGCGGGTAACAAGTATTGATTTTTCTTGCCCCGAGCATTTCGTGCTGTGAGCTTAACAACCGGCAAGCATTTGTAAGCTCCCAGTGTAAACACGGACAGTACAGATGTTGTCAACGTTTATTGTCACATAGGGCATTTCTTGTTTTTTTATTTCACTCGCAGCGATTTTAATAGCCGCGTATCTTATTGTGCATTCTCGTAGCTGAATTTTTGACAAAATAAGCCATAACATGCAAACTTGACGTGCGTGTGGGGTGAAAGTTGAAACCAAGAATACTGAAAGTGAAATGAAACCATTGCACTGCCGGACGAACGATGTTCTGTCATAGTTTTTGTTTAGTTTTCGCTTCTATCCGTTCATTGCTAGTTATTAATGCTGGCGGATGGAGTAATTTTAATTAACTAATGGTCCGTACAGCTTCAACAAATGTTTTCTAAATCTCCGTCGATAACCACTATTTTACGTCACCCCACTAACTCTCCCAGTTAGTCGCGAAGATGAATATGAATTAAAGTCTTCTAGCCTCGCTTTTCATCCACTTTTGGCTGATCGCGACGACGTGGATGAGTAATTATATGACGAATTTGATGAAGGAAAACTCACAAAGAAGAAACATACGAAGACCGGGATTCGAAACAGGAACCGCTGGCGTCGCAGCGCGCTGTGCTAACCACTCCGCCACGGAGTTGGCTGGTGAAAGAATAGATGATGGTATGCTTTATCAGGATTCGAACGTGTACCCCTGCTTTTTCGATACGATAATCACATCGTGACAGCGCCGCAACAAATCCATTCAATACTTAACAATATTGATAGGAGATAAGAAAAAAAGATCCTCTCATATTCCTGAAGGAAACAACACTGCTCTCCTATTTTCACATTTCTCCACTCGTTTCAGTGCACTAATCGGCAAAATATGACAAAAAAGTCCTGTCCGTTCTTTCTGACAACTATGGTTATCTCAGAAACTGCAAATACAAAAGTTGGTGAACTGATAAGACATACCAAATAACAGCTCAACAAAGCAAAAACCAACTCATCAGTCTGTCCGCAACAATCGATCAAACTTGTTGATATCTCGGAAACTAGCAAATGTGAAAATCTAAAATTTCCACCAAGAAGTCCTAAATTAATTCGATTTGTTCGTTCGTCTGTTTGTGGGGGTCAAACAAGTCAAAGGCAACAATGAATATATTTTTATTGCCATGATATATCCGAAACCATTCGACCTATATGAAATTTCGTGGGGCGAAGGAACCCTGAATCTTGTGCATCTTATCTGTCCTATCGAAACAACTGATGCTTGTAGACTTCTCGGAAACTACAAAAGATAGAAACATAAACTTAGGCTGACAGAAATATCTGCCTAACAATAACCTAACGTGATATAACGCCTCTTGATCTAATCATGCCGTCTGTCTGTCTATGGTGGTCAAACATTCGAAAGTCACTCTATATATGTTTAACCTTCGATAGCTCAGGACTAAATAAAGCTACAAACATGTAAATAGGCGTTCCAGGAGATATATATATACAGTGTCAGAGAAATATATGCGTACGGTGTCAACCTATTTCGTGAAATTTTTCCCGATTAGTCTGTTAATTTGTTAATATCGACAATGCAAACATTCTATATCTGTCGATTACTCAAAAACGACTACGGGTGCAAAGATATAAACTCGGGATTTCAGAGAGTACCAAGTGCTAGATTAGTGGGTTATTTATTATCACGCTAGATCAGTCCGTCTGTCCGTCAATGTGAGTTAAAAATTGAGAACATTCTCGTAGGCAATAAAAGTAGATATTTTGTTGATAAAATTCCGATAAGATACAGGGCCTCCCCGATGGCGCAGTGGTAGCGTCGTCGCCTTGTAATCAAGGGGTCCCGGGTTCGATACCCGGTGGAGGCACATAGTGGTTCGGATCCCACTTTAAACTGTAGGTCCAGTCCCGATTAGCCTTACTGTGCATAAAGTGGACTTAAAACACCAAATCAAACCAAACCAATCCGATAAGATAGCCATTTTTATGGAACTTTAGTTCGGTTTAGCTGTGTAGGAAAATTTTGTGTAGTCAATTCGCATTCAAATTCCAATTAATTATAATGTAAATTATCCTCAAGGGCAATTCGTTAAAAATCTATAATCAATATACAGGGAGAGAGAGATGTACCAACATACTCGGTACCCATGGTGCTTATCGCGGGTACATAGTACCTAGGTACATGCAACTCCAACAGTTTTGCTATTATCATCCGCCAAAACGTATCTTGCACTTACCGAAGAGAGGGACATAACCCTCTGAACAAGGAGGGGGGAAAAAATCACTACAAACCACATTCACGGCAAATAACTACCTGTTTGTACAATATAAATTAAGATATTCTGTAAGAGATGCCTTATATTGGGAGATATATACATTATTTTTAATTCATTATAATAACGAGTAGGAGGGGATGATCGCCCCTTGAAATCCCTTATTCACAAACACCGAAGACCAAAACCATGTATTAAAAGTTCTCTTTTATGACGAAGGTTAAGGCCATATGTTTATACTGAACTACGTAAAGAAGAAGAAGGGTGCATAAATAACTTGTGATCATGTATATATATATTTTTTAGAATGCCTAGTGCAGGAAAGTGCTAGATATGTGTAAAAGTGCATTTGTCTTAGTCGATCGTTCCAAGTCAGGTTGGCCGAGCGGTCTAAGGCGCCAGATTTAAGCTCTGGTTCCCGGTTGGGAGCGTGGGTTCGAACCCCACACCTGACAGATGTATTTTTTTTCGCCACTTTTCCTCAATAAATTGAGGATTCGACAACTTTTTCTATGATTATAATTTCTCGGTTATTACTTTTCTGGAACTCAATTATTTTTTTATAAATGAACAAGGTATAAAATGCTTCGCTAAGTAAAAGTGGTTGTGTTGAAGTCCATCAACAGAAATTAACTGTAGCAGGGTTTAACTGTTATTAAGTTATATCCGAGCCATTTATATTTGATCATTTACGAAGGAATCGAACCTGAGACCATGTTGTTTGCATAAAACGAACCCATGACCTATCGGGGAAGTTCATTTTTATAGCTCAGCAGTAGTGTGTTAGCATGTTCAAAACACATCGTGTATTTGTTACGACACAATGTTAAATTTCTCACTAACCTATTCACACTACCTTGATTTTTCGGAACCCGTATTTTGATATATTTAACCACAAAATATGGCGCCTCCCAGGAAAACACAAAATCGCTTTGAAAAAAACTGATTGATTGATTGAAGTATGTTATTTTAGGTCGCTTTTCTGCCACTTTTGGCTAATTGCGACGATAAGAATGAGTGATGATATTATGAAATTGATTCGAACCCGGAACCTCAGGCATGGAGGTGGTGAATAAATGCTCATAAACCTAAGAATACTTTCAGCCCAATATGACCTGTATTGAATGAATTGGATTCGCACAGCTTTCAATTGATGAAAGACAAATTAAACTGATGTAATAAAATAAAGAACTCCCAGTTTTAATCACACACAAACACATTGGCTTCCAGAATAGTAGTTCAGCTTATGATACTGAAGGTTTTGAAACTGCGATCAGAACTAGATACACAATTTTGTGTTGCTAATTTTGTCACAGTTATGTATAAATTGAACGATTCTGAACAAACCGTTTACAGTAGAACATTGTTTTTTCTTTCTTAAAAGCTATTTTGCTTGATTTGAGTAAGGGGGTTCTCCCTGGTTTTGTGGACTCACTTAATAGGATTTAAAAGCTAGAAGTTATCTTTATTAACCCTTTTCCTTCCGTCGAATTCTGACGTTTATCATGTTCCTTCCTTTGCCACTTCCGGCGGAAGGCGACGAGTCACATTGTTGTGTCTGAGGTTGTGAAAAGCGTCAAAAAGAAATACCGTGACGAAATCACCATAGGTTATTTTTAAGCTTCCTTTTCTGACCATAGAAGGACTTACTAGTGTCTGCCGTACTAGCCTTTGTTGATACCTATGTAGTTCGAGTATGCATAGTTGCCAACTTGAACGTGAAGTCGCTGGTGGCTTTGTAATGCAATTGGAAACAAAATTTATGAAGTAGCGAGCGATCGTGCTGTCTTCTGTAGGTGTTTTTAGCGAGTAATGCTGAGAATATACGATTTTTATTATCATCTGCGTAGATGCTCCTAAAAGGTCGTTCAGATACGTCCAGTTTTTTTAGAGGCACTGGAAGCAAGTGCGAAGTAGGCAATTCCTTTCATAAATATACCACCCAGTTAAATAATTGATTTTAATGTGAATTTTCTTCCTCTTAAAAGTTATTTAATATTATTAAGCAATTAACTTTTGCTCTTGTCCACGGTGAAATAACGAACAGCCATTTTTTTTTCAATGGAAATGCAGTGGCATATTAATTATTGTTTTAATCTACAAAGTTGAAATTGATTTATTTCAATTCGAATATAAGTAACTATTTATTTATTTCGACACACATTTTAATTTATTGATGTCAAGCACCTGCATGTAAGATATTATTCACTTTTTATAATCACCTTGGGGAAACTTGCATCGATACAATACTTTTAACTTTAAAGTTTAAAATTTACAAATATATTTGGATTGATTGAGAAGTTTTTACAGCTACATTCTAAAATCCAATGTAAATAAAACAAGACCACCAACATCGGTCGCACCATATTTTCTAAGATATGCATAAGGGGTGGTACCGAGTCGAGGCATATCTTAGCCTTGTCTCGAAATTCTGGACGCGACAGAGAACTGCTAAAAAAGATACCTGGAAAAATTTGGGAGTTTTGTTTTTATGAAATTGTAGATAGACACCCTGAGTTCTAATTTTGAAATTTGAAACTTCATAATGAAGAAAAATGGTCTTTCATTTACTACGAATATTTGGCTACCATCTGAAGCACGACGAGGTGCATGCTCAGATAGGCTAATCGAAATTGGGCGCACAGATAAATGTGAGATCTGAACCACCGTGTAATGTGTCCCCCACCCCAACCAAGGAACGAGCCCAGGGCCCCTTGATAACAAGACAACAGTATTACAGCTATGTCATCGAGGATGTCCTTATTTCCGTCCCCTATTGCTTCATTTGTCCACATACAAAAAAAATATTTCATTCACGAAAGAAGAAACAATAGCATGGAGAGGCTAAAAGATGGAAGCAAAAAAAAACAAAAAAAAAAAACTTCCTTTCCGTTGATCACAGCATCGCTCTAGACTTCCTGTGCCATCTGTTAAAACTACACTTCCGTTGCATAGCTTCGTTATCTTATTGACAGCCATTTCACTGTAATTATAATCGGAATTCGTGCTAACGTTGAATCATATGCTTGTATTTCTTTTTTAACCCCAGAGTGCGTTAGCATCGCAGGAACCACTGATTGGTTAGTGACGGAAGAGCGAAGCTTCTGACGTAACTTCACTTCCGGTGGCATGAACAACTTCGTTTCCTCACTCAGAGCAGTCCTTATAATTGAGTTTGAAAATTATCGACTTGCCTGATTTTGCGTGAGGAATAAATGCATTTCGTAAACATATTACTTGATTAGTGTGGCAACATTCAATGCATTTTCAATTATAATCCATTGGGCGCACTATCATTGCTCCTTTTGTCAAAAAGGACGTTTATTATTTGTCTACAAAGCTCTTTGCGACCCAAATTTATTCCGATAATAGCGAAGGTGGTGATAGTTACAGAGTGTTATCCAGCCCCCCCCCCCTCCAAGTGAAATATTCTAAATCCACCTTCTTGTCTATCCTAATAGTCTGCATGATAAAATTTCCCAGGAATCCCAGGTTTGAATCCCGACTTGGGCAGTGGTGTTCTTTGCTTTGTGAGTCTCCTTGCATCAATTTCTTGGTATCATCACTCATCCTCATCTTCGCGATTAGCCAAGAATGGCAGAAAAGTGAAGTATAAAATTAAGCAAAATCAATCAATCAATCAATGATAAAATTTCAAAATTATATATAGTAAAGCGGCAGATGCACACAAAGGAGATATTAAGAAAGAGAGAGGCAAGGCAAAGCAGATTGCAATATGTTTTGAAGGCATATGAGGGGACGTTGAGTTAAAGCCCTACACGTTCCCCATCTCGGTCATTTGTGGATGTGATGTGATCAGCACCACGTTTTCCCCTTTACCCCCCCCCCCCGCAGGGCTTTGACAATATTTTAATTGATTCATTAGATTCTGGATAAACCCCAAAATAGTTCCATGAAGTAACATTCCCACCTGTAACTACGCACCTCGGGAATCGAACATGGGTCTACCACGTGGCAATCAGACGCCTTACCGACTGAACCAAAGAATATTGAAAGAAAGAAAGATAGAAATAGAAACAGAAGGAAATAGAGAGAGAAGCAGAAAAATATAGAAAGAAGAAGAAAGAGAAAAATAAAAGATAGAAAGAGGGAAAGTTATAAATAGAAAAGAAGGGAAGAGAAAGAGAGAAGCAGAAAATATAGAAGGAAGAAGGTAAAGAAACAGAAAAGATAGAAAGAAGGAAAGACAGACAGAAGCAGAACAATATAGAGAGAAGGAGAAAGAAACCGAAAAGATGGAAAAAAGGAAATAGGATACGGAAAGAGGGAGAGGTACAGAAAAATATAGAAAGAAGGAGGTAGAGAAACAGATAGAAAGATAGACAGAGTAATATTAAAAATAGAACGAAAGGGGGAAAGGAACAAAAGAGAAAAAGGGAGAGAATGTGTCAGCAAGAAATAAACAGAATAAGGGCGAGAGAGAAAAGAAAGGAAGAGAGCAACAAAGATAGTGGTAATAGCAAACTTTCAATGACAACTTCTATCACCGCCTTAGAGTTAGGCAACACAAATATCGCCTAGCGGAGTTGCGAGTAATGGGTAACCAGCATACTGAGGCGACACAATGCTATTGAGAAAACAGGCCATCCGAGAGACACGAAAGTGACAAGCGACACGTGCAGCTTTTGTTGTCAATTCGGTACGAAAAGTTGCATTTATTTCTGTAGGTTTGTTACGATGTGATATGTATCACTCGAGACTTGTCACTTGTCGCGTGTCACTTTGGTCTAAAAGCCCCCATCAACACCCTACGACGTTAAGGGTTCCGGGTTCGAATCCTGCCCTTAGCATGTTCTTTGTGAGTGTCCCCCTAATCGATGGTCATCATATCATCTATGGTTTTCATCTTCGCGATTAGGCAAAAGTTGTAGAAAACTGAAGTAAAATAAACTAAATTAATGTGATAGTCCCCTTATATAGTCTTGCATTCAATAGCAAATGCTTAGCTTGTCTTAGACCAGTGTGAGTTTAAGAACTTCACACATAAAACGTGTCTGGTATAGAACATTGCTCAAATTGAACACTGACATTCACAACTTCTACAGTTAGTTCTGATATTATTGGAGAACGGTTTGAACTGCATTGAAGTAACTATGCGCGTTATCCTTCCTCCAAAGCACTTGTCATATCCTAACATATTGGCAACCCGCTTAACTTTAACGTGTTACGGGGTTGCTAGTGAGGAAGGGGCATATGAATTGCTACAGAATCAACCGGAGTCGGCTGAACATTCTTTTTAATTCCTTATTTTCTGATATAGACTGGCCGTGAACCGACCCCATCACATTTCCTATTTCCTGTTTCTCTCCCTCACACACATATACATGCATGTACGAGTATTATGTGTTGTATTTTTGTTATTCAGCGTCGATTTTCTGTCATTACTGGCTAATCGCAACTTCGGTTGCGAAATCAAACGCGCCTTGGTCTATGTATCTGTATATGTGTGTGTGTGTGTGTAGTGATATCGCAAATTATAATTTTGTCTATTGTCTTGTTGGATTTGAAACACTGAACACATACACAAAGACACATGTAGAGGTTAGAGAGAGCAACATTCCAAATATTTCAATACTTTTCAAGTAAATTTGCTGTGGTACCAAAAACAATAGTTTTTGGTGGTTCTGTACCAGTAAAACTTGATCGATGAGCCGCAGGGGACTGGGGAATATATTTACTGTGATCGGGGGAGATAATAACATTTAATATAAATCTAAATACTATAATAATGCAAATTTGGCCTAGGAGGGCATTACTTTATCTACTTCGTCAAAGACGTTAAGTGGGTAACTTCCCCACGGGCCACCTCCCGCTCCTTCCTGCGCCCTAGGGTCGAACCTCTTCACATTGGTTACTGAACGTGTCTTTTCTTTTCAAGCTAGACTTATGCTGTAAAGTTATTTACACTTTCTCTGCAATGTGTGGGCAGAATGTGTAGGTGATTTAATTAAACGCGTGTGTTTCCTCTCTACGTGTGTTTCGGCGTTTAATATTGACTCATATTCCAGTATCTTGTATATTTTCCGTACGTAGGTGAACAACTGCATTTGAGCTGGAACAAAAACAAAAAACTTCCGGAGGAGAGGGGGAGAGCACATACCTGACGTGACGTTGCAGTCGTCGATTGGATCAGGCAGCTATGGCGTCATCACTGCAGATATGATGTCAGAAAGGAAAACATTGGGACCGTGACGTCATATTTTGCTCTTGTCCCGAACTTTTCATTATCCTAATTTGAGTGGGATTATCTTTAGAGTGGAAGTATAATGATAGTTTTTTTGGAGCCTGGAAATGTTCATGTTTCTCTTGTATTTTACAGGCAGAGGAATGAATAATGAATCTTTTCCTGTAAATCTGCCGGCGATCAATATATCGCACTGGATCGGCCATCTTAGTCCAGGCAACATTTGAAGATGTGCTCGACCTGCTTGGAGGAGTCTTTTCGGGAGTTCTTCCCTTCGCTTTGGCACCGAAAATGGGCTGACTTTGAAGGTAAGATAGCCGTGTTGCTCTTACTGATAATATATTTTGTGAAAATCTATGTTTTAAAAATGCCGCAATCATATCCTCCTTTCTAGTATTAACTAACCTGGCCGTGATACAGTCGCGGACACTTCTGGGTTATAATAATTCCATTAACTTTCAATGGAATCGTTACAACCCAGAAGTATCCATGACTGTACAATGCTTTCTGAGAGAAAGGTAGTGTAGAACATTGAATCCGGTATAAGATTTAAACATTTGCTTTGGAGGGGGTGGGGGAGGTGACAATTCTTCTCACCCAATGTTCTGTCTAGTGTTCATATAATAATAACAACAATGATGTGATGATGATGATGATGATAATAATAATAATTATTATTATTATTGCTGTTAATAACTGTTACTAGAAAAAACTTCGAAATTTTATGTAAAACTTCATATTGGTTTCCTCGTACAAATATTACCCGATGGAGCAGTGCGTTGTAGCCTTATAATCAATCACGGAATCCTGGCTTCAGTACCGGTGGAAGCACGTTGCACAATACTTTGGATCTCACTTTATAAACTGTAGGTTAGGGTGTATCGAAAAAAACTTTTTTTCGAAATGTTAAGGTGGCTAGTGCGGAAAAGTGGCCATTTCTGACGAAAAACACGTCTGATTTTTTTAAGATTTTTTGGAGGTCGTTTAGGTGGCGCGCATCGACCTTGATAGTGATTTGGTTATGCAACACGCACAACAATTTCACAAAAAATGTCATTATTAGGCTATTTCATGTCTTATTTTCTGCATTATGGTCATTTATTGTTTTGTTTATGGCAAATATGTTACATTCGTGCCTTAGGGGTGGTTTCCTATGCTGTTTACGTATGCTTTTGCTCAAAAATTGTCAATTTGAGGCTAAAAACTCCATTTTTTCTATTGATGGTTTCCAATTGGTTTCGACTGTGTTTTATTCGAAAGTTTTCCGATATAAAGACTAAATAAAATATTTTGACTTTCTAATTGCTAAAAGTTCCTCAATTACTATCCAGCGCTTCGCTTATTTTCATAGCTTATTATGCTCTGAAAATAACCCAGAGCTCACCACGAGGAGGTGGCTGGACTGCGAGCTCCACCCATGTTGGCAAACATAATTTTACTAAGGGGCAGGCCAAGATTTTCTTCTAGTTTTCTCCTTGAACTTTATAGTCACTTTTTGTTCGAAATGTCGGCATATGTTCTCTAGATTACAATTTCGCTTTGATGTAGCCATCACGTGCGCTGGCGCCGAAAACGGAAGAAGCAGCCTCTGTGATAATTTTCACAAGTCGCTCCACTCCTTGTGTGTGGCAGGGGAAGTCTTGAATTTCCGCTATTTTTTTGTTTTTAATGTAGTCATCTACTTCTTCATTTGTAATATTATTGGTCAACGGAGGCTCGTGGAGGGAGCACGAAGCTCAATCAACCATGTCATAGTATTGGTCTGCATTAAAATTGATGGTTGGTAAAACAAAAGTGCGAATTCTTTTGCCTTTTTTCAATCCTCTTGCTTTCTTAATTCTTTGCCAGCCAAAACTTCTTATTTCTGAGTTTTGGTCGGTTATTAAAGCCAGCAGGAGATTTTCAGGATGGGCGAAGAATGCGTTTTGTTGAATGACCCTATGAATCAGATCTCTCAAGTGGTGTGGGAGAAATCGGGACAAGTAGATCAAAATTCTAGAGGTGTCGGGCTCCATCAGTTATCGATGGTTCCTTCTTGATCCCAAACCACACCTGTGCGTACACCTTCATTGTGTAGTATTTGACTGACGGAGCTTTAATAACCGACCAAAACTCAGAAATAAGAAGTCTTGGTTGGCAAAGAATTAAGAAAGCAAGAGGATTGAAAAAAGGCAAAAGAATTCGCACTTTTGTTTTACCAACCATCAATTTTAATGCAGACCAATACTATGACATGGTTGATTGAGCTTCGTGCTCCCTCCACGAGCCTCCGTTGACCAATAATATTACAAATGAAGAAGTAGATGACTGCATTAAAAACAAAAAAATAGCGGAAATTCAAGACTTCCCCTGCCACACACAAGGAGTGGAGCGACTTGTGAAAATTATCACAGAGGCTGCTTCTTCCGTTTTCGGCGCCAGCGCACGTGATGGCTACATCAAAGCGAAATTGGAATCTAGAGAACATATGCCGACATTTCGAACAAAAAGTGACTATAAAGTTCAAGGAGAAAACTAGAAGAAAATCTTGGCCTGCCCCTTAGTAAAATTATGTTTGCCAACATGGGTGGAGCTCGCAGTCCAGCCACCTCTTCGTGGTGAGCTCTGGGTTATTTTCAAAGCATAATAAGCTATGAAAATAAGCGAAGCGCTGGACAGTAATTGAGGAACTTTTAGCAATTAGAAAGTCAAAATATTTTATTTAGTCTTTTATATCGGAAAACTTTCGAATAAAACACAGTCGAAACCAATTGGAAACCATCAATAGAAAAAATGGAGTTTTTAGCCTCAAATTGACAATTTTTGAGCAAAATCATACGTAAACAGCATAGGAAACCACCCCTAAGGCACGAATGTAACATATTTGCCATAAACAAAACAATAAATGACCATAATGCAGAAAATAAGACATGAAATAGCCTAATAATGACATTTTTTGTGAAATTGTTGTGCGTGTTGCATAACCAAATCACTATCAAGGTCGATGCGCGCCACCTAAACGACCTCCAAAAAATCTTAAAAAAATCAGACGTGTTTTTCGTCAGAAATGGCCACTTTTCCGCACTAGCCACCTTAACATTTCGAAAAAAAGTTTTTTTCGATACACCCTACTGTAGGTCCAGACCCGATTCGCCTATCTGAGCATAAAGTGCTTTTACGTGCATTCACTGTTTCATTGCGTCTTCATTGTACAGCGTTTTCATTTTTCGAGAATTGTTATAGCATTTTGCAAAACTATATTACTAATTTGCTCGGTCTACAGAATATACTATATAATGTTTATATTTATATATTTCTATTTAATAAATTAACATTTGCATGATATTTTTATACAGGGAGGGCCAAAAAGATGTTACCACTTATATGGCGTCCACTTTGAAGGTGATGTTTACTGAATGAACTGAACTGCAATGCAGCCTTGATATACACTTTGTGCCATTCACATACATACACATATGTAAATTACAGTGAAAATAAATATCTAAAAATATACTAACCATATGTAAATTACAGTGAAAATAAATATCTAAAAATATACTAACCGTATCTTCAACATACCCATTTCAGTGGTAACATCTTTTTGGCTCTCCATGTATATATGAACTTCTAGAAAGAGTTCCATCAGCTCAGTCAGTGATATATGAATGATTGATTGAATTAAAATTGTTGGGTGCTTCGACACATATGGCTATTTGGTATCCTTGAATGCATACGAGGAAATATCCCCTTATCTAAAATTCTTACCTAAGAGTTTAAAAGAGGGGTGTAAAAAGACCCTTGGGAAAATTTAAAAGTGCAAGATTCCAAAAAGAGACTTCCACAAGACAAACAACACATTAATATGGTTGTGTACTTAGTGATTTATCCACACATCCCCAACACCCACCCAAAACATCATCAATACCCTGACACGTTCTTTTCTCTTGTACAAATGTTTATTGTTCTTTTCTAATTACTTTTGTCGTTGTACAGATGTTTATTGTTATTAATCTCTGTTATTCATTTTGTGATTCTTGTGGTATTTAATATTTAAACCTATCACTGATAATGTCAGGATAGTGATTGACCTTTATGTACATATCTTGTATGAGCTGTTGCCATGGGAATTACGACTGTGTTTTGTCTTTAGTTTCGGGTTTGTGAGACTAACTATCAACTTTAGAAGAAAACATTAAAACAAATAAAAAACAATAACGATGTCCAAAGTCGACAAGTTAATGTTGACAGGGACAAAAAGAAGAAGAAGAAGAAGAATTCGGGTTTGGAGTTTTAAGAAGTGGTTATATAGATATGGGAAAAACTGCTTAGCGGTAATCCCAAGTAAAATGTAAATAAATAAAATAAGAAGTGGTTATGCTGAATTGTAAGATGCTGTTATCTCAATTGATTTATTCACATAAGTATTATTATTTTGCTAAGAAGTAAAATATATTTCTTTTCTCCTAGTGAAAACTTGACTTTGATTTTTTTGACCAACGAACGAACAGAGATATTGCCCATGCCCAGAGAGGCATCACGTGAATGCTGCGAGTCTTCATATGATCATTTATATTGTATTTTAGTTAAATAATCATGATTTTTTGACTGAAAGAACGTGTAACCCTCTAAATACATACTTACATGAGTTACAGTTTTCCACCCCTACCTGGATAGAAAAATCCGTATAAATCTCTGAGCTTCGTCTTCCTGTGCAATTATATTATACATTTAAGAGTGAACATCTTGACTGGACAACATCACTTGGTTTCATTTTTCTAACTATTTTAACATTTTAACATGCTTTTAGATTTTATGTCGTTTGCTAGTATTTGTAAGGATAATATTCACATAGATAAAACCCACTGCACAATAATGTTCGTGTAAAAAAAAATTCAAATTATGCAAATTGTGTGCGTAAAAGTAACATAAGCTTTGGTTAAGTAAACCAGATATACTGGAGTATAGCCTAATCCGTCCCCTAGTTATCGCCTGTTGACTATAATGCTATCCCTATAATTTGAAATGCCCTACTAATGCACTACTCTGTTTTTAATATCAGCATTCCTAATGTAATTGTTGAGTGTCCGGACGAAAGAATACACCAATCAGCACGACAATAAGAACTTTACCAACCCCGAAATGCAATCATAAATACCCCATTACAATACAGTCATTTACTTGCTCACATGAACCGGACATGCAAAAAGCAGAAATTTTAAAATTAAACTCACGTTACATTCATAGCAGGGTGAATGAAAATTCATTATTTTTATTTTAAAAAATCATTTTTGATGATTTTTTAGATTTAAATCAGTTTTTCTAAATTTACATCAATTTTTTTAAAACCACGCTTAAAATTGCTCCTGTGGTTTTTGACACCATACTAATAGATATAGTTTTTCTTTAGAACGGCTTTTCTAGTAATTGGCCCTGTAAAATATTTGAACAGTTTGATTAAAGCAAATAAGAAAATTACATGTAAATATACATTTTTCTGTTTCTGATACTGTACATATGAACCTACTATGGAAATGTTGTTGAGTGAGTGTGTTAATGAAACTATCATAATTTCAGTAACTCTTCTTCCTGTGAAAATAAAACATTCTGGATGTGCTCTACAAATGTAACTTAAAATATTTTTATAGTCTTTGCAGCTGAATTTCGGCATTTTTTTAAATGATAGTTTGCGAAATATCAGCTGCCATTTTTATTTACAGTTTAATGATAATGACACTATTTACGGTTTAACATGACTTGTATTTTGTATATTTTTCTACAGAAAATGTTTGCTATTTTTGCCCATTAAGATTATTGATTTTTAAATCAAGAGAAATGTAAGTGTGTTTACAGTTTGCACATTACATTCCTTTCGTATGAGCTTCACACCATCAGTACATATATTTTGTTTCCTTTCTTTTTCTTTCTTAGAGCCTAATAAATGCTATTAAATTATTACAAGATTAATGTACTTTCACCAGAAGTAATTCTGATAACTACAAATTACTTATGTACATTATTCTATAAATTATTTATTTAAACTGAAATCTGTTTTTTAAAAAAATCACCTGATTTAAATCAATCCATCTTGATTCATAGTAAGGTTGCAATACAAGTTAGTTAAGCGAAAAGTTCTAACCCAAAGAAGTAGAAATGGTGACAAAATGCGGAGGAGTACTTCAAGCATATCTGCATTCCTTCTGTGAACTCCTCCCTATTTCCTTTGTTTTTCAGGCAGGTAATTAAACAATACCTGAAGAATGTGCACTTCTTGGATTGTGTATGTCTTAGGGATGATATAGAAATGAAACGAGACGAGATTTGACAAGTGTCAGTCTCATTTCTAGTTCTAAATTCCTTTGTCGTTCTCCGTCTCGTATCCATTTATAATACATCCATCTGGTCCCCTCTCGAGTCTGCAGCGTGTCATTGCATAGACCTTTGCAACGCATATAGGCCATGAAGACAAACAACTTTTCTTGATAACGTTTTTTATTTCTACGCTACGAACCCTCAAAAAACTTAATTTTATCCTGAATATATATGCAAACTCGCGGCGCAGGCGAACAAATTGGCACCAATTTATTGATTTTTTTTAAAAAAATTACTACAAACAAAATATATGACTTTCCAATTATTAATCAGGTATATGTAACTTTGTATGTGTGAAGTAGTTGGTTAGTAAAGTTGGTTGAATAATTTTACTTCGCTTTTCTGCCACTTTTGGCACATGATGCTATGATGAAGGGACACTCACAAAAGCTCAGACTGAGATTCGAATCCAGGATCTCTGGCGTCGTAGCACGCTGTACTAAGCAGGTCGACTTGGATAGTAAAGTAAATTTGTTTTAGGTAAAATTTTCAACACCATACCACTCTATAACAAGACCGTGAGTCCCCAGACACTAAATCTAGTTAGGTCCGACGCACCCAACAATTTTAAGTCAACCAATCAATCGTCTCGATTACTTGTAAGGTCGTCTCGATGACTAAGAGGACTGTTTTAAATAGCTGTATATGTGATAATTGTTTGGTAACAACAGGAAATGAAAAGTATATTTTAAACAAGAAGGAAACGATTGTTTCAAGACATATTAAGATTTCCTCATACAATTTATATTTTCCCATTTCTGACAAAATTATTCGATTTACCTTTATTTGGCAACACTGGGGCTACAGCACACATACCTACTAGACAAGTTACTTCTTGTCTATAGTTTGTTTGATCAGTCTACCGACTTCGCAAGCGGGCAGTCGTGGGCGAGGTGATGTATGCGATACATGACGGATTTGGCGAGGGGAAGAAAGAAAAGAAAAAACTTTCACCAACAGCAAAGTTGTCCCAGTAATGTACATGTCATGCGGATTATGACTGCATCTGCTAGGTTGAGGAGAAAGTGGATCTTCTTCGCGGTTTTTTTGCTTTCTTTTCTATATATATTTTTTTACCTTCGCGCAGGTCTCTTTTCTTCTTCCCGTCGTGCATTGCGGCGTACTTCACTTCCTGTTTTATCACAACTGAAGACAATTCGGTCGCGCACCTTTGTTTAGTCTCTTCGAGTGCTTCCTTGCTGGCGAATATAACACAGGAGTCACGAATTCGTTTACGATGCACGTTTCGGAAAATGGACTCAAGGCCCGCTTTAGACGAAATCATTTCCTTTAACATTTCTGCTAGCACAAATGCTACGTAAATGCCTCCAAAAATCTTACAGCAGTTAGTACTTTACACGGAAGCATTTCATGTAAAATCTCGGCACGTCGAGTTACACCAATGGTGAGTTCACGTTGTTTACGATTGAAACAACTAAAATTTTCATCCATACGTGTGCAGTAAACGCTATAAAGCATGTATTTAAGCAGTGCCATTGTTTTGTACCTAAAACAATTTAATAGGAAACCATATTCCTCTCGGGTGAATAGTTATAGTGTTTTAAAAATGTGAAGTGATACATTGTTTACATGTAACGCGGCCGCCATTACACCTGCAATCATGACCTAGAAGTCGCTTCTGATTGGTTATCCTCCGAAAAATGCCACGGAAATACGGTCGATCCTATCTTTGAGAAATGCCATGAAATATGCCATAAGATTTTTCACTTTACACGGTAGCATTTTGGTCATGGCGTAAATGTTGAGAAAAATGATAAGGAAAATATTTTCGTCTAAAACAGGCCTAAGGCACTCACTCAGTAAGGTTCAGCAGCAGCATTACACGAAACGTTACATTTAAAGTAAACTGAACTCCGTGGCAGAACAGCCCTTTAAGGACCACGGATCTACCAACGGGATTGTCACTGGGTGACAAGCCGGTGACTTTGTTTTTCTGTTTCGGTTATTTTACGTCGCTTTTCTATCTCTTGGATTAATCGCGACGACGAGAATGAATGATGAACTCGTGTAATGGATGCTGGGACAATAGCCTGCTCCAAAATTCCCAAAATCTGAAAATTTAGCAAGTCATCCCCAAGTTGGGTGACATTGGACCTAAAAACACTTCACACGAGATTTAGGATCCGAGCGACATTTTTCAACCGTGCCCCACTCATTTTTTATTTTTCCCGTAAAAATAACATGCCTAGAATGTAGACATCATCGCCGAACGTGTTCTATGACCCTCAAAGGGTGTTATCACTTTCATGTTCTTTTAAACTTGAACTCAAATGTATTTCAGAAGGCCATGGAAGAGTCACAGAATGCATATTGATTGCAGAAACCTTACATTAGAAATTTTTCTGTATTCAACATTATAATATTATGTTTAAAGAAAAAAGAGTACAACTTAAGTACTTGCTTAACATTAGGAAAACTAATTAAAGTCACCTAACAATTGTTAGGCAAATACCTAATATCACACACTTAAAAGTAGTATTCTTTGTACAGGGTGAGTCAAAAGTCCTTTAACAGCCCTTATAAAATGTAAAGGAGCTATGCTTGGTGCATTTGGTCATGATAGAAACAGGTTGGGCCCATGGGTTACCATAGTTGGGCGTGTGTCACGTGTATCCTGCATACATTTGAGTTCAAGTAAAAAATAAAAAATAAAGTGGTCACACCCTTTGCTGGGAGATGCCTACATTCTAGGCATGTTATCCTTAATAAAACATGAAAATTCTGACCAAGGCAACATTTATTGTATAAACAATATACACTGAAAACGTAACGTTTCCATCCTCTAACAGGGTCTTCTTCAGACGAAGATTCACAATAAATTGATGAAAGATGATGGTTGGATCTTTCATCAATTTATTGTGAATCTTCGTCTGGAAAGGAATTGGTCAGAATTTTAATGTTTTATTAACATGGAAGCAAGGCTTAACAGTGTTACCATATTATCCTTATGGGAAAAATATAAACGTTTGGGGCACGGCTGAAAAATTTCGCTCGGATCTCACACGTTGTGGGGTGTTTTTAGATCAATTGCTTTCCTCTAAAAAAAAAAAAACCGGGATTTTGCAAAATTTTGGACCAGGCTACTGCGACAAACACAGAGTTATTGTAATGGTGTTCCTTACAACCATTTGTGTGTGTTATTTTAACACCACTGAGGTTAAACATTGACACTTTAACACTCCATTAGGTCTTGCATTGTTGTTGTTAGTAAGTCTTTGGTGGCAACTCGGTACCATATATTTTTAGAGTATTGAAGAAACTAACGAGGGAACACGCAGAAAGATACACCTATGCGGAGGCCAGAACTCGAATTCAGATCATGAATGGAGCACTCAACTTGCACGATTACTCATGAGAACGTTTGATACCAATGTGATTATTTGGAACATTTAGCAGGCTGCGACAATTTAAGTAAAGTAAGTAGCGAAGTAATACAACGAATTCGCAAGACATCCTGAGCGATAACTAAGAAGAATAGACGGTCTAGAAGAGAATAACAGTAAAAAATAGATTAAAATAACCAAGAAAAGATGATAAATAAAACATTCAGAAAGGAATAAAAAAAATGAAAATCAGATCAAATCAGGACACCCACACCCACACATACATACATACATACATATATATATATATATATATATATATATATATATATATATATATATATATATATATATATATATGAATGGCTTATTGCAGAAAGGGACCTGGGACACATTTTTGAGGTATCGGAGTTAATTTTTTCATCTCCACTGTGTCTAGCAGCATACTGCAGGGGGGTGCATTGAGGGTTGCAAAATTAACTATTCATTATGTTGAATATTTGAGCCAACAACGGCACATTTCTTTCTTACACTATTAATATTATACGATTTTTCATTGTTTTTCTCAGAATTGTGCAAAAGTGACTCAGGTCCCTTTCTGCAATAAGCCATTCATATATTATTTGAATTGTAGTTTAAAGTCCACTATATGCACAGATAGGCTAATCGGAACTGGACCTACAATTGAAAGTGTTATCCGAACCACTGCGCAATGTACCTACACCGGGTATCGAACCCGAGACTCTTTGCTGACAAGACAACGACGTTACCACTATGCCATCGGGAAGGCCCTTGTACATATATTTATTTATTTATTTATTTGTGTGTGAGAGAGAGAGAGAGAAGTGAGAGGAAGTAGGAACAGAGGACAAGGAGAAATAGAGAACGAAAAGAGAGAGAGAGAGAGAGAGAGAAATAAAGCAAGTAGGTTGCAAAGCAAAAGGGAAAGAGCGATTTTAAACAAAGAAAGAATTCAGTAAAGTTAAAGGAAGGGAAGGTGAATAAAAATAGGCTCCATTACGTTAAAATGAGGAAAGAAGGAAAAGAGGCAACAGACAAAAAGATGAAAATAGAAATGATAAAAATAGAATGGAAATTCAAGAAACAAACATGATGAAAAAAAGAGAGAAGAGTACAGAAAAAGCTAAAGTTACAATGGTGTCATAATAAATTAATGAAAGTAAACAAAAAAACCGAACAGTCTGTCATCGACCTCCCTGAATCAGTAGCAATTCCTAAGATCATACCTGCATGCTGAAATTGTGTCTAATAACTTTAAAAAAAAAAGAGAAACAAGGAAACGACCGTCCCACGCAGGGTTTGTCTGACAAGCCGCCCTCAAATTTCCCGACGAATGAGGCAAGAGAAACTGTTTTCGAGGCGTAGGCGTCTGTGCCAAGGAACCTGCAAGGGAGGTAAACGAATTAATGATTCACCCTTTGAAGTGCTCCGTAAAAAGCTGCTCCCTTTCATTCAAATTATCAGACAGCCTGGTACCTCCATCGTCTGTCATATCTTTTCTCCTCATTATATGAATAATAATAGTTATGTGGAAAGATTTCTGAATAACTATTTAATTCTGTGCATTTCCATCGAGTGGCTAGTTCTGACCAATGAGATTAAGGGATGAGTAGTCGAACTACCTGTCATCAAGCCAGAATTATCGTACATGTTTTAGCCTCTTCTTCAGTGTCTTGAATAGCTCATACAAAATCAATAACAAAGAGTGTTTAGCCTAAAGTAGGCTATCACAAATAGTTACATCATAACCGTGGAGGCTAACTTGATAGCTGCTCCACACTAAATGAAAAATACCGAGTCCACTGGTTCGTGACGTCATTCGGAAATAGTTACCCCCCCTCACCACCAATCTGCAGCATTTCCTTAAGAAGATAAGTTGCGGTTTCCGACTTAATGAGGAAGGAATGAGACGTGGTCAGCATCTTTTGAGCACACAGCGCGAAAGAGAAACTTGCAAGATTTTCCAGATGTTATTACTGAAGCATGTAGTTCCATCATTAACCACCAGGTGGCGTTAGTTGCAAGGATGGCGGCTTCTCGTGTCAAATTTCAGAAGGTATTTTTGTAATGTTTGACGGTAACAAACGTTCAAGAGACGTTCAAAGGAAACGGCAAAATCATCAACTGGCACCACGGGTTACTGGTGTGGGGGAAAGAAGAGTATATTTTTCTTGTAGGCAGTTACGAGCCGCCATTTTTACAAATGAAAGCAACTGACAATCCGGCTACCACACATCTTTTTTTTACTTTGGACATGACTTACATTTTTTTTACTGTACAGCATCTTGGAGGAATTTGTAAGAAAACGTAAATGCCCTACACTTTCGCGAAATTACATAGTTTGCAGTATATTAAGAAAACACGTCTTTCTAACTAAAAACAGAAAATATGAAGACAATTTTAGACAGTATGCTTCAAACTAATTGTTGTAGGGTTGTTACCGACATCTGGTAAAAAATTTCCCGCCTCTTTTTCCGATTTTAGTGAATTATATCCCGATTTTTGGGATCCCGAACAGGAAGGAAATTTAGAATGATAGTGTATTTAAAGTGCTTGATTCTCGAAGCTTTCTTGGTCATGAAAATAATTAATTCTAATTCCCTTTTTAAATCTTTGTATTAGTTTATCTCGGAAATACAGATATAATTTACGTGAACTCCCGAAGTCAATCTCCTGTTACCAGTTTCATATATAAAGGTAACCCCCTATCCAAATCAGATGCATTGATTGGATTACTACGAAAATTCCACTGGCAACTACTTCTAGTACACGGTATATCTCGAACTGTAACAATCTTTTTAAAAATAGCAAACAATTACATTTTTGGAAAGCATTGATCATCTTACCTACTTGTTAAAACTAATTTTTACTTTTGTAGCTGCTGGTTAGGAATCAAATATCTCTCGCGAATAAAACCAAACATCAAACGTCTGGAATCTATCCTGGGAACTTTTATAAATAGAAAGAGCGTCAACTCGGCTCTCGGTTGTAAACGAAGAGAAAATAAGTGGCAGAAAGCTGTACATTTATGACAATGAAAATAAAACCACTCGCTCAAAAATAATTGGCATCACCCCTCACCACAACTTCTCTCATTTGCCACCGCCGACGCATTATTTGAGAAACAAGAGAGCAATTCTAAATCTAATTCTCCAATAGAGGACGATACTATTGTCAGAAAAAAAAATCATTCATTTCTCTCTAAATTGATTGTTACGGTGTGGGTGAAAAGAACATAGATCCGACAATGCATTATTTTTAGGCTGATCGTCAGAACTCCCGAATAAAAACAAACCCCCTTCAACTGAAGCCGAAGACGAAATCCGTTCAACCAATAATATTTCCTCTGGATTACGAGGGCGATAAGTAAGTTGTATAGAGGGTTTCTTTAGCAAACGCGAATGGGGAAAGGGGAGGGGCAATGGGATAGCTATTTTGAGTGGGAGGGTGATATCACATATCAAGAACTTATATATGTGCGATGCATGTGGAAATTCTGTAATGAGTTTAATTTTTTTGTTTTAAGTCTACTTTATACATACATAGGATAATCGGGACTGGACCTACAGTTTAAAGAGGGGCCCGACCCACTATGTGCCTCGTTCGGGTATCGAACCCAGGCGATGGGGTTACCACTACGCCATCGGGGAGGCCGAGCCGACCTTCGTGGTGGAGTGGTTAGCACAGCGCGCTGCGTTCCAGGTTCGAATCTCAGTCTGGGCATGAGCGTTCTTCGTACCCCTTCATCAGTTTCATCATATCCTCCTTATCGTCGTGATTAGCCAAAAGTGGCAGAAAAGCAACGCTAAATAACAAAAGATCAAATCAAATCGAGGAGGTCTACAAAGTTAGAGACCAACAGTAAGAGAAAGAGACGAAACACGCGTGAAAGAAACAGGAGGGAGGGTATAGAGGAAGAAGACAATTGGATACAGAGAGAGAGAGAGAGAGAGAGAGAGAGGTTTTAGTTACTGAGAGGAAAAGAGAGAAAAAGAGAAAGATAGAGAGGCAGAGAGTGAATGAGAGAGATGTTAAATAATGTTAACTAGTCTGTCTTCCACAAAATGGGGAAAAAATCAAGTTATAAATCTGGAAGGGAAGTATAAAAATGCAATAAAAACTTGAAAATAATGACCAGCATCCCAAAAGGATCAAAAATGTAAATAACAAATGATGGGACACGGACTGTAATTGTGCTTCTTATGACCTTCAAGGTTCCAGAAAAATAGAAGCTCTGATTATATAACCTTTACTATCATTGGTAGCTGTGGTTACACTAAAAAAAATACTGAGGAAATACCGTTGGTGTAGGCATACATGAAACTCACCTACGCTTTGGGAAGATTCGCATATAGATTCCTTAGAATATAGAAACATTTCTAACAGAACGCAGTCTTTTCGTATAAATAGAATGATGCTAGAGAAATCTAACAAAAAGATTTCCCAACCATGAAAACGTTTTTGTTGCCGCGTATATTTAGAATCGCACCGTCGAAGGATGTCTCTAATTTAAAGGAGAAAAAACAGCTAGTTTTTGTGCCACTGGTCTAGAAAATTGAATTACATCGAACTACGTAACGTTACTTCATCGATCAGCTTCTTTTTTTTTTTCGTCAGAAACTTTTCTTGATGACGTCACAGCCAATTCAAGCGGATACATACGCGGAGCTCGAAAGCGGGAAGGTTCAAAATAGAATCTCTTTCTCTTTCCTTTCTTTTATCTTCCGAGTTTTCTCAGTCACGGGGCCCGGCACGCACAAAACAGTGACGTCGCTGGTTTGACGTAAGGTTCCTCTAAGCGGAATCTTATTTATTGTTGTCATTTGAGAATAATAAGCTGGTAGGAGGTCGGCTTGATTGATCGTAGAATTGAATCCAGAAACACGTCATGCTAGGCGACCAAAATACATTAAAGCAGTGTACATATTTATACATATATATACTTCTCGATATGACGCCAGAAATGATGTAACTTATGTGGGTACCTTAAGAGGGAAGCAACTTGCCTATACCAGCTATTTTCAAATGTATCAAATTGGATGTTGAACGCACCATGCCATTCTATTTTTCAAATTGGCAATTCTCTGAGCAACTCCAAACTAAATTCAATCTCCTGGTTATTCTTGAGTAACATCCCCCCAATACAGGATGTGACATTTCATAAGGTCAATCATACTGATTTTTTCTTTCTGTAGTTGATAAGCAAGGGCGTTCCGATAGCGGGAAAGGTTGAAGGATCGAACCTTGCCCAAAGTATTTTGCAGACCAACAATGTCTTGTGCACTGTCGATAGATGTTTGTGATTGTCCTTTCATCCATTTACTCTCATCACCATTCACCCTCATCTTCGCGATTGGACAAAAGTGGCAGAAAAACGAAGTAAAGTAAATCAATCATTCATATTGGTTAGGTTTAAGTTGGAGCTTGACATGAAAGTTAGCTAGCTTGAACTAATTATGCCAGCTAAAGTTAGTTTTAATTATATACATGAACTAGCTTTCAGGTATAACTATTATACAGTACACGCACGTGCGCATGCGGCTTTTCTCTGTTCAAGCCCATGTTGATAAGCTATATTATGTTTATTGACCCCCGCTAAGGTATGTCCCACGTAGCACCATACATTCCACGCCACCCGCTCGATCAGTGTTATCGCAGTGTGTAGGCCAGAAGTTTTAACTTGGTACAATTTCCACCACTAAACTGTCTATCGTCAGAAAGCTGTTGTTGACAAACGTAGGTTTAGTCCAAACAGGACGACTATCCATGCTGTTGTACGATGTTTCTGTTATAATTACATTCAACACACATACACCCCCCCACACACATATATACATATATATAAGATATAGGTTGATATTTTATGTATATTCTATCAGTGCTGTAATTTATATTTATCAGTTTTTCTCATTGCTTCCAGATACATGACTATAATTCGCCAGTACCACGGTGGAAGCGTTATGCACAAGATGAAACCATTTGAAGAAAACCATGGAATTCAATGGAGACCTCACTACGTGGAAGCATTACCGTCTGTTGCGGAAAATTATGAACAAATTAAGTGGATAGCTTGTTTCTAACACCTTACTGCAAAGAGATCTTTTACACATTGGTGGAGAATGATTCGAAGCGAAATACACATTCGATTCCTGTTTGTAGGTATAATATCATCCTTATGAGAATAAAAGGAATAAGCAACATGTCTGCATTTAACTGATTAATTCATATTGTTGAAGTGTACACTCTTTGTTATGGCTATTAAATAGAACAGAATAGAAAATATTTCCATTTACTAATTTACTACAGAGCGAGGTTAAGCCTTATACTGCTTTAACACCTGCATATCTGGACAATTAAAAGAAACAGTACATATATTTTTTACATTAAAGTTAAATGGTGTAACATGAATGATTATAACACACTTAAAAAATTGAAGTAAAATACAATAACTGACCAACTTGCACACACATATTTTAAAATCTGACTAAAATAACATATACGTATTACGAAGTGTTCACAAAATACAGGTTAATATCTTGTTGCTGTTGTTGCTTTGACGTATGTGACAACATCAATTGTTTTTTTTGTAATAAAAATAATATAACGTTTCAACTGTCACGGATTCAATTACATTGAGAATTCAAATTTTCGACATTCATATAGCTTTGAATCTAGACGAATTAGCGGGCTAGAAAGGAAAGAAGAGCAGGGATTATTCACTGTTTCAAAAGTCATCGATCTTGTACCGACTATGATTATATGCCAGCTAGTGTTGCCCACGAGACGAGACTTTGGCCTGTCTCGTCTCGTGGAAATGCTGTGAAATGCTGTCTCGTCTCGAAAATATTCGTTTGTCTCGGGACACATGATCAATCTCGTCTCGTCTCGAATTTTTAAAAGTCTGTCCCGTCTCGTCCCGTGGGCAACACTAATGCCAGCATAAGCTCACTGTTAACGCATACACATGGTTACATCACAAAGTAACATGTCACCATTCACAAAACCTGGAATAACGATCCTGGGATAATTTAATATAGAAATAGGCATTATGGGAAAATCATTACCCTTTCTTGAGTAATAAACTAAAAATATCTTAATATTTTAAACATTTTCATAATGCGTACATGCATGTGTTTATTCGTATCATAAATCGTAATGTACAAAATCAGATCCAAATACGAGGCATATTCGTAAAGTAAGTACCGTTTGCAAATATTGCCGCTGTAACGCTACAGTTGTGACCGTGTTCGTTCTCACTGACGTCCTTCATCCGTTAGTAAGCAACAGGCACTCGTGGGAGCAGGTCATGCTTTTTCCTCGTAGTTTTCTGAAGGTTTGAAATGTTCACGAAAATCATTGGCCCGCCGACTGTGAAGTCCGGTCTGTGATTCGTTTTCTGAATGCAAGAAACGTGAAACCGGTAGACATCCACCGTCAACTGTGTGAGGTCTATGGAGAGAGTGCAATGAGTGAAGGGATGGTGAGGAAATGGGTCTGACACAGTTCACGATGAACCAAGGAGCGGTCGGTCATCTGTTGTGACCGAGGATTTGGTGCGTGCGGTCGACGCGGAAATTCGTGAAAACAGACGCTTCACAATATCTTCGCTTTCAATGGAATTTCCACAAATTTCAAGAACAGTCCTCTACGAAATTGTGACAGATCGCCAGGAATACCGAAAATTGTGCTCAAGATCGAAGCAGCAGTGCATGGATGGCTTTCATCACAGGCGGGAACATTCTATGATGATGGGATACAAAAACTTGTGCCACGTTACAACAAATGCCTGAACAATGGTGGAAACTACGTAGAAAAGCAGTTTAAGGTCTGTAGAATGCAATGAAAATAAAAAAAGGTACGAAACTATTTTACTTTCTTTTTTACACCTCTTCGGTACTTACTTTCCGAATATATATCTTACAATTTTCATGTTATACGAGAAAGGAACTGATTAAGGAGGCAGAAAGGTGGAAAAGTTTTCTGGAGAGTGGAAGACATATTTATTAAAAGCAACGGGTTTTTATAGGTTATCGAGAATTAACAGCATTTATTTATCTACTTTATTTTCTTTACATGGGGATAGTGAGGGGCGAACTGGTCACTTGAGGGATTCTCACCCCCCTATTCCCCACTGGCAAGGTTCCTGGATTTTCCTGCCATGACTAATTTAACTAGAAACAGCCAGACCCGATTCATCTGTCAAGGGAACTTTATAATAACTAAAGTTTAACCCCTTTGCACACGCAACAGAATTTCTCATTCTGTGCCGGTAGAACCTGAACCACTTTCACCACTAGCCCCTGAAATACTAGATGACTGGACGAGTCCAAACACCAAAGGGGGGTGGACAGAAACCTGCTGAAAATCACACTTTGAGCTCCATATCAGTATGGGTTCAATTATTTACTTTCGCTCGATTTTTAAAAATCTTTGTTAAAACTGTACCGTTTTCACCAAAAGTTTCAGGACAATGACATTTTATACTAGGCATCCCAACTTCCACAAGGAGTTGGTAAGTTGCCTGTAGAGTTCCATGTAATTTAAGGGTTACCAGGTGAACAATGTGTGAAATGAAGTAGAATAATTGCAAGGCATTAAATGTTTGAAATACAAACAGTTTCATATTATGAAATGTGAATATCTGAAAAATGACAGTCTAATTAGCATAAATCATTTTTGTTTTATTTTCTTTATAATTTATTTTAAAAGCAGGTTTTATGAGCAGGCAACAATTCCGAAACACATGAATCTCTGGACTTCGTTCTGGATTCATTTGGAATTTAATGGAACGGAAAATCATAAGTTTGTAAGGTAAGCATTTCAAACAAAGAAAATTGCATTACAATGTCCCTGACAAACCAACTGGCAAATCAACGAATTGGAGTAACAGTCTCATTCATCTCATCCATTCAACTGGAATTTTCTTACATTTTGACTTTAGTGGTGTTGATTTGTGTTGCATTCGATAGGGCTATCAATATTAAGATTTGAGCAATTAGCGTCCAATTATAAGCATACCTAATATGTAAGGTATCTGAAGTCAATATGACCTACCTAAGGTTTGCGATTGTTTCTAATGGCGTACAAAGTCAAAAAGGCAAAACTAATTGCAAGATTCAAAAGAGAGAACATTTCTGGACGTTTACTGAAAACACTGTTCTACAAAAAAAAAACTTTTTTCTTTTTTCTGGAGAAAAAAGTTCTGATTCCTATTGCAAATTTTGCGCTGATTTCAATTCTGTATTTAGATTTTCTCTGTCGGGGATAGTTTACGAGTAATCGTGATTTTAATTTTATCTAAAATTCTTGCAATTTTAAGGTGAATACTCAGTGAACTCATGGAATAATTTAATCATCCTTTCTCGAAACCTAGTATATTATGTTTAGAAGTTATAAATGTGATATGTGACACAATATTTGCACACAGAATTGTTATATAGCCTAATACTTATTTTCAAAAAATATAATATTTTTTTTTGCAATTTATATTGCATATAACATTATATCCATGCTCTTTTTCCTTTGTCTGTTAGACATGCTTCAAACTCTGGATTTGCTGAAGTTCTCTAATTTGAGGTCCCGCAAAGTACCTTTCTTTCGCTTTGCTGGTGAAAGACGAGGCAATTTGTTTGAAATGCACTTAAATCTTCTTCCAGTTGTGTCCATAGCCTTTACAAATTGTTTCGTAAGGCCTAGCGTAGTGTGAAGAGGGGAAATAGGAACATCACACACTGTATAATTTTTCTCCCACTTGACAATTTCATTGAGACCAATTCTCTTTTGTGCAGTGGTTCTTCTGTCACGGGTATACGACTTGCAGAGGAAGCAGGTATACTTTGTGTAACCATGTTGCATTACCAATATCATTGCAACTATCTTGAAGTCGCCAATTATCTTCCACTTATGCCATTATATTCCATGGATTTCTTCTCATATCCCTGGACCTAAAGGAAATCGATAAGGATGGAAAATATTGGATAGATCTTGCCTAGGATAGGGACAGATGGAAGGCTTGTGTTGCTGCAGCCATAAGCCTTTGGGCTTAAGAAGCTAGAGAGTTAGTTAGTTAGCTTCTAATATCTCACAGGTTTCTTTGTGACGTCAGAAGAACGTATGAACGTTGATTAAACCACTAATGTCGTTGCGATCAGTCGGTAGGTGGTCAGTTTCAAAATAGGCTCGTTTGCCTAAATTTAGTAATGTTTGTGCTGGGGTGGAGATTATATTGGTCGATTTCAATGTAATGTTTGTAGTAATTCTTCATGATAGATCGAATCCTCTTCTTCTGCCTTGCGAAGGCCAACTCTCCACTCCACAGATGTAGCAGAAGCTACCTGGTTGATTTCGAGAGGCAAAGTATATCAACTTAAACAAAAGCTGAAAACACAATGCTTAGTATTTTGACAATAACTTGCAGGTACATCATGCAGCTTAGTAACAGAACTGCCAACATCTGAAACAGAAGCACAAAAGCAGATGTTGCCAACTGCTCATCTGACAATTCACTGCATTTATCACGAACGGTGAATCTGATTAAAATAAGACTCTTTATTTCCATATAACTAAAAAACTGTCCCTGATAGCGAAATTCTAATTACGCATTTGAATTTCCCATACCAAATTCCTTCAGAAAAACTTATTTTCACATAAGAAATAAAACCTTTGTAGAACAGTGAAATTGGAGCCAATTCCAAATAATAACATGGGTGCAGGGAAGATTTTATTAAAAAGTTGCGTTTAGACCATATTGGGTACATATGTACCAATATAGCCTAGTCATGTATTTTGTTCTTTCACTTCAAAATATGCAACAGATTATAAAGAAAGTACCACAATATCGTTTTTATAGGTAGATGAGTATATTGATACACTTACATTTTATTTACATAATGACATATGAGATTTGGACAAAGAAATAAGAAATAACTTTGTTTACAAACAAATAAACGAGGAAGTGACGTCACAATTTGTTACCAGAAGACCATGGATTACACATCACAGTCTGGGAAAATGAAAGATCCGTATCATCCTTAGTAAGTTTCACACACTCTAAGTGAACATAAAAGTAACAAATGTCACATTTGCGCGTGTCTTTCACGATATATTCCTACGCAGGCCATACTGAGTCCACCTTACATAGTGTTATTTTTTCCTTCTTTATTAACGGGACTTTATATTAAAGTCTAAACTAAATACACTGTTGTAAAGTACAAATTATGAGCTATCAAAATATGGACTAGAGATATAAACACCTATCAATTGGAAGATATAGTAAGTACTAATAACTTACTTGTGCAATATTAGATTACGTAGAACACATTCACGAATTTCAGCTATTTTGCTTCTTTATCCTCAGGTTACTGTACTTGTTACAGCCAAAAGGTTCAATCACAGACAAATGTATTTGTATATGTATTAACCTAATACATTTGTCTGTGGTTCAATCATGTCATTCGGACAGTCTAAATGACATACTAACGCCAACTGTTGAATTAACCTTGCAACTACTTGGAAACAGCAAATAGGCCATATTGGGTACTAGGCCATATTGGGTTTAGGTGCCTTAGGCTAAAAAGACAACGCTTGTGAGTTTTAAATTAATGGAGACCTCTATTTCTGGGGAACTACTGGGAAACATCTATAAGCTTATAAGGATAGCAAACCCACTAAGCTCATTTCCTCTTTCAGAAAATAACAAATCGTACCCTCCCTTAATGTCTAAGAAACTCCGCTACTACATTTCAACTAGGAATGGTATTGAGATAAGACAAGTCGAGACTTGCTACAACCTCGTCTCGTATTCTGTGTGTTGAGGTCCTTCTCGTTCTTGTCGTGTGTGCTCTCGTTTTGGTCTCGACTCAAAAAATTGTCAAAACTTATTCTAGATTCACTTTGTGCTCAGTTAGACTAATTGGGACAAGATCTATACTAAAGTGGCATTCGAAGCACTGTGCATTGTGGAACCCACTTGATTATATGGCGAGATATCCTATCAATTCGCCCTGAGCCGCGAAATATTTAGTATAAGTAATGTATACATCTTACCACCACTCAAACTTTCACAACGTATAGATGTTATTTAGGCAAACAACTTTCCTTAATACCGTTTTTCTGCTTGATTCCTTGCTTCGACGCTTAAAATCCTCGAAATAAGGAATTTTACCTCGAATATATGAAAACAGGCAGCACAGATTCACAATTGTCACTAATGTATTAACTTTGCAATTAAGATCGAGTATACGACTGTTAGATAATATGAACAAGATATCCGCCTCGTATGTCTGCATAAGTCACACAGTAATGCAAAATTATTTCAAGAAAGTTCTTCGAATATGATAGCAAAGTTTCGAACGAGATCAAGTATTGTCTCGTTTTGATTTTTACATAGATTTATCTCGGTCTTTTCTCGAAATTTGAGAGGAAACAGACTTGTCTTAGTGCCATCCTTATTTTCAACAAAATCTCTCTGTATATGTGTTCAGGTATAGTTTTCCCGAACACTCTCTGACAAAGTTATGAAAATAATGCACGACCTCTCTCTGAAAAACTGCGACATGGAAGTATTTCAATCCTTCATTTTGTTATTTTACGATTCTAGAAATTATACTATTATTTTCAGTGAATTTGAGATGCACTTAGTCCTAAGAAAGGGTCGTCCCTCATAACTGACATTTTCATTATTCCGAGTTAAAAATAGTGGGCTGTGTAGGATAACAGAAATACCTGCAATTAATGTATCTGATAAAATTATGAAATTTCGATACATTTATTAATGTATAAATGGGGGAAATATAAAAATTCTTCTTACAGTTATAGAATATGAAAAGTTATGATTTAAATTTCACAGGTAGTAAAAGATGTCAACAATTTTTTTGGTGATAATTACTTTCGGAAAATTCCCTTTGGAAAATTCAAATGCGACGAACGTCGATTATATACTCTTCTGAAGCAGATTTATATCTTATCTTCCAATCGACTACTTATTAGAAAAGTGTTTTCATCCCTATACAAAGAGGCATTAGCTTGCAGCGTTATATCCTCAAACTAAACTTTTCTAAACTAAACTAACCGTTTCACACACATTTTAAACAATTTTCATCTCCTGAAAAAAAAAAATTCAAGAGCACAGATCAAGTGAACTTAATAGAAGCATAGGTTTACAACGATTTGAATTCTTCTGGAAAGGAAGATAATGTTTGTAAATACAAGAAACGTTTTGCGCTGAGCTATTAGATAATACGATCTTGCAACAGCGCCTTACGTCTGACAAATTATTTGATGGGGTTCAAAAGGTACAATTTAGATCTGCGGATTAAGGAGGTACTGTACCACCTTCAAAAACGTAGGGAGTACAATGCACCCCTGTACCCCCCTTCCTGCGCCACAGATTATAGCCCACATTATATTACCAGCAACTGGAATTCAGTCAGCGAGGCTTAAAAACACTTTTTTAGAAGACACGTGTTCAATACGAAGTTCATCACTGCCTAGAGCTAGTTTCTAAATTAAAGATCCTGGGTTCGTATCTTCTGAGGTCTTTCATCATATTTATCATTACCTATGCACTTTCATATTATTTTCACGTAATCTGTCTATTGCATTTTGACGAAGTGGGGCAGCAGGTGATTTCCCCTTCGCGCCGCCCCTGAATGAAATGTAATTATGTGGGCCCAGAAATGGACATAATAACAATAACAAGAAGAAGTATTACTATTACGTCTGGTACTTAATCCAACAGCACTCAAAACCACCATGAAATAAAATTTTATTCACCATGCACAGAAAACAATGATGCAACTTATAAGTATTAATTGTTGCTGGAAATGCAAGAATTATGCATGTCCAGTTAGTTAAGGGAAATTCCAACGGCACAAAGAAGAATTTGTATGCATTTCTTGTTCTCTTACGTTAGAACAGGAGGACAGGTGTCGCACAAAACGCAATTAATGGTCACTTTCGTTTTCCCTTTTACATAACAATCTTTTTTTCCTGTTATTTATTTGGCCAGCTTTTAGGAATTCCACTGGACAACGGCGCGCATGGTTGTTGCCCTTCGTTACGTATTAGCATGTGTTTGTGTGTTTGCGGCCGAGTGAGTGTATGCGCGCGTATGTGTCTTCATCGTGGCGTATTCAGGTCGCAGGAGATGTTTAAGTTACGATATCAGGTTCCACTCATTAGAAATTCAACTGGCCGCTCGAGGAACGTATGTACAAACACACACACACACACTCACTCTATCCGAGTCATTAATTTTATGTCTTTTCTCGTTATTGCATGCGTTTTCCTCCAAACTCTTTTCTAACGCTGTTCCTGCACTACTCGTTCGAAGCTACTTGAAAGCTAAGAATGATCTAGATTGTGATAATTCCGTACAGAAAGGCTTGAGAGAACTCTATACCACGCTTCGTCATTTCGTTACCTAACAGTTGCATACTAACTGTACTTGTTCTCAACGGAAGATAGATGCTGACCTCGGTGGCGGAGTGGTTAAGCGCAGCACCCTACAACGCCCGGTGTCCCTGGTTCGAATCCCGTCCTGGGTGTTCTTTGTAAATATCTCGTCATCAAATTCATCACATCATCACTCATCCTCATCGCGAATAACCGAAAGTGGTAGGAAAGTAAAGTAGAATAAACCAAATCAACCAATGAACGAAAGATAGACCTATGGATCTTAGAATTATGTGTACATATCTATAGGCATCCACCACAGAATATTTTTAATTTGGAGTCAAAACATGTGTTCTTAAGTGCTGACATCGAGGAGTCCCGGGTTCGAATCCCGGACTGGACATGGGTGTTCCTTGTGAATGTCCCTTCATCAATTTCATCATATCATCACTTATTCTCATCGTCGCGATTTGCCAAAATTGACAGAAAAGCTACGCTAATTGTTTGAAGTGCACTCTATGAAGAGAAAGGCTAATCGAGACTGGGCCCACAGTTTAAAGTGCCATCCAAACCACTATGTGCCTCCACCGGGTATCCACCCCTTGATTACAAAGGCGACGACGTTACCACTACGCCATTGGGAGGCCGTAAATAACAAATATCAATCAAAGAAACAGACTGACATCGTATTTATGTATCATCGGCCGAGAGAAGTGTTTTGAGGGACAGAGAGAAAAGTTTGTTTTAAGTTAACTTTATGTCCAGTTAAGCAAATAGTTGTCAGTGTGCCTCCACCAGTGATCGAATCCGGGACTCCTAGATTGCAAGGCGGCAGCTTTACAACCATACAAACAGAGAAGTAAATGCTTAAGCTGAAACAAAAAAAAAATAGATTAAGTCTGTAGCTCAGACCAATTGTTTAAGTATCCTCGAGAAATTTGCCAGAAGATGCATCAAGAAATGCATCAATTGATGTATTAAAGTGCAGCTCGACATAGAAAGACATACTCACAAAAATGCATCAAACTGCAAATTCGATTCTTGGCAAAGGGCAAAAAAAAAAATGAAAACACTTTAGTGCATCAATCGATGCGTTTCTAGTGGATAAAAAAAAATCATTCATTTAGTTTTCTGTCTGTACCATACCTAAAAAGAGTCAAAAGACACGTGAAAGAAGTTGTAGAGAATGAGAATGAGAATGAGAGAAAGATGAAAAATGATTCAGAGAGGGAGAGAGAATCCATAACTGCTAGAGTTCGTGAGATATCATTGTCTTGCAGGTATGGGCGTATATATAGCTCACGTAAGGGGGAGGGGTTCAACTGTTGGGTCAATTAGGGTTCCCATATTTCATAAGTGAAAATCCGGGACACTACTAACCGGTAGCTTGTTAGAGAGCGGGGGGGTCTGGAACCAATAAAGTTGTATGTATGTATGTACAACATAACTGTCATTTACATCACACATTGCGTGGGAACTTTATTTGAAAACTGCGGACTGAACAGATAGCCACCCAAGCACTGACTCTTTATAGTAAGCATGTTACTATACATTGAAAGAGAATGGTAACTGAAATTCAGCACTGCTAGCAGACGGCGGCGCCATTGTGAAGTCAAAGATGTTTGCAGTATCGTCTGTACCTCGTTAACTCTTGTATTATGGAAAGGGAGTGGTTCAATGTAGAGTTAGATTATTTTGTAAAATGAGCATCTTAAAATTACGTCCACGCATTTAAATATAAAAAAGTTCCGGAAAGTATAGTCTTAATCATTTCTTCTTTCCCACCTGATTCCAAGACATTAGTGCATCCTGAAGAAACTATTCGGAACACCGGGACAAATTATACCATTCCGGGATTGTCCCTGAAAATCCGGGACGTATAGCGTCCCTAGGTATGATCTGGCTATCAAAATCCACTCTGCCACCACATAAAAGGTCACACATTTATTAAATTAAGTCTATCTACGAACTTCTAACTTATCCACATAAAATGACCACAAAATGCTTTTGAAAAAGCGAATCCCAGCTTCTCTTTAAATAAGAATTACAATGTTAGAATTAGTATTTTCCTCCTTGCTACAAAATTGAAAATAACATCATCGGTGTTATTTTAATATTCGTATGTACACTTAACAGAACAGGGTTCATTAGTCGAGGATATCCTGTTGAATTGCGAGGACATTATTTCAACCTCCTTAATGTTAAACACATCCTCTCGGGTGTTGAAGATGAAACTGGCAGTGTAGACAAGATCACCAACAATTTGTGCATATTTGAGTACAAGAGCTTGTCACAATTTTCTACTGCCTACAATGCAGACCCTTGACATGTCTTTTCAATTACTCTTTGCCACATTTTTCATTCAGATTTGAAAATGTAAAAAATATCAACCAGGCCATCCAACATTTTGACACACTGTTCAAATGAATGAGGAATAGGCATTTCATATTGGAATAAGTTGTTGCAATTTTTCAATGTGTTGACTGTGTTCAGAGAAACTTGGGTTCAAAATGGTCCAAAAATTGACAACAGTAAATTGTTGATTGATTGACTTGCTTTATTTTACTTCGCTTTTTGTGCCACTTTTGGCTAATTTCCAAAGATCGGGATGAGTGATGATATGATGAAATTGATGAATGGACACCCACAAACGCCCATGACGGGTTTCGAACCCGGGACCCACGAATGTACTAACCCCGGGGGGTTGCTCCTTTGAGAAGACTCGAGGAAAAAAATATAACTGATTTGACAGTCTCAATATCGCAGAAATTCCACAAAATGGGCAATAGCCAGGGTTAAAATATGTGCAGAACAATGTACAATGCTTTTGGACACTTCTCTGAAATAATCTACTTATCTCACCCCCTTAATTCTACCACCCATTGCATCAGCACCATCATATTCTTCACCACCTATTTTTTTTCAAAATCCACACCCACTCAACCTAGAGAGAGTAGAAGTACTAATAGCTGAAGCTAACCCAGATGCAGTTACAATCTCCAATAGGGACAAGTTTCCCATTCCGATCTATGTAGATTGATTGATTGATTTAGTTTATTTTACTTCGCGTTTTGTGCCTCTTGGCTAATTTGCGAAGATGGGGATGAGTGATGAAATGATGAAATTGATGAATGGACATTCACAAACAACCAAACCCGAGCGGGATTCGAACCCGGGACCCTTGGCGTCGCAGCGCGATGTGCCAACCACTCGGCCACAGGGTCCGGCATTCCGATCTAGAGTTTGGAAAATGGTTTATCGACTTTCGGGATTATCAAACAGAAATTTCAAAGTATCAAGAAATTAGAACCTGAGGAATACTTAAATCTTGAATGGTAACAAACCATATGGGCAATTCCTAATAAAATTATAATGTAAGTTCACAAGCAGCTACTTCGGCAGAAATTACATGTGGCATTATAGAATTTGTGAAATGTCAGGAGTTTTCTAAGTATTTTCCAGAGAAATTCCGAAACTATCAGGAAATTGCAGACATTTGCTTTGCAGTCCCATCTGGTGTGTGAAATTAATTTCTTTCCCATCCGTATCCCGTTCTATACGCTTGTAATTTATGAGAACAAAATAAGTCTGAAGAATTTTTTACGAACAAGTCTCTGCGGATAGAACAGGTAATCCGGTAATTATACTGAATCGAAGGGGAGGGGGGGGGGTTGGACCCGTTGGACCCCCCCTTAAATACGCCCATGCTTGCAGGCATACAAACGTACCAGTCAAGATAATTTATCTTTCCAGTTGCAGCAGTTTTCAAGATATCCAGGAACTGACGAGTGACTTGGCTCCCAAAAGTACTTTTGTTTCTTTGCCAAACTTGATACATACTCGTACATAGGATAATCAAGACTGGGTGGATCTAAGTGAGATCTTTGATCACTGAACTGCTCCTTCATCGGGAATTAATCCTTAGCGAAGATTGAATAAAAGGCGATAAGGTTAACCACCAGTTATGGGGGAAAACAGTATTGTACTAAAGGATGTGTTATATTGCTTCGGATTCGAATCCCATGGTGGATATTTCTTTTCCGTTAATATCGCGCATAAAGCAGATCTGGGGGTTGCTTATCATCGAATAGGACTGTATGTAAGGTTGATATCTGTTAAATATCGATATCGAGTCTATGTATCGAGTATCGAAAATATTGACGTCGATATTGATATTGGCGATACGTTAATATCAATATCGAGAAACGAGAAATCAGCGAAGTCGATATTTTTAGGACATCGACTGGATATCGACATATCGAAATAACGCAACATGTATTTTATATGTGTGGGATGGCTGTAAGCTACCTTGGCTGTGGTGCTGATCACATCACTTCCACTATGACAGAGATCGAGAATGTGTAGAGCTGTTACCAGTGATGTGCCGTAGACTATAAGTTTACGTCTACATGCGTTGTCTACACGTAATCTACGTTATAACACCATTAAGCCTTGTTTCCATGATTATGAAAAAATATAAATATGCTGACCAAGGCAGTAATTTATTTTATTAAAAACATAAACTAAACGTAACGTTTCAACCTTCTAGCAAGGTCTTCATCAGACTCTGTATCAAGTACAAAAGTCTTGTACTTGATACAGAGTCTGATGAAGACCTTGCTAGAAGGTTGAAACGTTACGTTTAGTTTATGTTTTTAATAAAATAAATTACTGCCTTGGTCAGCATATTTATATTTCTTCGTAATCTACGTGTAGATTACATTGGATTGTAGTTTACATAGACTACGTAGACAATCTAAAGTGCATTAAAATTAATTTTCAAGGGTTTCATGAAAGGAAAGTGACATTTTCAACTATATTGGTTACTAACGAAATGAAATTAATCCTTTTTACAACAAAATGTATCTTCTCTTCTATCATCAGCTATGGCCGAAGATAAATAGTATGCAAAAAACAACAACAGATGGCAGTCGTGAGTCAAGAGTGGTCTTTTTCCCATAAAACACTAGAATATTTCCTATATTAGGTTTCTTCCTAGGTAAGAAATTGTTCGAATTTGGAAGAAAGAGTATGAAAAGTTCTTCTCGCACATCAGCAACTGATGCGCAGTATAATTATCTTCTAATTCCACGGCGCCCTTTGGTAAGTTATCACCTTTTGCCATGTTGTTTACATAGATTACGTAATCTACGTGTATATCAGCCCTGGCCCAAAACCATGGTAACGGTTGAAGTTTCTGCGTGCGATGACGTGTGACCGGCCAAGTGAATGCATCACTTCAATGTGAAGTCACGTGAAATGACAGAACGACAGTGCTGCAGTATGCAGATATTAAACACCAGAACAAGAACAATGTCTAGATGAGGATGTGTACTACAGGCATGCTACAGGCTGTGGAAAAGGAGATGCGATAACCACTAACGCCGTCAAACGGTTGGGCGGGAACTTTACGTCACATACCATGAAGAAGTAATAGGATCTGAGCTGATTATGTCCTTTGCGATTAGTCCACTCAGGATTAGTACACTTCATCAAATGATTTACTAAATCTCATCAATTTACATTGTCGAGTTCATTATTTGTGTTATTTTTGGTTTAGGTTCAACATCTTCTCCGAAGAGAAAATTATGTTCTTTTCTTTGTATTCCTTGTCCCTGTACATCCAGGGTCAAGGAAGTCAGTAATAAGGTGTATTATATACAGTGTACAACTATATATTGAATTGTATCTTCTCCAAATATGATGTATAAAGAAACAAACTGCCGGATAACTAAGTGAGGTGAGTGTACATTTTTATATTACTATTATAGTTAGTGGAACCACAAGCAAAGAAACCTGTGCAGACTCGCGACTCCTGTGCACCGTACTCCAGTGTGGAGGGGAGGGGAGAGTGGAGCAGCTCTCTTATAGCCCGAGTTGAACGGAAGAGGAGGAACGTACGCGGGGACTTTTCGACGAAGGTTCTTTTTCTTGTAGTCGCTCTTATAAGGAAGGGGAACTGTGATTGGACATTCATCTATTTTATCACTTCTTCATCATCTCAATTGACTTCAATGGCCGGAAGAGCAAAGTAAATTTATCAAATATAAATGCAAACACGTACAGTTTAATAAATAACCAAAATAGAATGAAAAATTAGCAGTTTGTATTTTTATTGCTTTATGTGAATATGTAGAGAAAAATGAGAGAGAATTGTACACCAATGGCAAAAGAAATGGTAGGCGAATTGCCCATCAACATTTTCTTCCAGTCTGTTTTCCCCAATCTGGTGATCACAAATTGGAATAAGCAGAGGACAACATCTGCTTTCCATTATTTAAAACAACACAGGATGTAGAAAAAAATATGAAAATAACGATGAACAATTTGCCTACTATTATCTATCTCTTCAAGAATAAAAATACATCTAAATTTAGAAACACACTAAGGAGCTTGCTAATGTAACATTTGTTATATAGAAGATTATTTGTGTCATATTTTCCATTAATGGACATTAACTTTAAAACTTTTTCTTATTATTACAAAATACACTACATTACTTCTTAACTTTCTTAAAGTATTATTGTTTTTACTAACTTATTAGATAAAACTAGACTATAGGTTAATTTCCTTCTATTCAAAATTAGACATTAATATTATTGACATATCTCATATCATAGTGAAACTTATATGATCAAGTGAATAGAACTCAATGAATTAATCTTTGTAGTTGGCTGTACGCCTTTAATTTTGTTTTAAATTAATGTTTCAAGAAAACTACATTTCTGCCCTGAAGAAAAAAGTATTGACGGATTGAAATTATTCCAATCAAAATTTATGTGTCTTTACTCTTTACAATTCGTTTAACTAACTCCATGACATGCCCGACTATGAGTAATTATCCTTAGGAGAGCACAATTCATCCACCTTTCTCCAATTCATATTTCATATGATTGTTAAGGACCGCTGCTGCGAGACTTCATATCGCTAATTATTCACGCTATCTATTGTCACGATTAATACTACTATTCATTTTCATTAATTTCTTCATAATTCCCACATAGGTATGAGGATGAGTTTAAATAAATATACCTTGTATCATCTTAAATTTAACTTCTGACATGCAAATGAATGATACTATCATTGCTTCAAATGTTCAAGTTATGAAATATCAAATTTATTGCTTATTTGCACGGCATAAATATATGATTAGAGGATGAGAATGTGAATATATTTTACATTTTATAACAATTAACAGTTTGTCAGAAACATAAGTGGAATGCAAGTATCATCATTTGTTAAAATATAAACATGCACAAACATGTTGTGCACTGAGGAAAAAATACAAGTGCATAGCCTAGTGTAAATATAGCGTACATAAATGCTCATTTGAACTTTTCTTTTCTGGTATGCACAGCATATTATGTTCAACGTACTTGGAAGATGTATCTTGTGCTGAACTAAAATAAATAATAATAACAAGTGGTGTGCGGTGTCTCGAAAAGTCGGGACCGGGATCGGAAAGAAAAATTCCGTCCCGATCCCGAATTCAGCAAATGACTTCCCTACTTTTCTGGATCCCGAGCAGTCGAGAAATACCGAATGGTCATTTTAAAACGATATTAATTCTTGACGTTTTCTACATTACAAGTGTCTGGAACTTATGGGAAATTGTTAGTTTTCATTCCAGATATGCAAAGACAATCACTTAAGGTGAAAATGACGTGTAGAATTTGAGATTTTCAGAGCCTCGGGAAATTTCGGAAATTTTCCGTCCCGAATGTCGGAATTTAAAAACAATTACCGTTCCGATCAATAATATTCTGTCCCGCATAACAATAACTAGCCATCGATATTTATTTTCAATTTGTCTGAAGCCACAAAATGTAAATGGGTGGAAATGCTCATTTGTGTACTCGATTTCGTGTGTCCAGTTTCTGGCATAGTTTCCTATCTGCATAGTGCAACACTAGCGCATAGATTTGGAATTCATTTCATGGATAAATTCACCTCTTACCGTCGTTTCGTCACCACGAGTAAACAACAGATTGGCCCAACCTATACTTCTAATAACCTTGGTGTATATAGTAGTTTACGTGTAGAATGTAGACTATCGTTGTTTACGCGTAGACGCACATCACTGGCTGTTACCTACACAACCCAGTGTGTCTTCATGACGAGGTATAATACACTGCACAGAAAACAGCTAATGCTTTCCATTTCAACATACACACACACTATCTATGAACAACCGTTCGGTGCATAAATCAGCAGAGTGATTTCTTTGAGCAGTATCTACTATGCGAAATTTGATCAACGTAGTTTTCAATCGGTAAATCACTTATGATCCTTCGATACCTTCCTCGTTCTGAGCTGCTTTAATATATTTCCTGTCTCCCTTTTCGGAAATGTATTTAATTTTGTGCTTCCAATTTCTCATATACATATAAACACTTTAAAGTCAACATGCGTCTCCCACTTTTCGCTGTGGCCGAAGTGCTTCACCGGCGAGTAAGAAAGTTGCCCACTTTCATTGCCAACAAAGCTGTATTGTTGTTGTGCTTCAGGCTACAGTCCAAGAATGAAGCCTCGCTCAACCATTCAGGTTATTAATAGCAAGGAATATTTCCATAATTTTCTTCACAGCTTGAGGCTATGATGATATCACGCCTGTAACAGTTCCTGCACATGGTTAAATTATGTAACATTGTATGGCAATTTTGTCGTTCAGGTGGTTCTATTGTATTAGATTGGCTGGTTTGAGATTATTGTAACTTATGGATTTCTTTGTTACCTGACAGTAGTCTAATTCGAAGTACAAAACAGATGAAGATGTAGGCTTACTTGTTTCAAGGTTAACAACTAAAATAATAAGTTTTAATTACATCACGTTTGCCTTTACATAAATATTTTCACATGCAGTATGCATGCGAATTTGTAACAGTTCTTCACAAGCACAAAGAATAACGACATCAAAGCAGTGGCGGCGATTGGATGCCAAAACCGCGAAAAAGGGCCAAGGACAGTTTACTTTCTCTTGTATACAAGGCTTAACATAAGTTTTCACAGTGAGGGAGCAAAAAGGTGTGCGTGTGTGTGGGGGGATGCCCTCCTACCCCCCCCCCAAATTTCCGCCCCCTGCATCAAAGTAAAAATAACAATGATATCATCATATTATCCTGAAAGGAAGAAAATATATATGATTTGAGTATTTGAATCAATATATTTAAGAAAAACGAACAATTTTCGAAAATTATTTAGAATTATCTTTCATGTGCTTGTAAGCAAATGCTCACATATACATCATACTTTAAATGTAGGAAAACATGTCTACTCCATCAGTTGGTAGAGCATTTGGTTACCACGCCGAAGACCTGGGTTCGAATCCCGGAACAGGTGATCTGGACCAGAAATTTTTCCAGTCATTTACCTCTATCTGCGCGACTCTGAGGCCCACCCAGCCTCGTCTCTATGGATACCTGGGGGCGACCCTGCGGGGTAAAGGCGGCCAAGCGTGATGCTGATCACATCATCCCAACTACGGCCGAGAACAAGAATATGTGGAGCTCTATACCTCCACATCACACCATGCCTTCATGGCATGCACAGGGGTACCTTACGTTACCTTACTCCATCGGAGAGGATCAAGTTTCTTTCTAAATACCACAGAAATTTGGTCTGTTAACGAGACAATGGCGGAAATCAGCTTTGGTTGTTGAGCTTACGTTGGTTTTAAACTGACGTTAATAATGGCATTATGGAACATCACATCATTTAGCATACATTTCTTTTGCATTAAATAATATAGAATTAAATATTTAATATTATCGAATGAGATTTATCAGCATTGATATGAATATATTCTAGAAGAGTGTTAATTATAGAACCTCTCTGCAAAACCAGTATTATATTTCTAAATTGTTCTTCACGCTTTGGTCACCCATTGATTGACTTCCTTTATATTTTCGCAATTTTCATTTCTCTGCCCACAGTGGCAGTTTTAGCCCAATATTTCAAAGTTAAAACATAAGTTTACTTTATGCTGGGGTATGCTAATCGAGACTGGGGCTGTGGACGCGAAGTACTCGGCAACGTGTCTTCGAGGCTCGAACATCTTGAAAGCGTGTTCAGTTTAATAGGCTACAAAGCCAGAGGTCACAGGTTCGAACTTTCAGTAAGGTATGGATATATCATTTTCTTTCTCCTATCATCCATCGAATCGTTCATCTTCACCGTCGCAATTAACCCCGAGGCAGAATATCGACGTAGAAAGAGGAGTGACGATGAAGATGACGACGTCACAACTGCGCCATTGGAGACCAATGCAACGTTAGCATGATAGCTCAGATCCTCACAAAATATCAAAGCAAAGCAATATTTTTTCTTACTGTTAAAAGAAACAACTTAAAACATACATAATAATCACACACTCATTTCCATAACCATAAATGCAATGAGATTTATGCTAATGATAAAAAAATATATACGTGTAATTTTCATTAAAAATAAGGCAAAAGCATTCATTTATTGTTGCGAGCAAGACTCAAAACATTTTTATATAACATTAATAGTACTAAGCCGGAAGATTCAACTATGGAAAAATACAGTAATAATGTATGAATTTCCCCAAGACAACCATGGCGACTTCAAAATTGAAATAATTTCGTCCTCGAAAATGCATTCAAATTTAAGTTAAGAGATTAACAAACATCTCCTTTTGATTTCTCGTACAAAGTTTCTTTTAATTCCACTTTTATAGGGACTAGTGGGTCAGGCACGTATCCAGGAATTCCTTTCGGGGGGGGGGGACTCAACACCATTTTTTAAAGGGGTATAGTAAGAACCTCACAATTATATGTTCTAGACCAGTGGTGGCAATTGGGTTCCAAAACGGGGGTGCGGCGGGGGGTGCGAAGGGCGTTTCAAGGAAAGTTTACTTTCTCTTGTTAGACAAGGCTTAACATTAAGAGGCCATAATGTTGAGGCAAGAAAATAAAAAATGGGGAGCAACTATCCCTTAAATCGTCGCCACTGTAAGGCTGTGCTGTCATTTTAATGAGAACGTGAAATCGGAACATTTTTTACCACTCGACTCCTCTGTTTCCATGCATTAACATTGTGTGCCGGAACCATCTCAGTATGTGTGTTTGTCCATTTCTTGTCATCAGCCATAAAAACATCTATGGTGTCTTTGAGTGTTTTTACGAAGCTGTTACACATGCACTGGATGGACAATCCACTCAAATTCCATTCAAATTGTGGCCTGCGAACTGGACGCAGACAGCTATCGATTATTTCTCTCCGATTCGAGCCTGAACACCACTAACGTGTCTTATCCTCCCATGTTTGCAGCTCTTATAAAAGCCGAAACCCACCAAATTGTTCAGATTCAGGCCTTAGCACTCACAAATGTTCAAAAATGTCTGTCACAGTTTCCGCTGTCTTGTCATATATCGGCACGAAACAAAGGAAGTCTTCTGGAATACAGGTGTATCACGAAACAATTAATGCACAGTGAAAACCCCTTCCGTTCCCAACACATCTAATGTTTCGTCTCCCAGTATGTTCAAATGCTTACTCATTTATCTCCAGTGACCTGCCCAAGGGAGGGTTGGTGAGGTCATAACCCCATTTGACCCAGTATTCCTTTTAAAAAAAAGAAAAAAAAGAGGAACGTCGAAGACAGGAAAAAAAAATGGCAAAATCTGGACTGACCACCAAAAATAGTATGCGTAACCCCTCTACCTTCCGAAATTCCTGGACACGCCTCTCTCTATCTCGGACCGGACACATTTTTTAAAATCAACTCACCAGAAGTTTTTATCATTCCGTATTGGAGATTGAAGTAAGATGCGATTCTTCCTGCAGGTTTGGATATGATCCTTTAGGGTGCTGTCGTCTGCCTGCCTTCACACCTAAACTTAACAAGGCCCTAATTTTCCATCCTTGTGACTTGGATTTTCAAGACTTAGGAAGGTTTCAGACCGAAGGGACACGCGATACATGTCGATTGGAATGGGCCAATCAACAGCAACGTTTCACACCGTAGCAACACAAAAGGCCGCAGAAACCTAATCTTCAGGCGACACGGTGTGAAATCTCCCTTATTAGGCCACTGTCATTGTCACCTCGAAGTAGTAGCTCTTGTTGACCACAGAAAAAAATTCTCCTCAACCGGTGGGAATGCTCCTGTAAACATTTTAACGAATAATCGTTTGAAGTCAAAGATGGCTAGGTGGCTCAGTTGGTAGAGCCCTGCTTTGGGTCCTAGTAGAGCCTGCAATTTCCGCCTAAAATGTCTACATATGCAACATCTTCTTGCTTTCTCTTCTCGACATACATACAATTTTAGGCTGTCTCTTTATGGTAGTTAAGTGTTTGAATGTGTTTCGAGCCCAGTAGGCTTGAACCAAATTATTTTTTTATACCATAAAATTCTCTGACTGCATATACGAAATTTAGTTCTGGCAAAACTAAATCATCACTCAAAACTTTGATTTTCAGTTGATCTATGCAGCTTATTTCTGTTTTAATAAACAACTCCAATTCCGGTACTGCTGAAATATTCACTTGAGATAGAGAGAGAGAGAGAGAGAGAGAGAGAGAGAGAGAGAGAGAGAGAGAGAGAGAGAGAGAGAGAGAGAGAGAGAGGCGCGCCTTGATCTCTTCGGCCATCGATTCTTTGTACAGATCAACCGAAAAATTGAATCCGCATATTTATATCCTCATTAAATTCTAGAACGTTCCGCAGATAAAACGATTCGTTAATATTGCCAGTAGTTGACCTCCTTCTCTCATTCAAGAACGTACCCTCTCCCGCCTTCCAGAGATTAGAAATTACAACGAATTGCCCTACGTATGGCGTTATCTTTGTTGTGCAGCTTCCAAATGCTGATAAGTCTCTACATAGTGCTCAAGTGCGTTGCGACAACACCGAAAGTGCAAGAAAAGTTTACGTGCAATATTATCGACAACAGGTTTATAGAACATTCTCCGTCTTGCCTCGATAATTGAAGGGCTCGGTGCAATAAGGAGCTAACCCTCACTTCTGTCAAAATTGAGATACACCGTTCAGTACGTGCGGCATGAACGTCTGCTGCATTCACCAAGAGGTGGTGCTGGTGCTGTGTCACATTCACGCGCAATCACGTGGTACCCTTCTTCGAAAGGAACGTACGAACAGAAAGTTCTGTGCAACAAGGTGTTAAGCCACAGGAAAATGTCGGATAACGAGGAAGGTCTGCATAGCACCTCCTCATATAATTGTGATTCTGATGAGGAAAATGGCCCTCTGTGCGGTGACAACAGCTTTGGTGACCCAGACTATGTGTGTGGAGTGTCGAGCAGCGAAATCACCGACTCTGAGGTAAGAAAGAAGTTTTTATTTTTGGTATTTTTTGAAAATGTTGGTTAACACCTTATTGTCTCGGACTTGGGCACGGTGAAAACGGTTGGTAAGTGTACGTCGTGATGTGCATGTTAATGCGCAAATCAGCTCACTGTGCATTCGTCAGGCCTCTTGCAAGTTGGTACAGTAAAATCATGAACTTATTCTGATGACAACTGCTGCTAACATAATGAATGTAGGTTAGCACCACATTGCTGAAATGATTAATCACGAAGAAATCGACATGATACACGTACATGGTTCCCTAATAATGACAAATTCTGACAACGTACCATCAAGGACATTGCGATAAATCGTATAGAATAGGAAAGGTGGCCTCCGGGATGGTAGCGTCGTCGCCTTGTAATCAAGGGGTCCCGGGTGCAATTCCCGGTGGAGGCACATAGTGGTTCGGATTCCACTTTAAACTGTAGGTCCAGTCCCGATTAGCCTTACTGTGCATAAAGTAGACTTAAACAACAAATCAATCAGTCAAACAACAGGAAAGGTATTGTAGAAATAATGTAAAGATAAATAATCAGAATTGTTTTGTCATTTGCAAAAATGATGTGTTTCGGAAATTTCTGTTTGTCGAGTGGATTGGACTGTTATTGCTTAGTGCTAGATTACATTTTCAAATAAATTTGTTACTCTGATCCATTTCAGAATGACCTTCACATCACAAGGACGACAGAGCGATCTCCTGTGAAACATCCTCCAGCCAGACAGAGACGATGCGACAAAGATAACTGGGAGAGAGTGAAACGTAAGAGAAGAAGAAATAAATGGGAGCAGTACACATCCGGGCACACAAAGGATGTTCTTCCAGCCAGGAAGATAGGTGAGCCATGTACTTGTCCAAAGAAATGCTGGAACAAAATTAAGGGGGATGCAGAGTTCATTTTTCACAAGAATTCAGAATACGAAACGTTCCTACACAAAGGGACAATCTTCCAGGAGGTCATTCACATTTTCCTATAATATACAATATACAACAGATGAATGGGCAGATGTGATCAGCAGAGCAAACAGAAATGAGAAATTTCATGTAAGACGCATGCAGCAAACCGACTTCAAGGATCACACCACTTCTGGCATCAATTACCAAGAAAACCACCACAGATGGTAAGGAGCCTTTCAAGTTTAAAGAGGCTGCGGTGTTCATGATGGAATCCGCTACTCGCCATATTCTGCATGAGAGTTATTCATACCAGAAAGAAGCGCCAGTATGGACTAGGTGCACCTTAAAGAAAAGAGGCCATCCACTGCCAGAGGTACCCCTAAGTGATTTGCCATGCAAATACAAGGAACAGATTCCCATAGATGCTCGGAAATATTCAGACATAATGTCCCTGTTGGAATGGATCCCTCCAATATAAGTACCATAATTTTTATCTCAGCCTTGTTCCGACAGAAGTAGCTGCCGAGGAGAGTGCAGAAATTCTGGATGGACTTGATGACTGATACATTAGGAGGGCCTGGATCAGTTGAATTCAGAATAGTTTGTGCGACCTGCATTCATATGCCACTATTTGGTGTCAGTGCTGAGAATATTTCGGCTGACACTGCATATGAATTAAACTTGTATGTCATTTTCTTCTCCCTACGAAATTAACTTTGATTTTTCTTTCTTATGTATATTTTTTTTCACAGTATAATGGTCATGCATTCCTGTTTCTTGTTATTCCACAGAACTGACACCGAAGATTGTGATGCAATAAGGATCTAACCAACAATGGGAAACAATGAACTAAAAAAAAAACATAATTTTATCATCTTTGCAATAATTGTACCACATTTGAATATGTCCATGTAAACTGGAAACTTCAGACATGCTTTTGAAATCAACTACGACAATACAAACAAAATTCAGATTTATGGATTTTTTCAAACTTTCAAATGCTAATATCTCGAAAACAACTTTTTGAGGGTTAGCCCCTTCTTGCACCGAGCCCTTCAATTGTCTATCTCCTTAAATCATCGTTACATTATTCAAAAAGCCAAAAACCTAATTTTATCTAGTGTAAAATAAAAAATTCCTGGGGGGGCCTCGAGCCACCTCAACCCCACCTTGATATGTGCTATTAACAATAACAGGGTTATAGAACATTCTCCATCTTGTCTCGATAATTATTTCTCCAAAATTATCATCACATTATTCAAGAAGCCAAAATCCTAATTTTATCTAGTGTAAACAGAAAAAATTCCTGAAGGGGGTTTCGAGCCTCCTGATTTCCACCCTGGATACGTGCTATTGACAATAATAAGGTTATAGAACACTCTCCGTCTTGTCTCGATAATTATTTCTCTCCTTACATTATTTTCACATTATTCAAGAAGCCAAAAACCTAATTTTATCTAACGTAAACTGAAAAATTTCCTGGGGAGAGGGTGGAGCTCCCTGTGCCCCATCCTGGATACGTGCTATTATCAATAACAGGGTTACGGAACATTCTCCGTCTTGCCTCGATAATTATTTCTCTCCTTAAATTATTTTATTTTATTTTATTTTATTTTATTTATTTATTTTATTTATTTTATTTCACACCACAAGAAACCAAAAACCTCATTTTATCTAGTGTAAACCTAAAACTTTCGGGAGGGCTCGAGCCCCCTAAGTCCCCCTTCTGGATACGTGCCTGTAATCTGAACCAATTTATAACGTGCCTCAACTCGGACCCTGCCATGGCGTGAAGTGGTCGACTTTCGATCACGCCACTGCAGTTCTCGGGTTCAAGTCCTGGGGTGGGCTTGAGTGTTCTTTGTGAATACCTTCCTCGATTTCATCTAATCATCCCTCATCCTCATCGTTACGATTACTCACAAGCGACGCTAAATAAAAACAATTAAATGCAAATAAAGAACCGGTAACTCTCTTAATAAGAGAAGAACGTTAAATATGCAGTTAGGGAAGGATCAAAGTCTCTGTAATAAGTAGTTCAATTCGGTAAAAGGAATAGAATATTAATCGCCGTAAACTAACACAGCAACAACATTTAAAAAATTACAAGAAACTAACAACTATAATTAGGGGAAGTAACAAAGAAAGTTTTTAAATAATATAGCACTTTGTTTTAAAAACACATTTATTTACATGAATGAATGAGTTTAGAAATCACAATCATACCATAAGTTTTAAAACGCATCCCACAAAATTTTCTTTGTGAGAGTTTGAACATCGCAGTACCCACAGAGCTGCAGCTACTGGAAATAAGACAGCTAAGCACTGTAGCAGAGCGACGCTCTACGGTAGTCTAGGAAACTTGAGGAGCCTCTTCTTGCTTCTGCTGACATCTGCCGGCAGAAAGGCAGCAACAGCGGACGTGATCGATGCTAGTGCGCATGCGTATTAGTCATGTGCTAATTTCAAACTTCCCGCGTTCTTCGTGTTCAGTGCTTTGTCAACCGTTTGGTTCAGGTTCGATGGACATTTGAGGAAAGAAAAGAGCATATGTTTCAGACACTGGCTGGGCGAGGTGGGCTCGGGCCCTTTCCGAAATTTTTCCAAAAATAACACGGACAAAGGTAGCGATTTTAAAATAGTTTTAGGGAAATGGCGTTATTTGTCGTTGATTGTCTCTTGCTTGTTGACATGTTACACAACAATATGAAAATAAAACTACCTGCAAATGTAATATAACAGTTATTCTCTGTTCGTCAGAATCTTCATTTTCGAAATCGCAACAACACTGAAAAACGTAAATTGTTGAGCACAATGCAAGTGGATAACATTACAGTTGAAATTTTTTTTAGTCCTTCTAAGTCGCGATATAATGCAAATTTTACATTTTACGTGATTGCTAGTGTTCGCATATTTTCAAATTTTGCACACATTCTATGAAGAACAGCGCCAAGATCCTAATGAGTTAATGTCTGGCAAAAGTAACATTTTATGAATAGTCATAATTGAAGTACATAGCTACACAAACTTTACAAGTTGGTATTTCAGTATTATTTACCCCTAATAAATTTCCAGAACGAACGAAATTGGGTCCCCCGAAAATTCTTGCTACGCCCCTGTTTATACTGGAGCTAGGGGAGGAGTGAAAGAAAGAGTTGGAAAGAGATAAAGAAATACAGGGAGAAAGAGAGAGAAATACAGAAACAAATAAAGAAAGAAAATGGAAGTAGAGAATTAGAGAAAAAAGAGAGAAAGAGAAAGAAAGAGACATGAAGAGAGAGAAAAATAATAGAGAAATATGGAAAGTGCAAGACAGAAAGAGAAGAATAAAAAGCAAAACTGATTACTCTTTGAGTTTTTACTTTGCAACTGAGATTCCAGGCCCACCAGGAGACACACCACCCTAAGACGAATTGCAGAAATAAATAGTCATGGAGGTCAACAGCCGGTATAGCGCCGCGAGCGTCACCAGTGCCTGTTCACACTGTGCTACTAATTTCACTGTTTTGTTTTTATGCAATGTCAGCAAAGTTCTGAGTCCAATATACGTCTTTGTACAGCCATTCAGGGATGTGATATTTCCTTTTCACTATTAATGTGCTAGAAAACTCGAACGTATGATATCCGTATTGTAACTTGCCTTTAAAAAAAAAATTAGAAATGTGAAACTTTCAGGTGATGGATGCACTTCCTTTGAACACCTGTTTTTATGGGATTGGCAATGAAACGTCTGTTAAGGAGGCGTTAGAATTCACTCAAGTGATAACAGCAAGTATATTAATGGACATAGGAGAACTCGAGGGCGTTGAACCGTTTGTTACTGTTCGACAAGGAATGAGATTTGATGTAACTAACAAGTTACTTATACATAAGAGAAGCTGACGAAAGAGTGCTTGTACTCCAGTCAACATAGCGGCAGATGCATTCGTACTGTTGTAGGCAACCGGACACACGTTACAAATTTCCAATCTGGACAGTTATTTCTCCGTTGCGGTTGTGTAGAGCGCGATTGACGACCTGCGAAGGCGATACGCGAATCCTTGGTCCGTGTGTTTCCTCTGCGGCTGATTGATTTGGAATGCACACGTGTCGGCAGATCGAGATGACCTCAACCAGGGCGATAAAGGGGAAAAAGGATTGGCGAGATAAACGGCGCGCAAACTGGACCTCAGGTCAGGTGACCGCGAGGAGGTTAGTCCGACTTACACAATCATCTAAAAATAATCAGGGTGGGGCTTGGTACGTGATCGGGGCGGGCAAACACTCGCAACAATGCGATCTTCAGTTGTATTCTACGGAGCCTTATGGTCGTTTGATGTCCTCATGTTCTTTCCCAATAGCCCAAGGCATCTCCGATGGCCTGGTAGCAACGCCTTTGCCTTGTAATCAAGGGGTATCGGGTTTCGATGCCCGGTGGATCCACATAATGGTTCAGATAAGACTTTAAACTGTAGACCCACTCCCGATCAGCCTGTCTGTGGATACAGTAGAATTGAAACAAAAACTCTCTCAATATCCATGGGTGCAAAACCAAGATCGTTTCCATATAAACATGGGTAGAAAAAAATATAATTCAAGCGCCAGCCCCTTTTTAGGGGGCAGCCATTTTGTTTTTAAAATTAGAGTTAAGTAAGCCATGAATCCATCTAAGATAAAGCTACACATTTTGAAATAAGATCTTAAAACATTTAATATATTAAATAATACAAGATTATTAAAAATAATTAATTATTGTGCCGGAGGGCTCCACGAGTAACAACATGAATAAATATGCAATACATTCTAATATATGGCGCACTCAAGCATAGCTCCGCAGAATTTAAAATTCGGCTAGTAACAGTTAAAAAAATATATATTGAAATGTTTATTATTCTGATTTAATAATACTCGTGATACACAAAACACACAAACATTTAAAAACACATACTGTACTCGTTAATTAAAATAAAAGTTAATGGAAATTTCCATAACCGAAATCGAGATATTTAATATGTATATATATATATATATATATGTTTTAGAACTGAAAATTGATTTTCTTTATTAAAAATATTATTCCAAATAGAAATGAAATTAAGCTACCATTTAATAGCCCTACTGAAACTGTGATAGAACACTTACAAATCATTGGTCATGTATGCATCAACATGGAGACAATGCAGTTCATGTGGGGATGCCTATAAAAATTATTCTAAGTGGGAGATGCTTTAGGAGAATTTTCTTAACTGGGGGGGATAGCATCTCCCCACGTTCCCTCCCACTTTCAGCACTACTGCCTTCCACTCCCCGCTGGATTCTTGTTACAAAGATATTTTATTGACATAGACAAAAGATTTTCTTTTGCACAGTCTGGCAACAGTGATGCGAAGAATAGAAAACAAGGAAGTGCAAAATCCTCACTTCGGCGCGGCACTCGAAAACTTACCACAACTGCACACCAGGACAAATACAATGGAGTTGGGATACGTATTCTTCTTAATGGGATTGCGTAAGGTTTGCGCTTTGGAGTATGTGAGTAACGTGCTGTTTATTGCGTGTGTGTGCGTGTGTTTGTGTACGTAGAAGAGGCGAGGAGCAGAGGCAAGAACCAGCTTTTGCAGTTAAATACATAGCTGCCAACTTCAGACAAAAGTCACTAGATCTGGTGGATTTGTAATGCCGATTGTAGACGATATTCTCAAAAAACGACAAGATAATTTTCTGCTTGCAAGTTCTCTTTACCGACTAATCAGTAGAATTTACATATCATCTCTTCACATTCACATAATCATATACCAAGGTCGTGTACCGTATTCGTATACCATATTCGTGCGCGATTAATACTTTAGATGCATCATATTTTTCACATCTTCCTTGATATATTATATTGAACACGCAATACCAACGGATTTTTTAATTTAAAATTTTGAAAAAGACTCTGTTTCAATGACAATTGAATCGACGGCTTTATTTTATGCACTGTGAAAGTTGGCGGTCCTGTAAATATATATATACTCTGTCTTGGGTATCTCTGAAGCAAGCGAACGAAAACAAATCTGTGCGCAATTAGTGACTCAAGAACACGTGAGAAAGAACGGGATTGCGTGGAGGGGGAAAAGTGACTGCGTTTACCAGCCTTCGCAGCAGCGTGTACTGTTTCGCTCTGCCCACTCGACCCCCCTTCTCTGCCGCTATGCGCGGCCTTGCTTCACAGATTCCCGGGATAAAGTATATATATATATATATATAAGGTTTATACGAAAATGAACTTGTCATCGGAATGAGTTTGTAATCGAATAATTTTGGTATGTTAAAATGAATATAAACAACTATAAATATTGAGAAAAGAGAAAATCAGAATATTATCTTATTTCATTTCTGAGTAAGTAGGGCCTCCCCGATGGCGTAGTGGTAACGTAGTCTCTTTGTGATCAAGAGGTCCCGGGCTCGATAGCCAGTGGAGGAGACACATGGTGGTTTCGATCTAGTGTTGCCCACGAAACGAGACTTTGGCCTGTCTTGTCTCGTGGAAATGCTGTGAAATGCTGTCTCGTCTCGAAAATATTCGTTTGTCTCGGGACGCATGATCAATCTCGTCTCGTTTCGAATTTTTAAAAGCCTGTCCCGTCTCGTCTCGTGGGCAACACTATTTCGATCCCACTTTGAACTGTAGGTCCTTTCCCTTTTAGCCTATCTGGACATAAATTTGATTTGGCGACTTCGGTCTTCCACAGCTGGCAACACTGATTAAGTAGCCCAGCCAGTTATGACTAGCATACTGCCGAAGCAAGACCCACCAACATGAAGAATGATTTTGCCAAAACACATGCATAATTCTTGCAGGCTTCGTAACTTAACACGTCGCGCTAGATAGGGAAAAAAAAGTTCGTGTGTGTGTTTGATCACGTATGGTGCGGGAATGTAAGCGAAGGAAAAAGATTAGATGCACGTCTCGTACATCAAGCAGTCCTCCTTGAGTCTCACTGTACCTATAGCTATAAGTAATGGTGGTACCGGGAGGGGGCGCCATAATTCCTTCATCAAATTGTGCCGTCTGCAATTGAAGGAGCTACCGTGCATGCAGCATCCGAAATGAACCTCGGATTCATTTGTTTTCTTCCCACAATGCAACCTGAACATGACTTGGTGTACTCAACGTTTTTAATTTAACATTCACGGTTGCAAAACCTGATTCATAGGTGGGTCTTAGATTTCCGTTTCGGTGCACGAGAAGTAAATGCAAATTGATCTTAGAAAATCAAAGCAAGTTTGTTGATATTTATGATGATGTTTGAAATGTCCAAGGCAAGTTTTCTCTGTATATTTATATGAGTGGGTTTAGATATAATTTGTTTGTTACTTCTAACCAAGGTCATGTTCGTTCCTTTGTTTTACTTCCTTTTCGGTACTAACCAGTAAGAACTAATGCGACGGTCGTGTCCCCCTATCTGTCTGTGTGTCCGTCCGCCCTTACCAAGTACAGTGGCAAAAAAAAACCGAACTAACAAGAACTAAATAAACTAAATTTAAATGTAATTTTCGTACTGAATTCGAACAATTATGTTTTCAGATTTTTTCATCGGGCAGGATTTCTTGTGAAATGTGTTTAAAGCTTTATAACGTTAGTACTTACATAAGTCCAATTGATAAATATTTCATTTTGGCATACCTAAACATGTGTATATGATAATTTTCGGGCATATGTTGCATTGGGAATTTCTCTCTTCATTGTCCGCCAGCATACTGCTACTCCATTTACCTTGGTACCTGTTTCCAATCGTGAAATTGCTGATGGAAACACTCGGAATGCTGATCACTGACTGCCACGATTTTCTGGGAAGACGTTTATGTAGAACTCTATATGAAGTGAAGTTGTGAAGACATTTTGCATGCCGCAATTTTGTACGAGGTCACAAAAATCACTCACTATTTCACGATAGTTTTCTGCTCCATGATTTCCAAGATAACAACAGATATTTTTGAGTGACAAGCAGGCTGATTTTTTCTAATGGATTTAAAGAGTTCCTGAAAATTTTCATCATTCATTACTTATTTCAGGCAGTATAAAAATTCCTTCTTTCAGTTTCACAGTTTTACGTCCTGGTACCAGGACAATAAGCGCATACCCTCGATTGTATGCGGGTGGAGGCGGGCTTACTTCGGGGGTTACCCCCACCCCTTTACTAAAAAAAGTTTCACATCACTTAGTTAAAAAGTAAGAATGTAGGATCACTTTTCTCGTCTGTTTCTTCATCAATATGAGTTAGATCAAAGTGAGAGTTATCATAGTCTTGGCATCCTGTCTTTCAGCATTACACTAAAATTTAAAAAATAAAATTAACTGTTGACAAAAACTACGCCTGAAGAAAAAACTCTAATTGCATAATATGAATTCACGACCAGAAAATGCACTACAGTCACTATTGAGATTTCTTGTTAAAAGAATCATGTTGACTAGTCGGTATCTCAGATACGATAAGAGCTCTAAAGAAAAAAATTGGTGGACTGATACAGCTACTAAATAACAGCTCAACAAAACCAAATCCATCAGCACCATTCATCCGCCATGATGGGATAACCCTCCTCCCGCCCCCACCTGAACTGCGCATTACTTGACCATTTTGAGTCAGAGTCTACGCGACAGACTGACACTCGTTGTTTCTATAAACCTTCCATGGCATAGACTGGGATACTATTTAAAAAATATATTTTGTCGCTATTGTTATTGCACTGACACAACTAAATTTAACACATACGTATATTTCCCTGTTATTTATTCTAAACAGCCAGCCAAAGTCGCGGAATTGTTAGCATACGTAAATCGAAAGCTCGAATTCTAGAAATACCTGAAGGACATGATATTAAGAAAGTAAGTCAAATGCTTGTTAGGAAGAATCGACTTCAACACATTATAACTCAGCAGAAGGTATATTCTTGTACAGTTCCCGCCAATAAATAGTCTCCCGCTGCTTGGCAGCTGTCACGTGATTCCCTCCATCCACAGACAGGCGAGCTAGAGATAGCACGTGTTTTGTTCTCTGCCATCCAGAGCTTGGCGTTGCCTTAGCGAGGCGATTTTGAACGCTTGGTTGCTTCATTCACATTGGAGGATAAGTTAAAGCAAGGGAGCAAGTCTTTCGGATGACGAGCGGGAAAAAAAAAGTGCTTTCTAAGCTCATTGGTATTATTTGCTTCTCCTTTAGAAAGACTCTGGCAACAATGAAATAAGTAGCCAAATCACCAAACTTACGTTCGGCAACAACAGCACGCAGACAACAGATCACTTAGTTGGAGGGGGGGGGGATGTAACAGGAGAAACTTTCTGACCTATAATGGGTGCTTAGGAGGATACAGCCCGATCCTCCATCTACAAAGGGAGCTTACACAGATAAAAATACTGTGAAAGTAGCCACAAAATGGGGAAAACGAGATAATTGACATGTGGTAAACAAAAGAAATATAACTAAGCATTACTTGGCTTAAAAGCTAGAACTGAAATTGTATATTTAGGGAGAAGGAGATCATGATTTTGTATCCTCCAGGCCTCCATATATATAAATTCGGGTCTGCATTTTTTTGTGGTTAGGTATCAAATCAATCAGATCACCATTCACACTCATCGTTGTGAGTAACCAACAGAGATAGAAAAGCGACGTAGATTAGTCAAAATATATTATAAAATACAGCATAATGGTAAAATGGAAACAAACATTAGCTAAAGATTACCTCACGCATAGTCTGGGTACAGTAGGTGTTATGTAAGAGTCCATTTAGATATTTTTCCCACTCTACGAGATTCATACGGATAATAATAAGCGCATGATGTCATCGTCGAGCCAGAAGGATTATGAATGAATGAAAACCCGCCACGATGCGTCGTTACTCACTTGTTTTCATCGTCTGACGTAAGTGCCCATAGTTTGGGCGTGGAGTTCCCCAAGGTCAGAAGGAGCCGAGGGGGTCCAGCGTCGCTCGGGAGGACTCTTGACTCAGACGGGAGGGAGGAGGCGATGATCTCATGCGTGAGCCGGAAGTCTTCGCGCCAAAAGAGTCGATACGATCGGACTGGATGTTCCCAGCATCACTGCCGGAGAACGTGAGAGAGATTCGTGGAAGTGACGCAGATCGTCTGCATATTGAATAGCCACTGTTGCCAATGCAGAGGTGTTTCATGGAGCTATCGAAGTGGTAAGCTTTATCGCTCACCATGTCTGCACCATCGAAAAGAAATTTCTGTTCTCTACTTCTTATGAACGTGGTGCAAGGTTCGCCTCGCCGACATACGCGGAAGTGGTCTGGGGAATTTCCATGCCAGAAGTCAAGATATTTCCATACAAGAACACTTTCCGTTTGCCGCCAATGTGTTCTTGTGCCATTTCGGGTGTCTTCGTGTATTTCCGGGCATACTAGGTGAAGAAAAGACAAGCGCTATAATTCCCCAACACACAAAAGTTCGGAGTAGCGTGTTATATGATCCACCTTATCCGAAGACGCATCGATGTAACACACGGAGTTCGGAGCTTCTGGATTCTAAGTGGCATTGTAGGCGACAAGCTTAAAACACTAAGGGAGCTTTAAGATCGAAGAGGCAGGCGATAGACGACACGCGACAAGCAGCATGGAGTTTTCACACCGAAGCGGCAAGCGACAAGCGGCATGGTCCCCTTCAGTCTAAAGAAAGACACTAATCGCGCATGCGGTAACAACAGACCGAGGCGACACGATGCACGGCATTGAGAAAACCGATCAGTCCGATCGACACGTGCAGCTTGTTGTGTCGCTGCGGTTCGGAAGCTAGCATTTGAGGGGTCAGGGGAAAAAACCAGGTAAGTCAACTCGCCAAACTCCAGAATAATGAACTTTTAATTGCAAAACTTTACTCGATGTATAAATGGAAAGGTTTAAAAACATGTTTGATGAATGGAAGTGTGAAATGTATGGAATATATTTATTATTAAGTCACAAATACTTAATATACACGAAGTTGGCACCACGGTACGTAGAATGAAACTTGCTCTAGAGATGCACTTCTAAAACTTAGATGTTAACCTCCTGCTATAATTCTTCCATTCATGTTCCTCCAGACAAAAGTAAGGGATTGGTAGAACAACTCTGCCGGTTGAAGGTGTGCCATACTAAAAAGAGCGACATCTATAATCATATTCCATAAGTAATGTTGTTGGATGTCATACACTTCAGCCAGAAGTGTGATTTTAGCCACAATTTGCACCCGATAACAACTAGTAATTTGGTTTTCCAATAGAAGAAAACGGGGGAAGGGACGAGTTCAAGATTTGTTTCTTTGATACTCAGAAATAGGATAGAAAATGTATTTCTTGGCTTGTGCTCTGCTTCCTGCACGTGTATACGTATTTCAAGTTTCGTATATCCGGCCTGGCTAATGCCTGAATCACACAAAGGTAGATTTCCTGCTGGATTTTCCAGTTGGACTTGAACGAGTTGTGCGATACTGGCTCATCTGCTAGTTTTCGCCTCACAATACACGTTCGCGTATTTGTCGGTATACTTTTGTCCCCACAAAGCATTGCGCAGAGCAGACAAGCTAAAAGGATGGACGAGCGATTTGAAGAACTTTGTAGGAGACTAGCTACTGCTGTTATTAAAAATTAAAATTAAAAGAATGAAAATAAAGGTATGGACTAGAAATTGGTTCGAAAGAAAATATGGTTATCAAGGTGAACTCAATAAGCTTTTAATGTTTATGCACACATAAGATTCACAGGATTCATCCATAAAAAAATATTTTGCTCAACTAAATATGCTGGTAATAATAAGGATTTTCATTATCGGCTATCACATTTGTTGTGGACAAATCTCATCGCCTTGGATAAATTTTTACGATATTACTTTGAACTTTTTCTTTCATCGAGCAGCGTACATAAACAACCAAACACTCGGAAACCACAGACAAAAAACTTTCCTTTGCCAATCTGAGATTATCTTCACATGACAAAAACTTTCACTCTGATTGGCTGTTCCACAGAATCTAGCATAGAAAACCAGTTACAATTAGAAGACGGTCTAGTCGTCAACTGGAAGGCATCATTTCCAGCCAGGTAGCAAGTCCAGCGCTAACTTGGGAATTCCGACTGGAAATTCAGTTCCGTCTGATTCAGCCTTAACCTATAGATGGATATAATTCATTGCGCCAGCTTAGAAAATGATGTACTAATTCTCTGTTGCTTTTCACGAGACTCTTCAATGCGGCAGTGGTAACGCTGTTGCCTGTAAAGAAGGAGTTCGATCACCGGTGGAAGCACATTGCTATGTAGTTCCGATTTAAACTGCAGGTCCAGTAACTTTACATTCTAGACCTGCCTGGTTTGCAAAGTTGTGTTTATGTACTGAACAGTGTTTGGTCGTGGCTATGATAGTTAATAGTAAGCAAGCAACAAGCAAGATCTTCGAAACACGGGATAATGAGCTGGACTGTTCCCTCGTTCCTCCTCCTTATCTTATATCGGCCGTGTCTTCCCGGAACCGAAACAGATGTCAGATTCGCAAGATTTACAGTTTTAATGAGCGAGCTGGAATCACCACCAACACATGTTGAATATCATCATTGGAATCTGCCTCTTTTCTACCAGATTTCGCCCGCTGCTTCCGGCTTACTCCAACGTTTGTCATACCATCCTCGTGAGGAACAAGATAGTTTGCAGTAGTTGAATTGTTACAAGTTACCGTATAAAATGTACAGTATTCTGCCCAGAACCGGCCCTAGGGGGTGGCAACTCGGGCACTCGCTCGGGACCCCGCGCTACATATAAGTCATTGTTTGTGTACGATTTTTATACGCTGGTGTTTATAATTAAGTAGCTAATCTGGAATAGGCTGCATTCGTGGATTATTTTGACATACTTAAACATATCCAAAATCACGGATTGATTGAGTTGGTGTTCTAAGTCCACCTTGTGCACAGTAAGGCTAATCGGGATTGGACCTACAGTTTAAAGTGGTATCCGGAACCACTATATGCCTCCACCGGGTATCGAACCCGGGACCCCTTGACTACAAGGCGACGACGACATATTCTAAACAAAATAGGCTACTACTGTAAAATCGTGTTCAAATATTTGTGTAAGAAATAATTAATATGTATTTTTCGTTTACTTATAGAATGACATTATGTGAAAATATTATTTTACATGAAACATTGTAAATTCACTACAACGTCAAAATACAACGATTTTTTTTTTAAAAAAAGTACAGAATTAGGTTATTGGATATGATTAAATATTGCCACTTTTGTAGTAAAAGTAACAATTTGATATTGAACACATCCAGTTTTGTACTTATTTCATGTAATGAAGTACACGGGTACATTAAAATTGAAAGGAAACAATATTTTTTTTAAATAATTTATTAGCTTCACATAATTCTCAGTTTTAACCTTCAACATGTTCTGCTTATTGCTCTTAGATAATAATACTATATATATATATATATATATATATATATATATATATATAAATTCAATATAATAATGTTTAAATTATTAATATATAGGGCACCTGTACTTCAGACTAATGAAAAATAATCTGATAAATTTGGGTTATGCGCCCTGCGAATATTCTATGTCCCAGGCCCCGCATCAACCTGATTCTACCGTTAAAATTCAACCTGCCATTTAATTTTTCTGCAAGTAAAATGGATGCTATCGTTTTTCCGTGAGTGCATGCGCATTTATCACGTCAGCTCTCTGTACTTTGACTAGAATGAGAAATAAACATGGTGTCGTTAACCGCACAGACATGCCAATAATAAGGAACACAGGTCATGTGTATTTTAAACATAATTTTCCTGGATAAAACTTCCAGAATCCCTTGCGTGGGAATAGAAAAGGCAAGTGGTGTGCGTGGCGTCTGTCAACAATATACATAAATGAACCGGAAAACAGCAGATGAGGCATGTGAAACAAGTCGTATTAACTGCCATTACACCGGAACTTAACACATAATACCTCCTCTAGTCTTCTTCATTACGTCATCGCCATGACGTAATTGCGCTAAGAAAGGCAATAACAGCTTCCAAAACGCGCACCGCCTTTATGCACCGAAGAAGAGTGCATATAAAAACCCCATCCACTCTTTCAAGTATGCAGTGCGACAGCAGGCCAGGCGATGACACATGACAGGCCATTTCCTCGAATGCACCATGTGATCTCGGGTCGCACATTATGTGTTGAGACGACGTCATTCATATGTCATCTCCGCAGTGTTGCCAACTGTCTGCAGTTACGGAATGCATTTTTTAGCTCCATGGTTTTTCATGGATTGTTTTGGTTTATTTTTACCTCCTCTTTCGCTAATCGCGAAGATCAGGATGAGTATTGCGTTTGAGTTTTGGTTTTATGTTCAGTTTATGCACATGAAGGTTAATCGGGACTGGATCTAGAGTTTAAAGTGGGATCCAAACAAGTTTTGCCTCCACCGGGTATCGAACCCGGGACCCCTTGATTGCAAGGCGATGCCGTAACCACTACGCCATTGGGGAGGCCAGGATTTCGAAACCAAGACCCCTGGCTTTGTTGCACGCTGTGCTATCCACTCCGCCACAGAGGTCGGCATGCTCCATGGGTGCTAATCAGAAAGTAGCATAATTTTTTAACATTATTATTAGCATTTTACCATAATAATTAGCATGTGAATACGATTTCATTACACTAAATTTTATACTTTTGGCACTTGTAGTTTCCTGAAGTGCCAAATCAAGATTACTAATATTTCTTTAAAATTATTATCTTATCTGTAATTTCTCCACTTTTGTTTCTTACAGATAGGTCGCTTTAATGCCAATTGTCAATTTTTGACTACCATATGAGGATGAATGATAAAATAGATGATAGTGTTCGAACCTGAGATCTCTGGCTTTGTAGCACGTTAATTGACTACCCTGCTACTTACCAATCTGATTTCAAGTAGGGGGCTACACCTTCCACAAAGTTTACATGTTAATTTCTCGACAAGTGTGACAATAGAAAATGAAATAACAATACTCCTCCCCGAATTTGACTTGTTTACTCAAGAAAAGTAACCATACACATTAATGTAACAACTGAGAACGTCCATAGAATTTTTTCTGGGAGGTCAAGCAAAGTGCATTGTTTTTACACGGGATATCGCTTTGCTTTACAAGCTTAATAAGAATGAATGCAGTCAATTGTTACAACAATAGTATTGTATTAGCTCTTATGAAGATAATTGTAAAAAATCGTGACCTGGAATCTCATATTTCGAAACAGCGTCCCTTCCAGGTAACAGAACGCAGATATAGAAAGGTTAAACTCCATCCCAATTCCCGTGCCTTCACACAATAAAATGGATATTTCCCTATCTCCTAGAACGTGATGAGTCAAACTATCGTGACTGCATTAATTATTAGAGAATCCTCCTTCCCTCGTCCGGAGAAAGATCCGAGTGTTCTCCGACCGCAACCAGTAACCGCAAGATGAAAAGATCAGCGGTATTTCCCCAACAGATCAATGGGGAAACGTCGTTGTTTCATCTATTATGAAAGTTATATTCGAATATCGCCCTTAAAGGGAGTATGGATGGAGAGAATAATGAGAAATTCAACATACCACATCTTCATAGATACATAATATAAGAGATTAATGAGAAATTCAACATGCCACATATTTTTAGACCAGTTCTAATTTAGTCAAAATAAGAAAGTAATGAGTAGATCCCGGATTTTTATGTAATATCAAAGTACAAAATATGTACATAAATATGTAACAATAATTGATAAAATATGTACCTAAATATGTATTATCAAAAGGCTATGTAGCTAAATATGTAGTAACATAGGACTCCATTAAGCCTTGTTTCCATGATTATGAAAAACTAAAAATGCTGACCAAGGCAGTAATTTATTTTATTATAAAACATAAACTAACGTAACGTTTCAACCTTCTAGCAAGGTCTTCTTCAGACTCTGTATCAAGTACAAGTACTGGTTACTTTTGTACTTGATACAGAGTCTGAAGAAGACCTTGCTAGAAGGTTGAAACGTTACGTTAGTTTATGTTTTATAATAAAATAAATTACTGCCTTGGTCAGCATTTTTAGTTTTTCATAACATAGGACATGTAATATTAATAATAATCGAGTATCCAAGCAATTTCAAGAATTCTGCTAGATATTTAGTTTATTTGAACATATTCAATGTAATCTTAAAGACATGAGTTGTTCAAATTAAAATTTGTATCAAATTTATTAAACTCAAAAAAGCACAGCAACGTGCACATATTTAAGAAACCAATTTTGTTAACTATTAATTACTTTTCACATCGCAAATTATTGTAGTATATGTAAATATGTACGAGAGCTCTTCCTAACTTTCGAAACAAATTGTAAAAAAAAAGCGTCTACAGAAAGAACAATCGAATGAAAATACATCGCTACTTTTGTACCTTTTCTTTTGCAAGGGAGCATATTGTGTAACTCGCTACGTACAGAAAAGTAGCTTTCTTGTCCACCGATGCCAAGTTTCTAGGTGCTTTTGCCTAAACCTAAAAGCGAAACGGAAATATGTAACCAGAAAGGGAAGGGGTGAGAAACTCCAGCATCTTTTGATAAATAACAGTTCCAGTTTGTGAGGAAAAAGTTATCAGAATTTTTCAGCAGGTGACTTCAACGAATGAATGGAAAGTTAGTTACCCGAGTTTTCTAGACAGATAATCATTTGGAGTGTGTTTGTTGTTCGTTGTCAATTCTACCAGGAAAATCCATTTGATACCATAGGCGTGGGCACGGGGGGGAGGACAGTTGCCCCCCTAATCATAGACGTCCGCAGATTTTTTCCACGGAGGGACAAGCAAGGTATTTTTCCATGGGGCATATTACCCCGATAATACGTAGTACCACTTGAATTTGAAATTATCGCAATAATGTAAATTACTATGACTGAAATCAAATTATCCGTGTGAAATATATACTTTTAGTTTGACATTTGATTTCTAAGGGGTAGGCCTGGCCATCCTTGCCCCCCCCCTTCCAGACGTCTAGGTCCCTACGTTATTATACTTTGCCCTAGAAATTTAGTGTAGAGGAATCTTATCGCCGTTATTAAACGATATTATAATATTATTACCCCTCCCCAACATTGGACGGAAATATCTTGAAATCTCTAGGGGGGCAAACATTGAGGTAAAAGGGAGCAAGACTAGTAGAATCTTAGAGTAGCAGGACAAAAATATACCCAAGATGAGATTTGTTTTCACGTCTTTCTTGCATTATTTCTTCCAGGCGGCCAAGAGTACCTGCAGGGAGCACATAGGGGCAATTGCCCCCCTCGATATCAAATTTTGTACATATAACAATAAATTTCGTAAAATTTTCTTGCTCGCTTCGCTCGCAATTTCTGTTTTCCTTACAGTCTTGTCAAGTTCAGAGCCGTAGCTAGGGAGCGGCGGGAGTTGGCCCTGGGCGCCGAAATGAAAAAAATTGTTTTCAGTTTTCAAAATTTGGATCTAAAAGTGTTCTTGCTTTCTGTAATGCATTGTAAATTACCAGAGAGAGAAGTTATAACGTACATACTTCAGGCTCTTGCTGCTAAACAGTTTTGTCTTAAATGCATGAACACAATTGTTTGGAGGGAAAGGAGCGCAGCACATTTCAGAGACAATTTATTTATTCCTTATGGTGCCTCGATGTTCCTGCATTAGATCATATATACGAGTAGTAATACATACACCCATCAATGCAATGAAACTAAAACAGTGAGAAAAAATGAGGTTTCTCTTTCCCGACTGAACTTTCATCGAGGCTTTGCCCCTCCTAATCAGAGGGTCTGCGCATGCCTATCTTTGATACGTATATTGTACCAGCTCATCAGTGTTCTTGTCCATTCATTCACAACTAACAATTACAAGTCTTAGTTCAATATTAGTGGATGTTAGTTATTATATCATTTAATCTCAAATACAGTAACTTTGAGCATTTATCCAGTATTATTTTGATACAATTTTAATATTTTGCAATATTAAACCCTCCTAGATTGGCTACAATAAGTGTAAATTCAGTGGCATTGCTTTATCTGCAAGTAAATCAATAGCTTCACCTTTTGAAAAGTGAATTCTTCTTGCTATTTTGAACTAGAATTCGGTGTTGACTTGGTGTTTTATTAAGTTCACTTTATGCATAGTAAGGCTAATCGAGACTGGACCTACAGTTTAAAGTGGGATCCGAACCACTTGTGCCTCCACCGGGTATCGAATGCGGGACCCCTTGATTACAAGGCGACGACGCCACCACTGCGTCATCGGGGAGGCTCTGAACTAGAATTGCATGGTAACTTAATAGCCGCCAATTCATTACTATTGCTACTATAGGGGTGTGTATAGCTGTTGCACAACACAATATGACGAAATACTGTTAACTTTTACAACTGCATAGCATTCCCCACAAAAGCTTCGGAATGTTATTTTGAATTAAAGATACAGATATTATGACAGCTTTCTCGAGTGATTCGGAGAAATTTCTATTTACGAGTCCATTATACCGAATGCAGGGAGCATACAGTGTTGGGCATCGACTTGACAGCTGGTGTCATGCCAACAGAAATCGTTTACCATGAGAAGTGGAAAATCTGGCTTAGAACTTGTTTCGTGAAACAAAAAAAAAAAAAAAAAAAAAAAAAATATAAGATTCAATGGAGATGGTTTTTGTAGTGGCATTGACGCTATGCTTGCATGAAGTGTTCCTCTAATTTAGTTGTGCTACAAAAAACTGTACTTCTTACTTTATATCAACTATAGGCTAAGTTCAGTTTTCCTGGTTTTCGTATGTGTTTAGTATTTCGATTTTCAATGTAATTCCTGTGGATCCTGGTTTTTATGTAATAACATTCTTCTTGTATGCGCCAAGCAACAATGACAAATGTGGGGGAATTACATTGTTGAGAACAAGCGATACCCACGAATTTCATGTTACATATTTGTTATATATTTTGATATATATTACATTACACATCATTTACATATTTACGTGAACGCCTGTAATATGTGAAACATAATTGAGAACTAAAAGTGGTAAACGTTGTGAGTGCCAAAAGCGAAAGTGTTGGGAAATCGCTTCGTTCCGCACATCAGGCCGTAAGAACGTTCACACTAGTGACCTTTTTACACGCCCTTTGAACTACTTAGGAGGCTACCAGACACTTTTCACGTTTACCACATTATAAAGCATGGCACATTTCACAGTCTAACGTGGAAAACGGTGTTTGAATTATTTTGGCACTTACAGCGTTTACCAATTTTAGTCTTCAATTATATTATTGAATCTCCTCAATTGTTTGCTAAGATAAACTGACTTAGTTTGATGTTACATTGGAAATATAGAAATCTTAAAATATTTTTATCGTCAAATGACTTTTAATCATTTTTATAACACTGAGTGACAATTATCCACCCACGATTTGCAGAATGAACTTTACTTCAAGACAATGTTAGAATCGTGACCCTCAGTCTAAGGGAGTAACGATACTTACTTGGAATAAGCAGGTTGAAATACTAATATGCTTTATATATCCCTAGCCAGAAATTACATATACAAGGATAGACGAGAGGTGCCGTGAAAGACAGCAGATTAAGTGCCCATGCAAACTATGTAGTATTGGAGATGTTCTATGAGAATTCTCATAACTAGAGACCGGATGTTAGGCAAAATGCCTATTCTTTCCTGTTAGAGATATGATGAAAACGAATGTTGCAAAGGCCAGGGGAGAGGGATTAGCTTCATTCAAAGGCAATTTAATTTTGCCTATTTTGCCTATTTCATACAATATTGCCTATATTATTTCATAAATGCCAGATATTGCCTATTTTAGGCATTTTCTTTAAAATTAGGACATGACTGAACTCTGTTCATACAATTTCCTGTTCCCAGGATTAGTTTCCGATGCTTCCAAGAAATTTAAAAATAACAGTTAGCGAGTTATTGCAGCTAATAAGGACTTGGACAAATTAGGGGCAATTCAACAAGTTCTGAAAGGTGAAAATATACAAACTGAGTTAGATCCACATGTTCTCGCGTGCTTTAAGTATGGTCCGGTAACATCTGTGCAGGTTGAAAGAGCTTTTTCAATTATAAAAAATGTGTTGTCCGATCGCAGATATAACTTGTCGGTTGATCACCTGAAGAAATACCTTGTTGTGATGTGCAACCGCAATTAGTGCTTCTTATTCAGACACTGCCAAACCGTACAGTACAAACTTGAAATGCATTTAAACAAATTCTTAGTTCGAACTGCTGTGTGGAATATATAGTGTATTTTTTTTTAACTGAAATAACCCTGTGAGCAGTGATAAAGTGTATATTTAAATAATTTGCGTACTGGTTGGTAGCCAACAATTTCTTTTGTCAGACTATTGTGTGTAGCCATTATACAATGGAAAATTTTGGGCTGACGTGACTCCTGTTTGCAGTGATTTATTAAGTACAATATTGGACTGCTGTCTCTAATGATGAGCTCCTGGTTTATTTTAAGCAAATATAAAGAATGTACAGGTATGTTTCTATATTTTTTAAACACCTATTTCTTTTTGTATATCTATCTTCATTATTTTGAGTTAAATTTAATTGCCTTTTTTATTGCCTATTTGTATTTTAATGCCTATTTTGAAAATTATAAGTGCTTATTTGCCTGCCTATTTTATATGTTTTTAGTGCATAAACATCCGGTCTCTACTCATAACTTAGGGAAAGCATCACCCCACTTTAAACATCGCTGCCCCCCCGAGAAAAGGTCCTGAGGGCGGTCTTGCACATAGTGGTTCATATCCCACTTCAAACTGGAGGCCTATCTGTGCATAGTGTGGATTACTTACACACACACACACACACACACACATACACACATACATACATATACGTATATATATATATATATATATATATATATATATATATATATATATATATATATATGTATATATTATAATTCGTTAGATCAATATATCATTTTATAAGATGCATAATCTTCGTTTTTCATCAGATACTGTCAACTAAAGTAGCTGATACAGACCACGAAAACAAACAACTTTTATTAATAACGTTTAGCTTCTTCCAACCATATTCCGACGCTACGAGTTCTCGAAAAAAACAATCATAAACCACGACAGTTTCACGGTTTCCACTGACATTAGTTTTAGCGTATGAAAACATGATCTGCAGTAAAGTATGGTCAGACTGTGTAAGCAGTCAAGACATTGGTTGTCCTCTAAATATATATAAACAAAACTTACGACATCTATTTTTAATGCAAAAGTTCTTAAATATGACATAAATATAATCGACATGTGCATGGATGATATAGGTATGTACTATACGAACGATATAAAAGAAATTGATAAGTCCAGTGATTTCAACCTGATGGAATTTGTGCTCGCATGATTCTGTTTCATTATATTGTATTAAATGTTCATTGACGAAACTTTCTGTGTTGAAATAAAAAAAAAATCTGTATTTAAGGGAAAGCTAACTCCGGCCCATGCAACATCCCATAAAGGAACATACCTGAGGTTCCCAAACGTTTTCGTTTCACGGCGCCCTTAGTGGTTCAAAATTTTTCCGCGGCGCCTAAATCAGAATGTATGTAGGCGTATCTAACACTTGCAACGCTCAGTTAGTATGGTTAGGTGTTGCCCTTAAGTTGAAAAATAAACACATGCTTCAAATTCAGAAACATTTTATGTGTAAAAAGTACTAAATAATCAAATATTTCGAAAAATCATATCATTGATTGAATTTACAATTACAATTAGTGGGCACATATCGCATTTTGCGGCGCCTCTGTAAGCCAGCCACTGGCCACACTATCGGAACCATTGGCATATGGGATACTCTGGGGGGAAAGGGTCCCACACATTCGCAATCTCGGCTCTTTTTTGTGAAGCTGATGTGATGAGCACCAGTCTCCGGCCGCCTTTTTATTTTTTTTTTTATTATAAAGGTTAAGGTAACACCTAGTCCGTTGCCAGCGATACAGGTCGGAATCTTCCGTTCTAATCCTCGAGTGCTTCCTATCGACTTGGAGGTTAAAAGGAATGCCTCGAGGTATTGGTGGAAAAAAGGAAATTACATGAAGACCAACCGAATTCTGGGTACCCAGATTAATACCCTTGCTGAAATAGACTCATGTTTATGGGATAAGTGGCAGGCAGAATGGAGTCAACAGCAAATCTCAATCCACAGCAGAAGATATCTTCCTGATGTGAGGATAAGGAAAAAGTTTTTCAAACCAACAAGGGGCATGGTCCATTTGATTTCTGGCCATGGACCATACAAGTCTTACTTCAAGCGATTTAACTTAAGTCACAATGACCAATGTTTGAAATGCGGCGTTGAAGATACTCCGGAGCATGCAATTGTTAACTGCACTAAGCATTCCAGTAATGAAATTGAGAGACTAAGGCAGGGACTTCTAGAGGAGACCTTGGCAGCTGACATCTGGAAACCTGAAAGGTTTCCAAGAATCAATAGGCTGGCAGAGAAAATCTCAACCTTAGAAGAGGAGAGCTACATCCCAGAATTGAGAGTGAAGCGTAATGAAGACACAATTCAACTCACTCTATCAAAAGGAAGAGTAGCAGAATCAGTAAGTTGGAAAGGAAATCCCAATATCAAGAATTGGAAGTGTCTGAAGAATCCAGTGAAGTGAAATTTTATGAAATGGGCCCTACAGCATTAAACAATGGAAATTCTATGTAAAATCACTACGAGGGACCAAACCAGAAGAGTCAACGACGTAACTCTGGCTGGTGTTGGCAGACATAACAACCAAGGAACCGTCATGGACTAAAAGACGGTCCGCAATTGGCCTTAGTGGACCTCAATGGATAGTGTATTCGTGGAAGACTGTATGAGTATCCCTAAGTGGAGATTTAAAAGTAAAGTGTGATATTTGGATACTGAGTGTGGTCACTCCAAGAAGCCCGGTAAAGGACCATGGACTAGCGAAACTTCATCCACGGATCTGTCATGAACTTTACATTTATCCATTGGATGACGTCCAGGAACCTCTAGATGCGGAAGACTAAATCCAAGTCGAAGAAAGGAGATTGAAGAAGAAGCCATCATCTGGTCTAGTAACTCCCCTCACTTTGGGAGGCTAAAGGATCTAAAGATCCACTGTATTAATCTTAATTATGTATCGATGTTCTGTGCTTGGTATACTGTATTATATTTCTTATATAATCATCATATTATTTATTCTATTTTATATCATATCAGATTCTATTATATGTTGCTAAGCAAGGACAAGAGATTCTAAATTGTGATTGTGATGTCTTAAATACTTTTACTAGAGCAAACATCATAGGAATAGGTCTAAGGACCATGACTGAATAAGTCAATCATTTCTGACATATCACTTTCATTATTATTTTCTATATTATTTATATATGTTGTTTGAATTTATTCATAGTATTTATTCTTTCATTCTTTCTTATCTTTATTCTGACACAAATACTATACATAGAGAAAACATCCAAACAGTAAACACACCTTGGTTTTTTAAGACAGGCACCAAGGTTAATTACCTCTCCACAATCACCTGCATCCTCCGTTCATCCTTTCCTTTGGGACACTACCGCTCCTGGTAAGATTATAGCTAGATTAGCAATCGACGCCAAGTACGCCAGGAGAGAGGGTGATACGTGTGAGTGGCGAGAGGAGGCTGGAGGACCTCCTCCCTCAGTGTCCCTATCCTGTAAATCCTCGAACGGCTTTCTTCTATTTATTGGTTAATTTTTTTCAATGTTGTCGCTGCTTTCTTGATCACAATTCTTTGATTTGATATCACCAGCTTTATGTGATACCGCTATTTTAAGACGTAGCTTTCAGTAGGATTTCTTGAAGTTCTGTTGCCTGCGAAAATATCAAAGTGCATGTTAGAGGTGAGAAAAAGGTACCCGAGTGAAAACCACAGGTCGCCTTATTACAGACTCTGCTGCTATCAGTCGAAAGGCCCTAGTTGGGTTTAGATCAATACCTTGTCCCCCTTCTAGGTTTCCGAAGTGATCCTCAATCAGCTAAGTTGTCATCCAACGGATTAAAATCCTTACTTGGAGGAACTTGGGAGCGGAGTACATACGAGTGAAAAACATATTTGTCTCGATATTTCTATTAAATTATTTCGCTTTTATAGCGGAAGTTTGTTGATTGCGTTGCAAAGCGACTTTCAGCTTTTTGAGGTATCCAAGGAGAAAATTTAGCTTTTAGCCTTTCTGGCTATTCATAATTTACAAGTAATATATTAAGATTGTTCTTTAATTTTTATCAAATCCTTTTAACTTATAATTTTCTTTAATATCTGCAGCGTTATTTGTTTTCTTAAAATGTAATTTCCATAACATGCTGAGATTTGAAAAGCGGTCGTCATATAGGAGCGTCCTGAACATATAAACTTAATAAAGCGACGTTCCTACAGGTGGTTCCTTGTAACTATTGACATGGAAGTAACTCTCAGAGGGGTACCTGTCAATTCCAAAAATTATATAGTTTTATGTGAGAAGTCACACAACATAAACTTTGTGAGTAAAATTTCCCCTTAACTTTTAAAGCTGTTTTTCGAAGGAGATGTGTGAAAGTTAATAAGAAAATAAAATAACTATGAATTTCAGTACACTAATTATATGAAAAAATCATGATATTCACTCATTTAGGTGGATAGAGCAGAAAAGTATTCGCAAGGATATAATAATAATAGTAGGTAATAAATTTGTAATAAAATTTGCTTATTTTGATTAGTTTATAGAAGTTATTATTATATTATAATAATAAATATGGGCATCATTCTTCTTTACTATTAGTAGTATTAACATTTGTACTATTGAATCTTTATCAATGGCCTGAGCCATCCTCTACAAGATTTCTGGCGATGCCATGTACTCAACGAACGAAGCAAAATTTCGAGACACACTTAAATGTTTTTTGCTTTACCAAGCAAGACGAAGCATCAGTCAATGTATAAATACATTGCCATGTTAAGGGACGAGAATGGCAGATGCAGAAGATGGAATGGTTGAGTGACCAGCCAGCCTCTTGGGAGGAGCTTCCAGAACATCTCCTCCTCTGAGGTCATCGGCTGGAAATTTCTCCGTCGCCGTATCCTATTCGTGAAGTATGCGCGCAAGAAAATCCACATCGTCCGGCGGTCATGTTACAAACTTAACCTCCCCTTCAACATGTTATGACCCGAAGGGCGTGCATATGGCAAGTGACTGGGCAGGAAGGGCGCATGGCGTGACCCGTTTTCCACATACATGTTTCCTGTCTCAACCGGGAATGAATCGTAATGAATACGTCTTACTCTGCAAGCTCTTAAATCTGTAGGAACGTATTTACCAAAGGGAAATGAGTAGATTTATGAATTCCAAAACCAGTTGACATTAATTTTTTTGAATGTTTGAGCATACATGTACACATGTGAAAGAGCAATGAACGGGTGTGAAGATTTTGACAGTGTACATGTCCGACATGTATACGCATGTAATATTTTTCCCGTATGATTTCCTGCTTCTCCAAATTAGGTTTTGACTCTCATATAATTCATTTTGAATAAATATTTTTTTTTGCTCACAGTTTGGAAATTCAGCAAGCAAGATGGTTAAGTGATATTTGGCATACATGCTGATCTTCTGGCTACTCAATTGTCATATTCCTTGACATCTTCGTGAACATGCTTCGTTCAGGTGTAAAGTCAAATATACGAGTACGTGTTGTTATGGTGTGGCATTTTCCACAGATAGAATCTCGCCTATTTTTTTAAAATCATCTTCCATTGCACAACCAATCCGAAACAAGCTCTCTCTGTCAGTAAGGAGTGCAAAAATTTAACATTTTAAACAAGTTTGAAGCTGTGTAATCGCGATATGCTCTATGGGTACTAATTATGACCTGACATGTCCCTATTCTGTCTCGCACGGTGGCCGTCATGCTTTGGGCTCCGGCTGCGGGACGTACGCAGTCTCCTGGGGGAAGCGTAACAACTTTTCTCGTGAGATTTCGGCCTTTGTATGGGACCGGTGGACACCCACCATCGTGTGGAAATTGGGGAGTTACGGATGAGAAGCGTAACCCGGTCATGGAAACCTACAACAACAACTGGGGGTTCGTCGTGCTGACCACATGTCACCCCGTAACTGATTGGATGATCTCCCACCTCGGCAGGTGGGAGTGAGGCCGGCAGTCGGTAGGTAGCTCCTGCATCTCACGTGGTGTTGCTCCACGGGTTATTATTATACAGGTATCCATATTCTGGTGAATAAGAATATTTTTATTGCGTCATTGATTTTTAAAATATGAATACATTTGAGTTATCCTTATCGAGCCTTGTTTGAAAAAGAGAGTTTAGAATTGTCATTTCGCGCAAATTTGTGAGGACATCAAACCTACATCACATGAAAATTTGTCCAAAATTGGGAGTGTTATGTCCAGAAGGTTGACGCGTTAATTGGACTGATGATGTAGCTCTTTTTAATAATTTGTGAATGCATGTTACATCTACGGTGAGCAATCGTTTAACAGGCTTGAAAAAGTGTTATTTTTTAAAAAAGAAAAAATAGAATAATGATGATGTAATTCTCGTACTACGTATTATAAATTGCCAAGTAGCGATGAATAATGTCTTTGGAGATTAATATTTTATCGTCACTTCACTCATTTCATTATTTCTATAGCCTATTCATTTGTTAGATCATGATACTATGTGCCTACCTCCGTGGCTTAGTGGTTAGCAAAGAGCGCTACGATGCCAGGGGTCCCGCCAGGGATTCGAATCCCGACCTGCGCATGGGTGTTCCTTGTCAACAACTTCATCATATCATCGCTCATAATAATCTTCACAATTAGCCAAAAATGGCAAAAAAGCGAAGTAAAATATATCAAATCAATCAATTATACTGTGTCTGACTGCCATTCACAAGCAGATAGGCAGATCGCGCAGTAGAAATATTCTGGCTTCTGAGATTTCAAAAACTCAGAAATATAAAAAAAAAACTCACCTAGAATGTGTTATACAGTAGTTACAATATCCTTGCTACCAACCACCAATCTTTAGACTATTTACTTCCACTTGAAGGATATAAAAGAATAATAGGCTCAATACTCTGAAGAAGAGGAAGAAGACAATACGAAACATGGATTGTTAAATATCAATGTAAATGCATACTGTATCTACAAAATAAGTCTACGTATTCTGTTAATAGGAATTCTTCATCTTCTGTAGAAGAGCAAAGAATAATAAACAGATAAATGACGCTAGAAAGTAGGCACATTTTTCCTTTATATTAACCTGGAAATGACATTTGCTGTTTGTAAATACCACAGGACAAGGTAATGGCCCACATACTGAGAATGCAATGAGATTCCAACTTTCAAAAGAGGAAAATACCAAAGAAACTATCAAACGGCAGATACCTCAGGATGGAGAAAAGGAGACAGAATTACAAGTTTTACAGTAGAAGAAGAGAAAGTAATTTATGGGTAGCCGCCATTTTGGTAAAAGCTTAATGCCAATGCGGTAGCCTTCTGGATTGGTGGTTGGACTCTGCACTCCTCATAGTTAATCATTCGCATGGATGCATCCGAGTGTTGCTTCCTTGCAGAAGATGATGGAATTACGACGTTGAGTCTGGTGTACAACGAGTTTTTTTTAAACTAGTTTTAGACTCGGTAGAAAATATTCTACGTCATGTGTGAACCAGTGCTGTGTAAAGGAGATAAAATTTCACTGCAATTGGTGGACGCAGAACTTTACTTCCTGCAAACTCAGTTCCTGAAGAACAGTTGAATAGATACACGTCCAGCAAAAACACGGGAAAAACTTTCATCTTTCTCATCCAAAATAATAGTAAATGCCATTATCTGATTAAAGTGAGGATATCTAACTCCCGGCGCGGAACCCGTCTTCCTGGCACTGACCCTCTGTTACCGCGTTTACCTACGAAGAAACTTGGGGTCAAACCAGGGGCGGCGCTAGAGAAAAGTGATTAGGGTTGGGTGGAAGGTGGCGAGACAATATTTTAGGGGGCAGTCACATTAATACTCCCGAAAACACTATATATGTGTGTAATAATAAATATAATAATTGTATTTGTCCCTTATTCAGAGTGGACATTTACTGCGTAACTTTGGTTCTTGATTACGAGTTTATCTCAATATGATTAATTTTAATACATTATTTTTTTAAACGTGGGAACAGGCGTTAAGTAGCGTTGTTTCTAGCGGTCTATTTCAATATTGGAAGATAGGTAGAAAATGGTCCAAAATAGTTTCCCCATTAATAACATTATAATTCAACGTCTTTCTTGAGATGAAACTACTGATATAAATATTCGTTATAAGATAATAATATAAATGACGAAAAAAATGTTGGCAAGAGTTTGATTTTCTTGAAAATGAACATGACGTTGGAAGAAATTACTTTTCTTATAGATTAGAAACAACAAAAGTCACTTAGTGAAGTGCAATTCTCCTACATAACAATTCAGCTATGTGTGTTTTGGAAAACACATTGACCACCTTCTGTACGTCCAAGACTTGACATTCCTTCTTCTCAATAGCAAGGACAGCCAAATGAGGCAGCTGGCATCCAGCATCCTGTTTCGCGCAAGGCTTTTCAAAGGTTTCAAAGGTTCGTTCACACGCTGCATTGGAAACTGGGATTGTTACAGAGAATACAACTAGAGTGTGAACCTTGTGAAATGACAATTTATACTTTCCTAGGATATCAAAGAAATCCATTAAGTGGACAACTTTAGTTCCATCTTCGTAACTCTGAAGAGTTTTGGGCAATATCTGCACTTCACCTTTCAGGGAAATGATGACACAGGAATAAAAAATCTGAAAAAGGTTACAGTTGCTTCATAATTGAAGAAATATTCTGACCCTGGTGCACCTTTCACTCTACTACTCCAACGTATGTTTGTGCTACACAATTACAGGCACCTATGGAGTTCGTGGGAAGAAGTTCTTCGATTTTGATATGTACGAGAAAGAGCGAACCTGCATCTAATGATTGAAGAGTAGCAAATACTGAAAAAACGTTCTTTTACCTGCCCGCGATACAAATATCTGTCCTGTTCCTTTCTCTCAATGTCTTTTGTTTCATCTGTCACCAGTGCGAATACTTTCACCTCTTCCACTTCTTGGCTTATTTCGCTGAGAATAATAGTGGACATTACGCAGATTGATTTGCTTTGAATCGAATTTTGAGTGTAATTTGCATTTTAAGGTTTAAGTTCAATACATTTCCGAATAATATCGCCTCATTTTGAAATTAACTTCAAGAGTTCCAAGAAACTCCCTCTGCTACGGCTTGCCTCAGACTCATCATCATCTCGAAGAGCACGTCCGTGAATAGTAAGAAACCGCGATGCATCCACAACTAACATGTAGTGTCGGTTTACTTGAATCACCTTTGAGTAGTCCAGTTTAGACAGTTCACCAACCTCTTGTGAGGAGCTGAAGTGAGGAGCAGTGTTGCCAGCTCCTCACCCGAAAAAAATCACCAAGGTTTTTGGTCTAACCTAGCCTAAAGCAAGGAGCTGGCAATCTTGCTTGAGAGTTCACAAACCGGAAGTGGGGCTCAGGGGGCTCGCAGTGTTGCCAACTTCTTACTCGAAAAAATCACCAAGGTTTTTTTGGTCTAACCTAACCTAAAGCAAGGAGCTGGCAATATTGCTTGAGAGTTCTGCAACCGGAAGTGGGGCTCGCAGTGTTGCCAACACCTACTCGAAAAAAAAATCACCAAGGTTTTTGTCTTGGTCTAACCTAACCTAAAGCAAGGAGCTGGCAACCTTGCTTGAGGCTTGTTTTACAGTGCATAAAGCAAGGTTGCCAACCTACTGGTATTTTTGCCATAGCCTTTTACAAAAAAGAGAGAGGAGAGAGAGAGGGAAGAGTTAAACAGCCGACAGCCTACCTACAGCTTTTCTTGTCTAACCTAACCTCAAGCAAGGGGCTGGCAATTTTGCTTGAGGTTTGTTTTACAGTGCATAAAGCAATTTTTGCCAACCTACATATGCAGGGCAAAGAGAGCCGGCACTGCCGTAAAAGAGAGAGATGGATGGATGGGAACACTGCACGGGTTCAACGTCATCAAATAAAAATCGCCTTAATGGTTTTTTCTTGTAAGGCATGATTTCTATTTTCTCGCAGTGCTGCCAACTCCTACCTACACTTTTTTTAGTTGGCAAGGGGGGGCTAGAGAGAGAGAAAAACTTATAGCTGGGAACAGTAATGAACGAATGCGCCATATCGTAATTTTCCAACTCCCGGGGGGGGGCCAATGTTTGTATATCGTAACCTTTGTAAACCTCTCTCTCTCGGGGGAACGACGTGCCACACACACACACATGCACACACACGCACGCACACGCGCGTGCGCGCGTACGTATTGTAACACAAACAAACAAACAAAATAATAATTGTTGTTTTTTAGGATGCCTGGCCCCTATAACCTCGCCAGGGTGCGTGGTGCCCAGCCAAGAAGTAAAAGTTTTCTAACGGCTGCGGCTCTAGATAACCGCACCTCTGTAGAGTTTCACGTGTTTTTTTTTTCCCCCAAACTTCCATGAAACCCTACAGAGGACCTCCGTAATGCATGCAGCGTGTACTAACGACTCTAGTGTTATTTGATGTTGTGATATTTTTGGATATAGAGTTTTATTGTGAGATATAGATAAAAATAATTATGTTTATTATAATATTTTCTTGATGAAGATGGAGAATATGTGCGTGTTACAAATAAAGTTGCATGCTTTGTTTCTAGTGTGTGTGTATGTGTTTTTGATGTTTCGACAGCATCTGAAACGATAAAAAAAAAAAAAAATTATTGTTAATTTTCACGTGTAAAAACAACAACAAATTTTTTTGTGCAAATTTTCTGATTGTCTCGTGCTATAGTGCAAAAAAAGATATTGTAACTGATAACTAATGAAATTGACATTTGTAACTGATCTGAACTAGTGAAATTCGTATTGTGCCATTGTAACTGATTGTGCTAGTACAATAAAATTTCTTATTGTGCAAGAGAAAAGATGTTAAAAACTTGTTAAAACTGCTCTGTGACCCTCTCGTTCTTCACGTCGTAGGCGAAGGACTTCTCTGCAATCAGGATGACACTGCATAGGGTATCCTCGGGCAAGGCATCGTGGAACTCGCAGACGACCTTGATGTTGGTTCGATCGTTGACCACAACCTTCTTTCTCTTAGATGTGTTGATGACGGTCATGGGTCTCCGTGCTTTGAATTCGCTGGGCGTGTAGTACATGTCCACGCTTCCCTCGGTCACGCGTTTGTAAGCCGAGAACGCTTCGTAAAGTTTGAGGTAATCGTTTTTGGTCACGTCGAGGTTGTAATTCTCGCGCGGGAACACTTCGTTGCGTCCATTCTTCAGATAAACGTTCTTGATCTTGCAGTCGTCGAACTTGCTGGAATCTTTTTCCTGATTCTTGTCCCTCCCGGTCTGAAAGAGCACTACGACGAAATCTGGCATGTCGAACTGTATGTTGTTGAACTGCGTCGTCACGTCGAATTCCATGTGACTTCCCGACGCCATCTTCTGCACGCACTGGTAACCGTGAAAGTGAATCGACACCTGCGGACTTTTCAAGATTTCCGCTTTGTACTTGAGGGCGTAGTTCGTTTCGTATTCCACCACCGGCATTCTCAATTCCATGCTTTGGATGACGCACTTGGCCGCTTCGGGTAGAGTGTTGGCTATCGGCGTGGTGCCGTCCGGACCCAAAGTAGCGTATCGCATCAGTGCGTCGTTGTCGTTGGCCGCTCTTCGAAATGTGATCCTCAGTCCTCCCTTCCACATGATCTCCTTGTAGTCCGAGAAGAAACCCGGCAGCAGACGCATGGGAAAGAGCACCGTGTGACTTCTCGTCGATATTTTGGTCCCGGCTTCGAATCCCCCGGCCTGGTAGTACGCTGCGTCCGTTTTGGATAATTTCAACGTTCCCACTGCCGTCGACGTGATGCCTGGATAATCTATTCTGTCGATGACGGTGTTGTGTTTCCTCACCTCCACCTGCGAGAACAGGTGAGGCACGAAGTTGTCCACGAGTATCAAGTTTGCTGCTGCAGGAAACGCGTCTCCGCTTTCCTTCTTCACCACGTCGAATTGAAGGTAGAGGTCCGCTCTGTGAGGATGAACGAACCCGTCGCCTACGTCCACGTCGTATTCGATCTCCCTGTTCGCCTCGTTCAGATTGGCGAACGTGCGACGGTTGGGAGGGAAAGATTGCAATTCGTAACTTTCGATTTGCTCCATTCTCACTATGTATGGTTATTTATTATACGTTGATCTCCACGATGGCCGTCGTAGTGGCACCTGCGAAATCCACCACGTCTCCTTTCTCGTTCGTCACCACCAACTCTATGTCGTCTATGCGGTTGCGACATACTGGAAAATAGATCGGCGAAGAGGGCGTGTAGATGATCGGTTCCATGAACTCGGAACTTGGTTTGAACGTGGCTATGATTCCCGTCTGCTTGTGACTTCCTAACAATCCGTCCGAAGATTTCGTGATCATGCCTTCGGCCACGTTACAGTGTACGTTCAGAGTCTCTATGGCCAAGAATTTAGGAATGTTGGTTGCTACGTGCTTGATACCAGCTTCGAGTTTGGTGTCGTTCTCGAAACCTAAAAGTTCTCCCATGGTGCCCAGGTCCACGGTCTCCGTCGCGGACAGGATTTCCACTCTGTGCGTGACCGAATTTTGAGAAAGGTATGTGCCTTTGGGTAATTGAGCTTGCAAAGTGGAAAGATTGTATTGTCCTGGCGTGACGACGATGTGTTCGCTTCCGACGCTAATTTTGTTGTTGTGCTGCGTAACATTGGGTATGAGGTACATGCTGTAGAATGCACGCAGAGCCACGGATTTAGGATAGACGATGTCGTCGTGCAGCGTGAGTTTCAAGATTGAAGATTCGCTCGTGAGATGGAACACGCCCATCCTAGTGATGCTGTTTGAGGTTCCACAATGCTTTCTGGAAATCCTCGATCGTAGGGTTATTTATTTTAGAGAGAAACGCGAGCACGGAGAGGCAGAGATGACCGCAGTTCACGTCTCCGAAATTTTGAATGCGTTCGTCGTTGTAGTATATAGAGGTTTTGTTCGTTTTCAGATAATAGACTAAATTTGTAGGTGGAACACCTCCGAAAGAATCGAAAACGAATGCTTTATCATCATTTTTGTGGTAACATATCCAATGCGTGCCTGGATTTTCTTGACCGTCCAAGTTGACTACTCCGCATTCTCTTCTTTTAACGCTTGAAGGTAACGAGTCGGACATGAAAACTCCTCTGAAGTGTTTGATTCGTAACGGTCCGATCAGAGATTCAATGTCTCGGTTGGTGAGTGCTTCTGTTTCTTTTTTTTAAACTTCTTCATCACGCCCTTTCCTCCTTTCTTCTCCATGGCCAGGTTGTGACGTTTCTGTTCTTCCAATTCCGCTTTGTTCTTCTTCGAGTCGATGACGGTTTTCGCGATGGCGGCACTTCCGCCGGCCAAACTTCCAACGGCCCCCAATGCTGCCAGGATGGCCGGGATGCTGAATATGAAGCCTCCGATCTTTTGCTGTTTCCGCGAACGCTGCAATCTTTTCAATTGAGGTGTGCTGAGCAGCAATTTCATTCCATGTCCTTTCGACAAGCAAGAACGTTTCTTCTCGCGTTGTTTCTTGGTGAGTAACCCATCGAGGGCACCTAGATTTTTAAGATTGGAGTATGGTATCTGGTACACGACACCCTTGGGCTTCATGTTGATGCTCTATGTGTTATTTTCACGGTATGTTATTTATATATATATTCTGAGATTTTTTCTTGTGTAGTTTTTTACGGTATGTTATTTATATATTTTTCAAGGCCTCGCAGTCGTTACACAAATTCTATAACGTGCTTCGTTTTCTTGCCAAGAAGTTCCTTTGTCCCCTTGTACACGATTCGAGTTTTGTTCTCGATTAAAATAGATAGCTTCTCGTCGCATAACATGTTAGCGTATCGATCTGGTAAAAATAGACTGTATTGTGCGTTGAGCAACAGGCGTACCTTGGGACCATACTGGGTAGAAACGATTGAACCGGAAGTTATCGTGTAAGGTTTGTCGACTTCCAATTCCTGAATTTTTACATACTCGACTGACAAATTTAGCATTTGTTTTAATGCTTGGAGATCACTTATTTTTTCAGCCGTCATATCAAAAAAATTTCAAAGTGTTAGAGAGAAATTTAATTGTTTTTTCACGATGTGTGTTATTTATATATACCGAAGATTATTTTTTTTTTCACGATGTGTGTTATTTATATATCAAGTTTTTTTTGGCACGTATATATATTATTATTTTTTTTAACAGTAGAAGAAAGTCCGTGCTTCGGAAAACGCGATGATGTGCGTAATGATATCTTCCTTCTCCTGCATAGACTTGTACCAATCTACTGTGTACCGTCTTCTTCCCTGCATCGCCTCGTGCAGTTCGTCCGACCTCTCGTTCAATTTTTCCCCTGCAGCCGAAAGCAGAATGTTGAGATCACTGCACCTCAGGCCGCTGATCCCCCGAAGATGGTCCTTGAGAACCATTTCACAAGGGATGCGAAATTCCGGCGTCGTTCTTGCTATGATTACAAGTTTCCCTACATCTCCGTTAACTACCTTTTTGAATATTTTAGATAGTAGCTCGGGTGGCAAATCAGTTATGCAAGCCATGTTGTTTTTTTTTACTGTATGTTATTTATATACCCCACCCCAATTTTTGTTTCGTGTTCATGGCGATGGTGGTGCCTAGTGCGGCGACCCGTTCACCCAACGATGCGTCTCTGCTCACGAACCTTTCGAAAGCTGCGTGCTCTAACTTTCTGTCTGCTTCGTGACGTGCGTCCAGATCCGTCTGCGTGGTGTTGTAGGCGATGTCGTGATCTTTGCATGCCGCGTCCAACGGATTCACACCCTTGTCTCCTCTCTCCAATCTTTTCTCGAGTTTGGTAACCGGTCCGCAGTACTGGTAGCCCGGTAGATGCATCTCGAAAGGTAACTTGTTGATGATGTCGTTCACGAGTCCCTTTCCTTCGGCCACGTTCCAAAATTTCGGAGGCAGCGTGTTGATGATTTTGATCAGGTAACCTATGCCCTTGTCATCGTTCACGATGAAGTTGGAAAGTTTCGTGCTGATCATGTCCACGATGCCAACCTTCTCGTTGTAGAAATTACGATTGCCTGCATTCTCTTCGCCGGATATCACCAACAATCGGTCCACGAGTTTCCTAACGTCGTCCACCCAAACGAATTCTTTGGGTAACGTGTTGTAGCGTTTGACGCCGCTGCCCGTTTTGACCTGGTTCCAAATCGGTTTGATGAGATTCCTGTACTTCTCGCCGCTGCTCGATTTCACCCTATTCTGCGAGGCGTCGTTGTTCTGGTACAAGGCATCCGTCATGATCAGAATTTCCTTGTAACTCTGGTAATCTTCGTCGGTGTAATCTTTCGGCTGCTTTTTGGCGACGAGTTCCCACAGTCCCACCGTACCCGGATACCTGGTCCAACTATCCTTGTCGCCTAAATTGACTTTAATGTCGTTGCCTTCGAAGGTCACCTTCGATTTCCCAATCTTCCACACCACACCGCCGCCTTCGCTGGTTTCCATGCTGGGATACAATCCGAACACTTCATCCTTGTCGAATTTCCCCGTGCTCAGGTAGTCTCGTGCCAAAGGTCCCAACTCGATTTTATCCGAAGACGACGTGCTACCAATGGCTCGACGTCGTGCCGGTGCATCCTTCAGTTCGAACGGTGTCGAAGGAATGCTCGAAATGGGCGTGGGTACGGCGTAACTTTTAGCTGCGAGCGGTACGAGTTCATTAATCAAATTTTTATTTTGTTCCGTGACACTTTTAATTTCATTACCTAGACTGCTGATGGCATCGATCACAGGTTGATCCTGACGTTTCTTCTCTTCGTAGAATCCGCGATTCTCGGATTTCCAACCTTTGAAGCGTTTCGCGAGGTAATCGCGAAGCTTGAGATTTTCGTCTTCGATTTTCCGTTTCGTCATGACGTTATTTATACACGTCGTTTCTCACAACGTTGCAACGTTTAGAAAGTCGTTGATTTTGTTTCTGTATTTTCCGTCGTTGGGTTTTCTCGTCATGTCGATCGTCGCGAATCCGAAATCGTCACCGTTCCAGCAAGTAGAGCAGCAGCGTTCCGAAAATTGATTGTAGTTCATGTCTCCGCCTACGTAGTCATCGTACGCGTGCTTGAGGTTGGTGTGATCTTGACGAAACAAACATATGAAATTAGCGTTGTCGCGTACTAACTGTTTTGGAATTTTGGAAAACGTTTGAGCTAGGTAGAAGCAATCCATTCCTTTGTGACGACCTTGCGTGAAAAAGTTGCGAATTTCATTTTGATTTTCCAGGATGGCGTCGTCGAACACAACGACTGAATTTTCACGACAATCGTCGAGTGGTTTTATTTCCGAGGCGAATGTTGCAATGTCAAGACCATCGTACAGTTTCATCAGTTGCTGGTATTTGGATTGCTCCAAACTTTTCGAGAACACGTACAGGTGCCTGTTCTTCCAATCTAACCAATTCGGTGCGAGGAGAAAATTGTCCACGAGCAGTGTCGTTTTCCCACACCCCGAAGGACCTACGATCAGACAGCGGATGCTGTCGGGAAGCAACTCGCCGTTCTTTTTTTTTCTCGTTTGACTTTCCGGATCCGGTAGACGCTTCACCACGTTCCACGTACTTACAAGATCACTTCGTCCGCGCCGATCCAACTCTTTTCCGGAAGTCCCAGCCATTTGACAAACAGTTTGTCACCTTTCCTACGCAATATTTTTTCGATGAGGTACGTGTCGGGGTGTTTCGTTTTAGAGAGTTCCTCTTCGTAAAATCTTCCTTTCAAAATCTCGCCGCTACTATCTTTTATTATATACGTGTGTCGGTTTCCGGGTAGAACTCGAACCACCGTAAAAAGTTCCGTGCTCCAATTTTTTGTGAATCCCTTCTCGAAGGTGCGTTTGAATTTGCTGATCCTCACCTGGTCTCCAATTTTGTATTTAGCTTTTTTTGTCGTGGGTGTGTACTTTGGACAGTAAACGGTAGAAATTAAACGCTGCTCGTCGGACTTGGTAACGTCAACTGGCTTCATGCCTATCGTTCTGTGTACCGTATCATTATAGGTGTCGACGAGTTCCGGCAGGATGTCGACCCATTTGTAATTTCCCCGAAGCGTGAATCGTTTCCACATGTGTGTTTTCAAGGTTCGATTAAATCTTTCCACGATGCTGGCTTTGATGTGACTGAAGCTCGAATAATGTCGAATCTTGTGTTTTTGAATAAACTTTTGGAATACAGCGTTATAAAATTCTTTACCGTTGTCCGTTTGCAGAAACCGTGGTCGTCTGCCGCCGCTTTCGCGAAAAATTAATTTGAATGCTTCCGTGACGCATGTTCCCGTTTTCGCCTTCAAGGGTAGAGCCCATGCGAATTTCGAAAACGTGTCTATGACGGTGAGGAGGTACTTGTTGCCCTTGTTCAATTTATGCACGCTTTTCAAATTGCCGCTACTCATCTCCACGAGGTCACTTTGCCAGAGGTCGTCGATGCCCTTGGTTACCACAGCCAAACGTTCGTAGTTACGGCGTGCAGGTTTATGCAATTCTTCGACGATGGCTTGCCTAGACATTTTATTATTTTAGAGATTACGTTTCAAGAGAAGCACAAGCGTGATGGGATTCAAAGAGGGTGGCACTTCGCTCGTGTTTTGAATGATCAGCTTATCGCCGGCACTCACGTCGAAAACGGTAAGATCTTCGTCTTCGTGTATTTCATATATGTTGCGCGTTTCGTTCCAACGTGCTAGAGGAATGTTTCCTGCTTTCTGGACACCACGATTCGATATCAAAGTCATGGTGGGAACGCTAGCTTTTCTACCGTGAGACCAGTACGAAAATTCGTTTATCTGAATCGTGCCATCGAGGAGAAACTTGTAGTACGGATGATAAGGATGCAACATGTACAGTTTGTTACCTTCGACGAACGTGGAGATTCTCTGTTGATTGGGTACGCTGTTGATTTCGATGGCTTGCAGAGAATGCAGTTTAGCGAATTTAGTGTCGACGCCGAGCAGATTACTGTGAACTTGTCCGAGTTTATTTTCGATGGGCAGCAAATGCTCGACTATGGTATCTGTTACGGCAGAAAACGACGGTTTGATTTTCACTTCCACGTTCAACTGCTTGTAGTTTTCGTTGAGTTCTTGCAACTTGGCACCGAAAGAGGTTAGCGTCGATTCCTGCGTGGATTCCAGCACTCCAACTTGATCTCTGATGTTGACGACGATGTTCTGAAGGTTCTCGACTTGATTCAATTTCGAGCTCTTCTCGGTAAGATCGTTCACGATGCTTCGCATCTCTGTAAACTGCGTGTGAAGGTCGGCGACGCTCTGCGAAGTGGGCAGCGTCGACACCAGCGAACTAATTTCGTCTCGAATCTGTTCCACGTTCGCCGTTTCCGTTTCTAGTCGTTTCAGCATTCGAGATATGTTTCTTTTCAAAGCGTGCAATTCTTTGGAGGTGGGGAGATTGGCCACTTTACTCTCGAGATCGCTCAATGAGCTTTTGATGTCGTTCGAATCGGATAGTGCCGTCACCGCCGTTTTCAATTTTTCCAAATCTTCGCTCGAAGGCACGCTTGTCCGTAACGATTCCAAGTCACCCTGTATGTTGTCGAGTACGTGATGAAAATGAGCGAGATTCGTTTCGACGTTCAAATTTTCTAAATATTCGATCTTCTGCTGAACCGTGCTTAACGTGTCTTGAATGCTCGTCAACGCTCTCGCTTCGGCGTGAATATTTTTAATTTCTTCGTTGATCAATTCCAAGGACGCCTGAAGCGTGGCGATGGTGGTTTGAATGTGTTCGAAATCTTGATAGGCCTCCAATTGAATTTTTATGTTCGCGACGCTTTTACCGATGACCTGCAGTTCGTCCGACGATGGTAGGTTCGTCATTGTATCTTCCAAAGTCTGCAACTTGGATTTAATTTCTTCCAACGTGCTGGTGAATTCTTCTTGTAATTTGGAAACAACGACATGCAAGCGTTCTGCGTCTATATCGTTCACCACAGTTTGAAGTTCAGAGAAATTCTTTTCGATTGCGGAAGTTCGTTCTTCGATTTCGAGTTTCAATTTTTCCAAATCTTCATTTTTCGATTGAAATTGCTGTAATTTGGCCAAATAATTTTGAAGCGAATCCACGCTCAACTGTATATTTTGAACGCTGTCGTAAGAAGGTACGTCGACATAATTTTTTATGAGCGTTTTCAGTTCGGAATCGATTTTCAGAATGGGGTCGAGACATTGCGTTTGGAGCGTAGCGATTTCCGACTCTAAACTTTTGTTTAAGGTCTCCTGCAAAGCAATCAAATCGGTCCTCAACTTCTTAACTCGAATGTCCAACATGAGAATCTCTTCTGCATGGTCTACACGCTTGGTGTTGCCGAAAATGTCGTTAGGCATTTTTGGTTAACGGTTATTTATAATAGGATAGACGATTCGTAATTCTACGAAGAGAGGAATAAGTTTGTCGTAATCTCCGAGGAGTTCCATGTAAAGGTAATCTCCTGCAGACACATCGTACGTAATGTTAGAAAGCATCTTGTCGTGCTTGATTCGAAAAATATTCTTGCCGGTAGAAATTTTGATTTCGCCTGCGTTTTCCGGATTCACGGTGATTTGAAGTTTCCCGTCGATCGGAATTTCGTAGAAATGTAAATTGTTATTAAAAACATAAAACATCTTGCCCACATCGTCATTCAGTTTCGTCCAAATGCTGTTGAGGTGAATGATCAACAGACCGTTGAGTTTAGGTAACACGGAAGGTAAGACTTCATGATCTGGTATGGTTTCCATAATGATCTGTTTTTTGAAACCGAACAAATTCATAGGCATGCTGGTTATTTAAGAATACGGTCAAAGTTTTTTGTAATAACAGTCAGTGTTTTTTTGTAATAACAGTCAGTGTTTTTTTTTTGTAATGACAGTCAAAGTGTTTTTTTTTTGTTTTGTTTTGTTTTTATGAATCTTCTGTTGAAGATGGACATATGTTGCAGGTTTTGCTTTCTGCTAAGCGATAGTGCCCCCACGGCAATGTGTGAATACCACACTCGAGGACGCACCTCTTATCGTCGTTGGGATCCAGCGCAATTTTTCTAACTTTGTTTGTGGTCAACACATGGTCGACGCTCTGGATGCGCTGTTCTGCTCTTAGAACCGACGACCTGGTCTTGAGGCAATCGACGAAGTCCTCGAATGCGAGATGCTCCCGAACCACCTGTCTGCCGACACCCTTGGCCTTCTTGGTAACGCTGCCCTCGGCTTTGATGGCATAGGCCTTGGCGCGAGGACCTGCAAACTCGAGAATTACATCACCGTCCTTCTCGTCTTTGAGTTTGCCAGGCACTTTTTTGTTTCGGGGCAGGATGCCGTACTGGTTCGGCTGGGGATAGCCCGAGGTGTCGAAGAGGTTAACCAAAGCTGGTACCGTGACTATATCCCTGTATGCATCGGCTGAGTGGACGTGGTACACCAAGCTGTCCGTGTCCGTGTAGAGAAGCGAGATGTTGTGGCTATAATGTGGACGTAATATGTCGTAGTACGTTTCGAACATGTGCAGCTTGCTCAGGTCTAATACTGAGGCGCCAACATAAATTGGCTTGTTGAGCTTCACCTCGCTCTTCCTCATATGCACCAGAGCAAGCTGTTCGTTATAAATGGTCCTCGATTTGAATAACGGGTTTGCTACGAGCCTGCGACATTGTGCTTTCCTCGTTACCAATTTTATGTCCATGCGATTCCGTACATTCTCCATGGTTTTGCCAAACACCGCATTGTTCATAAGCTTGAAGAAATCCTTATCAAGCTCGGACGTGGCTGCAGTGCGGTGTTTGGTGTTGACTTCAATATATGGCTTCAACCATGGAGAATGCTCGAACTTGAGGATGCGGTGAACTGCGCGGACCGTGACCCCTCGCTGCATCAACCACCGGAGATTCTGGTAGTGCAGGACATAACGCTCTTTGGGCTCGAAATCCATGACGAGCTTCTTCTGGTTGGAATCGGGTGGACACTTGAACTCGGGTGCAGGGGGAAGATCGCAGAACAAATCCTGCAGCTTCTCGGAGAACTCAAGGTCCACCTCAGCGAAGAACCCATGTTCCGAATCGTCGAAGCTTTCGATGTCGAAGTTGGAAGGGTCAGCCCACTCGAAGCCTCTAAAAGGGAGTGGCTGCATCATGGAGTGTCCGTAGAGGTTATTGACGTCCGTGTACATGATGTAGCTGGACGGTTGTGAGGGGTCGTAACCGGTGGCCATGTGGTGATTGTTGGCGCGCGAGTGTCGCTGCGACACCTGGACCATTCCACCCCGCACGGCACGTTCTACAAACAGCATCATGTCCACGTCCGAAAGAAGCTCCAGCTCGATCTTCGTCACCAGAAACATGGCTGACCACGCCAGTCCAGGAAGACTGTAGAAGTAGGCAGGGTCCAGCTTGTAGATCTTCATTGCGGTCGCACGGAACGTCTGGAACACGTCGGCGAGGAGCGTCACATCAAGTCTGAGGTAGGCGTCGTGGTAGTCCCCGAGAGTTCGACAGCCCAGCTCGTGCCACATGGACTGGGCGTGGTGATAGTCATCCTCAGAGATGCCCGAGCCTCGCAGCTTGCTATAGAACTTCGCCTGGGGAGGTAGCGTCGTCTCCGCGAACTTGGAAGGATCTGTGACGTATTCGTAGGGATAGACCCCCTTACGCTTGAAGAAACCTGCGCCCAAGTTCGGAAAGTTTCCGGAGGTAATAAGCATTTGCTCGTCGCTAAGCTTCCCTGCGAGAGCATCGAGGCTGGCCGGGAGGAACCTCAGGGAGTCGAGGAAGCGAAGCTCGACGGTAGAGTGTGATCCTGAGATTCGCACCCACTTGCTCAAGCTAATGTAACGCTCCTCGTTCTGCGCCAGGACGTTGATTCGCATGTCGTCGTAGCCAAAGTGAGGCACCAGATGATGGAAGTCGTATCCCGAGCCATTATGAAAAAACACAGGGATGAAGCGCGGGTCCCGGGCCATGAGGTTGCATCCGTTGCACCATGGACCAACATACCTACCGTTAAAGTGATCATGGTGTTGGACTTTACGATTGTTGGCGGTGTACTTCTTGACGCAGACAGGGCAAGCGATGGCCTCGTCGTGTCTACGCTGATCGTCGGGAGACAGTGGGAGCATAGACTTGGGGGCCAACAGTACCTTCCCTATCTCGTTGGCCTCGACAACCATCCTCTCGAGGAAGTGTTTGGCGGCGTCGGGACCACGGTACACGTAGGGCTCGGGGGCGATGTGCTGGTCACGTCGCACCACAACGTATGCGAAACTGGATGCCTCGTGGAGTTGGTAAGGGGTGGTGGAGGAAACTTCGGGATCGGGATCGCAAGTGGACAGGGGTTTGAGGAAGGCTTCGAAATCCGCGATGATGATAGCGGGATGCTCCACCATAGCACCGTGCATGTGGAAACGCTCCACGGTGCCAGGTTTGGGTAAGACTGCCACCCCAGGCTCGTTGGCATTGCAGTAGATCTTGTGGCTGGCAAGCTTCTCGACAGCGATGTTGGGACCTTTGATGTGCTGATAATCCTGCTGTTTTTGATTGTCAAAAGTTGACAAGCACCTGCGACAAACTTCTATGCTACCATCATGCTTGCTTTTTTGGCTCGACACCAACCGGGAGAGCGAACGGATGAGGGTGTAGTGGTGATGGGTCTCGTCCTTGATAAGTAGGAGATGGATTTCCCGAGCATCATTGTTGTTTACGTCACTCACCCGGATGGGGTACACCGCATTTTCGTCAGTGAGACCGTAAACGTTGATGGCCAGCCGCGCACGAGCCTCAAACTTTCGAATGTCCGGGACCTCTACCGGGTAGTCGATCCCAGCCATCGCAACTTCCAGCTCTGCCTCATAGGGTAGGTAGTGGTTAACTCGGTGTGGTTGGTTTTTCCAGTGGACAGGGTGTAATGCTGCAAGCACCGACCAGAGAAAGCACTTGGCGTCACTGTTCTGAATGTTCAGGACGGCCCTTTTTGCCGCAATGGTAGGTGGTAAGGGGACGTAGCTGGAGGCGGAGAGAGGCACGAACTTACAAAGTTTGACGCACAGTTCGTGAGGCTCGCCACACAGCGAACCCCCCGAGCCTTTAGCTTGATGTTCTTCTTGTTTTGCCACCAGCTCATCGGTAAACTGGTTGTAGATAACCTCGAGGTTGTCGACATCCGCCAGATGCAGCGTCTTCGCCTTGGTGTTGTGGCAGAAGCTGTAAATTTCGTCAGACGGCTTCTTGTACTGGCAACGTAGCGATGCGTAGAATTTAGTGGAGTGCGTTGCAAGCGTATCACCGAGGATGGAAATAATCTCTGCTAGCTTCTCCTCCAAAAAGCTACGTACGTCGCATGAGCCCTCCGAAGTGATGACAAAATCTTCTAACAACCGCTCGAAAGCAGTCTGGTTCGCTTTCGCCACAGGCTTGACGCGTTTGGCGGATGGTAGCGAGTCGGCTTCCGCTTTCCTCTTGGTCGAGCTGGTCGACGGTTGGGGAACAGGTGCTCCGACGACAACTTTGCATGATGTTATATGCCTCTTTAAATTATTAATAGTAATAGGTATACCGCACCTGGGACATGGTTTTTTAGCGGTTACACGCTTACCAGGTGCGCAGGTACGACAATGTCTTGCAAAATTTTGGCTTGATATGGTTATCTTGCACACAGGGCAACTTTTCATGGAGCGCATTTTTTTGGGGGTATGTTTATTTATATGTGATCTGTTGGTGGTAGAGTGTTTACAAAAAAAATACCTTACGAGAAAAATTTTGTAGGCTAATTCTAATTAGTGTTAGTTTGAGGGGTTTATTTATATATGGGTGGCGTTGTTTTCCTCAAATATGTACTTTAATAAACCCTGTAAAAAAATTTAAAAAAATATATAAGAAGTTTGAGAAAAAAAAAACACGTGAAACTCTACAGAGGTGCGGTAATCTATAACCGCAGCCATTAGAAAACTTTTACATTTTTTGGTTGGGCACCACGCACCCTGGCGAGGTTATAGGGGCCAGGCATCCTAAAAACAACAATTATTATTTTGTTTGTTTGTTTGTGTTACAATACGTACGCGCGTGCGCGTGTGCGTGCGTGTGTGTGTGTGTGTGTGTGCGCGGCACGTCGTTCCCCCGAGAGAGAGAGGTTTACAAAAGTCACGATATACAAACATTGGCCCCCGGGAGTTGGAAAATTACGATATGGCGCATTCGCTCATTACTGTTCCCAGCTATAAGTTTTTCTCTCTCTCTAGCCCCTTGCCAACTAAAAAAAAGTGTAGGTAGGAGTTGGCAGCACTGCGAGAAAATAGAGATCATGCCTTACAAGAAAAAACCATTAAGGCGATTTTTATTTGATGACGTTGAACCCGTGCAGTGTTCCCATCCATCCATCTCTCTCTTTTACGGCAGTGCCGGCTCTCCTTGCCCTGCATATATAGGTTGGCAAAAATTGCTTTATGCACTGTAAAACAAACCTCAAGCAAAATTGCCAGCCCCTTGCTTGAGGTTAGGTTAGACAAGAAAAACTGTAGGTAGGCTGTCGGCTGTTTAACTCTTCCCTCTCTCTCTCCTCTCTCTTTTTTGTAAAAGGCTATGGCAAAAGTACCAGTAGGTTGGCAACCTTGCTTTATGCACTGTAAAACAAGCCTCAAGCAAGGTTGCCAGCTCCTTGCTTTAGGTTAGGTTAGACCAAGACAAAAACCTTGGTGATTTTTTTTTCGAGTAGGTGTTGGCAACACTGCGAGCCCCACTTCCGGTTGCAGAACTCTCAAGCAATATTGCCAGCTCCTTGCTTTAGGTTAGGTTAGACCAAAAAAACCTTGGTGATTTTTTCGAGTAAGAAGTTGGCAACACTGCGAGCCCCCTGAGCCCCACTTCCGGTTTGTGAACTCTCAAGCAAGATTGCCAGCTCCTTGCTTTAGGCTAGGTTAGACCAAAAACCTTGGTGATTTTTTTCGGGTGAGGAGCTGGCAACACTGCTCCTCACTTCAGCTCCTCACAAGAGGTTGGTGAACTGTCTAAACTGGACTACTCCTTTGAATCACTAATTAGCGCTGTCACTAACAATACACTATTATAATAATTTGTCCGTATCACAGACGATGTTTTGTGGTCCTCAGAATGTTCGTGATGTTTTAAAACCATTCACATTTAACGCTCTTTTCCAGTTCTTAAAAGTGGTTAAAACTTTGGTTAATCGCGACGATTACAGGACATATATGAACGAGAAATCATCAATGCCCAGGTCGGCGCTGGAATCTTGACCGAAAGTCACACACACATATACAATACTAAAACAAAATTAATCTTTGTTAGTCAAGTTGCTATTACAAGCAGGGAAAGTGATATTATGGAGAATACACCACTTAGAAACGGTGAAAATCATCATACTCTTTGCAATGACCTCTCTTATTTCATTACGTTAGTTTCGGTGGGGGGCGGATGGGAGGGTGAATTGTCTGACTGGGGGCGCCCGCTTCCCTTTGTCGTCGTCACTGGGTCAAACAGACAATTAGGCCTACCGCTGTCCCAATGTTTGGGCAAGAAGTGGCAACTTTAAAATCCCTCCTCCCCAAAGCAGCCAGCAGGCAAATAGGATTTTGTCAAAGTAGCCGTTCTGTGATGTGAATGGGGGTCGGGTCTTAGTCTGGCTCGAGTATAGCAGTAAACAATTCGTATAAAGATCTTAATAGTAGGCATGCCTGTTTGATATTTTTTATATAAAAATGCAACTATTCATTTCATTGTGTGAATAAAGTAACCCCATGTATACAATATAGCATTACAAGAAAAATATGCATTATAGTTCACCTTACCTGAGGTTTCCACATTTATGCTCCTGTCAGTACAAGACAAGTACTGAACGACAATGTAAAAAGCAGCTTTTATACACTAACACACACCTTTGACACATTTTATCCACACTAATATACATTATATGCATTATATTAAAATAATGCATGATATAAATTTTCACAGGACATAAAAATAAATTTCAGAATACAGGACATCTGGCAGTCCGAATCTTAGCCCATTCATGTATTGCAATTATTTCAAACAGTGAGTTTGTTAAATTGATTTTCTGCAGCCGATTGTATGGACACAGATTGAAGAAAAAAAAATTAAAAAAATGACCTATAATTTCTGTCATACTGCAAATACATGTATAGGTGTCATGATTTTCAGTCATATACACGAGTTCTCACGTAGTGGATTCGCGGTAGAGGCGAGGGCGGCGGGAGTCGGCCCTGGGACCCGAATAATCCAAATGAAAAAAATGTAAAAGAAAATGCTATGGCACTGTGTGAAATTATTTGCCCCCTATTAAATCAGTATTGTTTTCAGTTTGCAAAAATTTCGACCTAAAAATTTACTCGCTCGCTTCGCTGTTGCTGCTAAATAGTTTTGTTTTTAATGTATGAACAATTGTTTTGAGGAAAAGGAGCACACGCATGTGTGAGACAATTCACATAATTTTTGCTGTTGGTTTGTTATGAGGCCGATGAATTGATTATGTAATGTATTTAAATAATATGCTATGGCTACCTATGCAATTTCTGTCTTTCAAAAATTCAGTTCGTTTGCTTGTTTTCTATTATTAGCTAATGTGAAATTGAACGTGTTGAAAAAAATATTTCAAGTCGCGACAAAAATTCGTTGTTGCGCCCCTCTGGCTATAACATTTCAGTGTTAGGTCCTGCTTCGTGAAGACGCAGGTCTCCTTAAGACTATTAAGGAGCTAGTTGAAAACAAGAAAGCAGCGGCGATGGGAACCAATGCGCTGACCACAAAGGGCTGTTGTGTTACCGAGTTTATTTGAAAGTCGTATACATGGCTTTGAATATATAACCTCTGATGTGGCTTATGAAGCAGTGTGTGAAGATTTCCTTGTGGCAAATACTGAAGACACTGTCTCACCTAATGACATTGTGAGTTCGGGAGAAGATCCCGTCAGTTTCATCTTCAGAGACTGAACGGCCTGAAGATGAGAGTGACGCCAGTACTCAAAATCTTGGGCTATTCTCCAGGCACTATGGTCGTTAACCCTGAAGAACATCTTCGATATAATACGAATTTTCATTGCAAGATAAAAACAGGGGCTACAACTCTATGATGAATTTACTAACTGCATTGCAACTATAGTTTCAGATTAGTTCAAACAAAGAAGCAAGTATAACCATCAACAATGACTTTCTCTCCCAACTTTTGGATTCTAACTTCACCACAACGGGGAAAGCGATCATAAACAGGGGTAATTCGAACCCAGCTGTCAACATATGCCATCCACTCCTCATTTTTCGTCCATTGCAGCCCTTCCCCCCAGAGTCCCGTTGTCAGCCGGGACCGAGGTTCGTAAATTCAGTTTTACGCAGCAATAAATTATCTCCGGAGATTATTATTAGCGAAGGAAAAGACAGGTCCTTGTCCACTTGTGGCGCCCCTGACTATCCCCGCGCCCCTCATTGTGGCACATGACCAGAAATTCCCAGCAACGATCAAAGGCGTTGCAGCTATGTTCTTCGTCGCTGCATTCCTTGCTACCAGCTGCAGTCGATGCACTCTGTCTGCTCTGTCTCGGCGTAATCTTAATCCCTAAAAATATTTAGCTTCTGCAAACGAGGGGATTTACGACCGTTTCCGTGACTGAGACTGCATACTTTGTTCTTCGCAGCGGAGACTTCGTGTTAAAGGAAATGCCCTCACAGCTTCATTTGCTCAGATCCTGACTTGGGCTACTGGTTCGTATATTAAGCCAGTGTCATCTAAACCTAATCTTCACTGTAAATCAACCCTCTTCTAGTAAGTCAGGATGCAAGTTAATCTAAAGTTCTTGATCTTTCACGTGAAGATCTGCATTGCATGTAGAAACGTGACATGAAGGCACATTTAGGAGATGTGGGGGTAGGGCCCCACACATTCTCGATTTAGGCAAAGTGATGTGATCAGCACCACGCTCCAGCCGTATTCTTTTTCTTCTTCTGCAATGTTCATGATAAATGAAGAAAAGTAATTCAATCAATTAAACAAATGACAGGGTGTCTGCCAGTGAAAATGTCAAAAAAGTCAAGAAATCAACAGGTAGGTCAAGAAAAAGTCAAGAAATTATGCTTTTGGTCAAGAATTTTTGTTATTTTTTTTACAGTATAGTGAATTTACATTGTTATATACCTGTACTAGGATTTGATAAAATTGATAATTTGGAAATTTAAATTGTATTGAGTTGTGGTTAAGTTGTTTCTTTAAGAATTACATTCTTGTATGCATGAAGTTTTGTAAAAATATTAAATAATGTGTCCATTGCCCATCCAGGATGAAGTCTGAAGCATTCATTTTTACATGCAATTCAATAAATGTTAAGAAAAAGGAAAAAGGTCAAGAAAGAGGAAGAAAGTCAAGAAAAAGGAAAAAGAGTCAAGAAAAATGAAATAGAGTCAAGAAAAAAGAAATAGAGTCAAAAAAAGGATGAAAGTCAAGAAAGAGGAAAAAGAGTCAAGAAGAAGGAAGAAAGTCAAGAAAAAGGAAAAAGAGCCAAGAAAAAGGAAGAAAGTCAAGAAAAGGAAAAAGAGTCAAGATAAAGGAAGGAAGTCAAGAGAAAGGAAAAAGAGTCAAGATAAAGGAAGGAAGTCAAGAAAAAGGAAAACGAGTCAAGAAATAGGAAGAAAGTCAAGAGAAAGGAAAAAGAATCAAGAAAAAGGAAGAAAGTCAATAAAGAGTAAAAAGAGTCAAGAAAAAGGAAGAAAGTCAAGAAAAGGAAAAAGAGTCAAGATAAAGGAAGGAAGTCAAGAAAAAGGAAAAAGAGTCAAGAAAAGGAAGAAAGTCAAGAAAGAGGAAAAAGAGTCAAGAAATAGGAAGAAAGTCAAGAGAAAGGAAAAAGAATCAAGAAAAAGGAAGAAAGTCAAGAAAAGGAAAAAGAGTCAAGAAAAAGGAAGAAAGTCAAGAAAAGGAAAAAGAGTCAAGATAAAGGAAGGAAGTCAAGAAAAAGGAAAAAGAGTCAAGAAATAGGAAGAAAGTCAAGAGAAAGGAAAAAGAATCAAGAAAAAGGAAGAAAGTCAAGAAAGAGGAAAAAGAGTCAAGAAAATGGAAGAAAGTCAAGAAAAAGGAAAAGAGTCAAGAAAAAGGAAGAAAGTCAAGAAAAATGAAAGAGAGGTGAAGAGAAAATCATGAAATGATTTCGAAAATCAGGCACATTAACTCGTAAAAGTGTGCATTTACTCCAAATTATGATAATTCTGGAAAAAATATAATTGTTGCTGTCTTTCTATGCCATAGATGATATTATTAAATTACATACTAATATTTAAATGTTTACAAAGAATTAAAAGTTTCATAATTTTCATTGATACTTTATAGCTCTCTTGAATAGATTTCCATGATACTATTTTATCAAACTCACGTACTACGTGTTTCTGAAAAGATCAAGATCATCATCTTCATTCATTTTTTAAGTATGCGCCATTGTATCCAACATATTACCAGCAGGATACTCGTAACAGTGAATAAAGGTTACACATAAGTAGCCAAGTGAACTTCATGATGAGGAGTATAAAGCATTGTTCAGTATTCTTCTATCAAAGAAGTTATCTCAATTCTGCAACTTTGGTTGCCACTGGGTGTAGCATCATCGTTTACCAACTTTACTGTACAAAGTTTTAAAATTAATTCACAAATGAAGATTATTATGGGAGTGTCGTGAAGATACTGGAGGTGCATCAAATTTCAAAAACCAACCCCAAGCCATATGACCTACATGAGGAATGTACACGTACACAGACAAAGATAGGGGAGAGGGAGAGAGAGAGAAATACAGAAAACGGAGATATAAAGAAGAGAGAAAAAGTGAAGATAGATGTAGACAGTTGGAGAGGAGGAAGACAGGTAGAGAGCAAGATAGTCATAAAGGAATAGAGAATGAAAAGAAAGAGATAGAAATAATAGGTAGACCTACAGAGAGAGAGAGAGGGAGATATACAAGGAAAGAGAATTGCAAAGAGAAGGAGAGAGAGAGAAAGAGATAAAGAGAATTGCAAAGAGAAGAAGAGATAGAGGAAACGGAGATATAAATAACAGAGAAAAAGAAAAGATAGTTGTAGACATTTGGTGAGGAGAAAATAGGCAGAGAGGTATTTGATATATGCCATAACTTTTCTCCTTGCAGTTTAAGAGCATTTAACACCTGATAGCAGACTTCTTTCAAAATTGTCAGAGGGAGTGTAAGATTAGATGTTTGAAAGTATGAAATATAGGGAAATAGAAGAGTTAGAAGGGAGTCATAAAGGAATAGAAAAAGAAAATAAAGACATATAGAAAATAGACAAACAGAGAGAGAGTGAGAGAGAGAGAGAGAGAGAGAGAGAGAGAGAGAGAGAGAGAGAGAGAGAGAGAGAAACAGACACATAAAGAACAGAAAAACGAAAGACAGATGTAGAAAGGAGACAACAGGCAGAGAGGAAGATAGAGAAAGGGAATGAAAGAGAAAAGGAGTAACAGGAAAGGAAAAGAAAAAGAGGTAGAATGAAAAGACAGAGAGAGGGGGAAGAAAACAGACAGACAGAGGAAGATTAGGGAAGAAAAGATGGAGAAGGAGAGAGAGAGGGGGGGAAGAGAAATAGGGAAAGAAAATTAGAGAAACAAAGTGATATAAACATATATAGAGGAAAGAATAAATGGAGAAAGAGAGAGGGGGGGATCTTACCAGGCATAACCATCAAGCACAAACCACCTGAAAATAGTCTGTGAGCCAACCCAAAATAATGTCCGTGGTGATTCCACTGGCTGTAAGTGGGAGTAACTGCGTATCCTTCAGCCGAAAGTGTAAACACTGAGAACAGGTGGTGAAGGATATCGAATGTGTTAACCACCAGTGAATGTTCAGTCTACTGCCACATTCCTTAATAGCTTCAGACAGCAAGCATCACATGGAGGAGACATTGTCAGGGTTTGTGAATAGAGTTCATATAATTATAGGGGAAAACAAAAATCCTAGGAAACTTTCATTCCATAACCTGCCTACAGACATCTACATCAATTGTTTAGCCTTTACTTACCTCTGCCCCTTTCCACTTTTCTGGAAACTACAGACAGATACAGAGGGAGTATACCTTGAGGTACAAAACCAGGCAATACTTTAAATCAGGTTCATATATTCTAGCAGAACAGTGACTCCTGAAATGCTCTCTATCAGCTGGCGATAAAGACTAACAACCTCCAGAGGGTACACCTCACTTTTATCTTCTCCTCATCTTTTGTTCCTCTTCACACGATTTTATTTTGGGATCGCAACAATCGGGAAGAGCCTAGAATGTTCTGCATCCGTTGTTACATGTTCAGCGCAAGAATGAAAGGTGGATTCTTTCAACAAATTCGTTCTCCATTATTAAGCTCGTCGTGTATTGAAAAATGTTCCATTCAGGGAAGATGTTTTTTTTCCTAATTATGACACGTGATGAGCCTATTCATTCCCTGACTTCGTTTCAGATATCAGTTTTCGTGATTGACATTGAAAAAGAGGCGACATCCATTGACAGATATTCTCCAGGGAATGTTCCAGAAAGTCAGTGCTTCTTGCTATGTTTATTGGGAAAGACACGTGCCAGTCAGGAATTTTTGAAGACGATAGGACATCTTAAAGATCCCATATTTTCTTCCTTCATACGCCCACTCGCGGAGCAAACGATAGCCTTGCTTTACTCAGGACATACACGTCAGCTATTGGGGATTGGTAGGGGGGGTGCCTAATTATAAGGAATAACCGCTTTTCCTTTCCTCTCGTTGACTTTTTTCTGAGAACGTCTATTTTCAGAGCTACCAGAGGAATTTTCCAGAAAATTATGACTAACTCTAGAACATTGGAATTTTCCAAAGCTCTACAAATTCACCTTGTTTATTAGCTGAGATAATTTATGTTGATTGATGTGGTTTATTCAACTTCGCTCTTCTACCACTTTTGGCTAATCGCGAAGATGAGGATGAGATGATATGATGTAATTGATTAAGGGACACCCACAGAGAACGCCCAGTCCCAGGCTGGATGAATTGTAAATGAGCCAGACCTCGGTTATAGGTGATAAATAAATAAATATTATTAAAAACTGAATCATTAAAATTAAATTAATTAGAGTAACTAAGCAATGGACATTATAACTTTAAAAAGCGGTCATGGTCATTTTTTACGATAGTGGGATGGCAGTGAAAATTGACGGTTCTCTCAGTCAACGTTTTACGATGTGTAGTCACTGGCGATAAAAATTGGACACCTAGAGCCGTTGAGTTAGGCAACACTCATAACGCTTTCCAGGTAAGAGAATATTTAGGATCTAGGGCCTCCCTGATGGTGCAGTGGTAGCGTCGTCGCCTTGTAATCAAGGGATCCCGGATTCGATACCCGGTAGAGGCACATGGCAGAGTGGTTCGGATCCCACTTTAAACTGTAGGTCCATTCCCGATTAGCCATTCTGTGCATAAATTGGACTTAAAACTAAAACTCAAACTCCGCAACCTCAATATTTCAGTATCTAGTCGTCTCATTATTATTGCCAATGACTGTACATTCCAAGGAGGAAAACGTTTTGGGCCTAGAGTGAAAGCCGAGTAGCGACGAATTCCATTTTCTTCGTCTTCATCCTTGTTTGCGTCCTCCTGCGAAGCACTTTGGCGTGGCCAGTTTCCTGCAAGTTGAGACCCCTCACAGGTAGCTTTCCTGGGAAGCCAAAGTTCGCATCATAAGAACGCTATAAAGACGAAAGTGACAGCGATTGTCTCGTCTCTTCAGAGTGACACGTGAAAGTAGTAAAGGAGGTTGTGTCACCTCTCACCCACATCCTTCTCGAGTGTTGACAATGAATTTATTTGCCGATTGTGCATGCGCGCGTCTCGAGTGTACAATGCAAATTTCGGAAGCCTCGGACGTTATACAACCAGGAAATTGCGAAATCGCTAATGGAGGCTGGTATGATACGCATTCATACCAAATAGTGCCGAAATTCTAACATTCCAGGCATGATTTTATTCGCTCATAACAATACAATGGCCATAAATTATATATTCCTGATGGTCCCTTCATCCATTTCATCTTATTACCATCAGGGGCGCCGACTTGTCAAAATTATTGGGGGGCTCTGATCACTCCCTCCCTTTTTAAGTTTTGGCCTCGGTGTTCGGAATCTCGTAAAAGCCCATGAATTCCTCAAAAATATCAAAATTTTCATCCACAATTCGAATGCAGAATGTCAATTGTTCACATTCTCGACTTTTAATATCTGCTACCACGGATCGCAAAACAGATCTCCCTAATATATCAATGATCTCATTCTGAATGTCATGGGAGAGCCATTTGTAGCCCGAATGTCCTATCCACTCTCCTAGTTCATGCACGTCGTCTTTTTAAACTCTTTAGTAAAAATGTTAACCAGGTCCGGATTAAGACGAAATTGGGCCTGATGCTGCATACCATCGATTTTTTCTGTACAACTAACTTTCAAGGTGAAAAATTTACTACGTCGCACTTACCGAACAATAATAAAGTGGCAACAATCACCAAGGCATTGCAAAAAACGCAGCTAAATTACTATGTAAACTGTTTAACGTAAAATTGATAGCATTAACTTGAAATCTTCGGTGAACAATAAACACAACGACGTTATAGTTACGTCACAGCGCAAAGAATAATCGTAACTGTATAATAAGTAACGCTGTGTCTAGACGTCCGAAATTGGGGCTCCAAATTTCATTCTAAGATTTATTTTCAGGTGAATATAGCAAAAGAAAACTGTTCAGCTTTCGGAAAATTCTCGTCTGTTTTCATCTGGGCCTATTTCAGGAATGGGCCTAATGCTGCAGCATCAATAGCACCCACCTTAATCCGACCCTGATGTTAACAATACTCATAATTATATACTTACAAGGGAGGTTATCTAAGTGTCCCCCTCCGATTTCCATGAAACTTCGCAGGTGTATAGAGGGGGCCAAAGGAAGAAATAAGTGTTCTTTTTGTTTCGGCTAAAAAACTGTTTGAGGAGGCAACCCCCCCCTCAAATGTCAAGATGAGCACAAATTGAAGTGGGGATCTGACCCCTGTGTCCCCCTCCAACTTTCATGAAACTTGACAGGTGTATAGAGGGGCCCAAAGGAAGAAATACGTGTTTTTTTGTTTCAGCTCAAAAACTGTTTTAGGGGGCAAAACACTCCCTCAAATGTCAAGATGAGGAAACATTTAAGTGGGGATCTGACCCCGAAACCACGTAAATCTGGCATAGGAAGAACACGCACATATAATTCAAACACACACAACACAGAACTGTAGGATTGTCAGTACCAAACGCAGTGCAATTGTAGAGAGATTCTGAATTCATAGACACCGTTGTTCCCGGATAGGCATGGGCATAACAATAGACGGACCAGAGCAGGGTAACGGAGCGTGGTTAGCCGAAACAAAACTTATTTCTTCCTTTGGACCCCTCCATACACCTGCCAAGTTTCATGGAAATCTTAGGGGGACACAGGGGTCAGATCCCCACTTCAATTTGTCCTCATCTTGACATTTGAGTGGGGATTTGTCCCCTAAACCAGTTTCTTAGCCGAAACAAAAAAAAAAAACGTATTTCCTCCTATGGGTCCCTCTATACACCTGCCAAGTTTCATGGAAATCTTAGGGGGACACAGGGGTCAGATCCCCACTTAAGTTTTTCCTTATCTTGATATTTGAGGGTGGTTTGCCCCCTAGAGCCGTTTTCTAGCCGAAACAAAAAAACACGTATTTCTTTATTTGGGCCCCTCTATACACCTGCCAAGTTTCATGGGAATCGAAGGGGGGCACAGGGGTCAGATCCCACTTCAATTTGTCCTCATCTTGACATTTGAGGGGGGTTGCCCCCTAAACCGTTTTTTTTAGCCGAAACAAAAAAACGCGTATTTGTTCCATTGGGCCCATGTATGCACCTGCCACGTTTCATGGAAATCGGAGGGAGACACTTAGATAACCTCCCTCATGGGTTTTGCTGTCTCTTTTCATAGCCCGCCCTCAAAGTTGATGGTTTAGCGGTCTCACCCCCCCCCCCCCCCAGCGTTGATGGTATAGAACATTTCAAATGTGTATTTAAAGTTAAATTCATGTGGCACAATTCAGAGTAAACTTTACAAGAGAAGCAAAGTAATACATTAGATTCTCTTAAGCAAATTATTAGGGGGGCTCTGCCCCCACACCGTTAACATTGGGGGGGCTCGAGCCCCCCAAGCTCCATGGAGTCGGCGCCTATGATTACCATTCATCTTCATCAACGCAATTAGCCAAACGTGGCAGAATACGACGTTAAATAAATTAAATAAATCGATACATCAAAGGGTATAATTAAACTCGATTTTCCTTGATCTTCAACTTCAGACACATTCACAATGGACATTTCCACTCTGACATGGAAAACGTTTTAAATCCATTCATTTTACAGATAATGACACAAACATGAGATGTGCAAAATATCTCGGCGATATTTGCTTCGGTTCTCGAGAAACACGCTTTCAAACACCGCTGAAATTCACCTACTACGTCACGGATTTGAAAACGTCCTCTCCACAGACAGGAGGTCCTCTGACGTCATCACTTAGAAATGCGTGCAGGCAGGGCTTCTTCTCGTCCCGACAGCTTAGCATGAGCCGCGGAAGCGACAGAAAATTCACTTGCTACTGTGTAAAACAAGTATCTTACAACTTCCAGTGCAAAAATCTGTGCTCCATTTCTTGGAGATGAATTATGCCCTAGCAGTATAGTAGTATTTACTATAATTCAGTCACTCGGTAGAGGGTTTTCCCATTAGGGTGACAAAGCAAACCTTGTATCAGTCAATGGCTGAACACGTGAACAGCCTTGTTCATTGCGAATACATAGGTTAGTTCTGACTAGCAAGAACTTAATATTATAGGAATGCCTTTTCTGGAATTACAGTTATTTTCGTCATAATATTTTCTTCACAAATTTTAAGATAATACTTTTAGAACACACTGGTTTAGCCGCCAATTTCTGCAATATAAGAGGTGATACGGTATAAAAAGGTACGGTGAGTTTTTCAATTTCCTGCAGTAAATGACAGTTTTCTTCAGTTAATATATATATATTGCAAATTTTTGTATTTAGCCTACTTTTACGTCGCTTTTCCGTTCACTTTGTTTAACCGCAACGATGAGAACGCATGGTTAATTTATTATAATTTATTTATTAATTATCATCTCTAACATCACATTTCTTCCCACTTTTGGCTAATCGCTACAATGAAGATGAATAACTACAAGCTGTATTCGAAGTCGGGGTGCAGGAGTACATCCCCCCCCCCACACACACTACTACCAACTGCACAATCTAAGTATCACCCAACCTGCCATGATAAGAGACGAACTTTTTCTTCTGTCCCATCTCATTTCGAAAACATTCACTTGTCCCATCTCCTTTTATGAGACGAGACGGAACATGCCTCGTCTCGTCAGCAACACTAACATTAACAATAGAAGCATCCCCCTAGGTGTCCCCAAAGTCTCGAGCAAACATCCTCCCATGTAACAATTTCCAGTTCAATGAAATGTCACTCACAAGGAAACAGTCATGCCCAGGTCGAGAGTCAAACCTAGAACATGTGACTTCCTGAGATAAATCATGAATTTTGTGTATAATAATTACAACGCCAGTTCATTCATGGTAATTCTGAATCAGCAGTTTGGTTTGCATATATAAGCAGGATAATATTTAGTTTTCGAGGGCTGTACCGTCGAAACGAGGAGTCAATAATAATAATAAAAAAAATATTAAGAAATGTTTTTTTTGTATTTATAATGATAAGCCTCTGCATACGTTGTTAATTCTATATTTTTCTAGACTTGAGACAAGAACGAGAATAAATTGAGACGAGACTGTCAATGAGACATTTACAAATAAACACGAGACAGACATTTACAACTCTCAACGAGAACGAGACCAAGGCTGCCATGTCTCGTCTCGATAGGATCCTTAGTGGTGAAGTTGTGAACCAACCATTAATGCGTTCGGGGTAACGAGATGAGGCGGCTTTTTTCGCAGTACAAAATTCAAAATAATTATATCGTACCATTTCAGTATGGGATATTGTTATACACATGGGCGTATATATAGTTCACGGGGGGGGGGGGATCAACTTTTGGTATGATTAGGGTTGCTTTATTTCGTAAGTGAAAATCCAGGACACTGCTGGCCGGAAGCTTGTTGGGGAGCATGGGGGGAGGTGATGTTGGACACGACTAAGTTGTGTGTTTGTAGTCACGAAGTATTGATACTTTTCTGTTCATCTTCTGTCACTACGATTTTAAGAACCAAATTTCTTTAATATGATTTGAGGGGGGGAAAATAACTGATTTGATAGTCTCAATGCAGTTTCTTATCGCAGAAATTCCGAAACTATCAGGAAATTGCAGATATTGGTCTGCAGTCCCATCTGGTATGTGGAATTACGAAATTTCCTTCCCATCCGTATCCCGTCCTATACGCCTCTAATTTAAGAGAATGAAATAAGTCCGAAGGAATTTTTTATGAACAAGCGGATAGAACAAGGAAACTGGTAATTTTAGTGTACCAAAAAAAGAGAGGGGTTGGACTCGTTGAATCTCCCTTAAATACGCCCATGGCTATACACATTATTTCCTTATAATAATTATACATAAACTAAGTACAGATGTGTACTGTGCAACTAATGTAATCTTCTCAGTGTGTTTTCTCTTATCTGCACAAAAATGTTTGATCATAATTTGCGCAACAGAAATGGAACACAAACTGAAATTGCTTTATGGAAAAGAAAGTTAAATAAGCTTTATAAATAAAGTTAAGAATGTGAAAATTCCTATTTTGCACTACATAGGTTACGGTAAATATCGATAAATATAAGTTTAAAAAATATTTTTGAGTGTCGTGTCAGCAACCAATTTTATAAGCAATATTTTTCACATTGCCTGAGAACACACACGCAGCTGAACCCTTTCATTAATCTTGCACGTGAGCAGCACGGATATTTATTTCATAGAAGAATGATCATTACAAAGCATAGCTTTCCTTTCCCCTATCGCTCCTTCTTCCATTATTTAAATCGGTACAGATTTGTAAAACTGCTGCACGTGTTCGCTCACCCTGGGCTACCCATTCGGAACTGGACGCTCGAAGCAGACGACAAACGAGCTCTCCCTAAGGAGTGACGTAGTAACATGGCGTCGGCGTGTTTTCAGCGCAACGCTAGCCTCCCAACTTTGGAAGTCTCGTTTCTGCCTTAAACTGGACGCAGAGAAACGCGAGAACTTGCAGGGGTCATTTTTCCAGGGTGTAGTTTTTAAAATTGTTGTAAAAAAATTGAGTGGAAATGTCCATTGTACGCATTCAAGTTGTTGAAAACTTGCCTGTTATTTTTACATTGTTGAGCTAGTATTGACAAGGTTTGCCAATCCACTAAATTTCCTGTTTGTAGCTCCGGTAGTTCCTGAGATATCGTGGTTGGCACGAGCTGACAGAATATTTGCATTTGTATCGTTCTATTCATTCAAACGCTCACTTCGAAAGAGGGGTATAGTGGAAAATAGAATTAGAGGCTATACTGCAGATCAGTGTCGGATCTACAAATCTTGGCCCCCCCCGCAAAATATTACCAAAGGCCCCCCTCTACCTACCTTCACACACACACACAAGTGGCCGCTATATTGAATTAAACTCATTTTTTTAAAAAAAAAAATGGAAAGGGGGTGATGTGCATAGGTGCAGATTTGTTAAGAGATTTGGTAGGGGGGTAAAGGTAAGTAAAGCATAAATACTGATTTCTTTCTGTTTGCGGGAAGAGGGGCAATTTTATTTTCCTTAAGGTGAACCTAATACACTTGAATTAACCTTTGAAAAATAGTAATTGCAATAACTGTATTTGACAACAAAACATATATATCAGGGTACATCGAACTTTATTAGCTGGACAAAAAATTCACTGAACTACTGTGATTATGTAATTATACAACATAATACTTTACATGTAACTTTGGACTAAGAATTTTTTATCATATTCTGTTTATAATACTTATTCTTACAATCCTTTATAGGAGTTTAATATCTTCACACATATTTACATAAAAAAGGAAGGCCCAAGATAAAATTTTCATTTTGGCGAGCGGTTTTTGACATTTCCGAAGGGAAACAAAGGAGCCTATTTTGCAATGGACTGGCTCATTCAAGAGCACAAAGACTGCATTATTCCCACGCTTCTTCCTCTATTCTCGCACATATTCATTCATAATATGCCATGCGTTTTCCTTAATTCATTGTCAGTTTGAAAAAGGAAATACTGAAACAGTAAACGCACAAGCACAAGAAACACACTCAAACTGAGTGATAGTCCCACATTATTAATTCTGCCCATTTCAGAGTAATTTCCCACCTCTTGTGTGTGAAGTTTCTGTATGCGCACTGCGGGGTTTTGGGGGTTGTAGATCCGGCACTGCTGCAGATAAAATGTTTTCGTGTTGTGTTTACCAATTTCAGAAGCTTTCAATGACTCCAATCCTCGATGGTGTAGTGGTGCCTTGTAATCAAGTGGTCCCGGGTTCGATACCCGGTGGAGGCACATTGCACAGTTGTTCGGATCCCACTTTAAACTGTAGGTCTAGTCCCAATTAGCCTATATATGAATAAAGTGGACTTAAAATTTAAATTCAAACAAACAACAAATTGCATATCATGGCAATTACCTAGACGCGAAAATTGAAGGTTGGCTCTTTGTACTTTGTAACTCAATAATGACCAAAATGTCACTACCATGTTTTACCCTGGAGCCCTTCATATAATGTATTAAATAAAAAAAATGTCTTGAAAATACTTTCATGCTGTAAAAAGTATTTCTTCTTTCGACTTTGTAACTTGATAAACGACGCGGTGAGAGTGGCAGTCCATCATCTGGACACGATCCACCCAACTATTTGAAGATGCGTAACTCTCGAAGTGGTCATCGGATTTTTACCGTTTGGCATAGCTGAAAAGTGTCGGGATTAAAAAAAGAAAATGATAGTGGAAAGTCTCTCACAAACAAGTTCTGAATGAGAGGCAGAAGTCAGTAACCTGTGGGAGTGTTACGGCGACAGTTACGTAACGAGATACGTGGGAAGAAGTTAATCGCTGGAAACTGGTCGCGACAAGGATACAGCAAGCATCTTAAAACGGTCTCCTCCTTTTGGTGTGTCGCCCGCGGCGTCCTTTCAGTGACACATGCTGTCTTTTTTTCACCTTCCCTAACAATGTAATTACGCCCTCCTGAGAAAGTTCTCAAAACAAACAGAACGGTTGGTAAAAGTGCTTCAGCTTAGAAGCTCCTTGCAATACATCTTCAAACAATCCTCGACTGGGCTTAGCTGGAATATGCCTTTGGGTTTTGCTGTTTCTGAAATCAGTTCTAATTTTAGCTAACTGCAAAATATGACAACAGAGGGAGCCGTTCAGACATCATATCGGTCCTAATTTCCTTATAACAAATCAGAAGCGGGCTGCAGGTCACGTGTGCAGATGCAATGGCGGCCGGGTGAAATGTAAACAATATATCACTTCATATTTTTAAAAGCTGATAACTATTCATCCGAGAGGTATGACGTTTTCTACAAAAATATGTTAGGTGCAAATGAATGGCACTGCCTAAATACTTTAAAGCGAAAACAGTACACATGTGGAAGAATAAATTAGTTTTTTCAATTGTAAACAGTGGGAACTAGCTCATGGACAGAAATATTTCAATGTGCGGGTGACATTGATGGTTAAAAAAATGTATCGAGTTTCAGTTTATTTGTACGATGTCTCGTCAATTTAATAACCATTTCCACTTTAAAATTGCATCTCTTCCTCTTAAAATGGATTAGTTATTAAATTAAAAACGCGTAACTCGTATACTTTTCGTGCTATTTATATTATCTATCGTTTGCTACACACTTCACATCCATTCGCAAATGCTAACCCGGATGTTACATGAAATGCTTCCTTGTAAATTATTGTCTGGTAAACAAAATACTACAAGATTTTTCGAAACATTTATGCTAGTCAAAATGTTAAAGAAAATTCTTTCGTCTAAAGCGTGCCTAAAGCTTGTTCCCGAAAAGTAAGCGAACAAGCAAACAATCTACATGTCAGTCCGCTCGTGCCTACCACGATAGCTCAGGAACTATCAGAGCTACAAACAGGAAATTTGGTGGATTGACAAACTTTATAAATACTAGCTCAACAATGTAAAATGAACTTGACAGACAAGTTTACAACAATCGATACCTCGGATACTAACAAATGTGAAGGTGTAAATTTGTCTAAGTTGAAGACCAAGGAAAAGTTAGTTTAATGATACACTTTGATATTTCGATTTATTGATTGATTTATATAGATCTTGCTCAAGATAGGGACAGATGGAAGGCCTGTATTGCTGCAACCATGAACCTTCGGGTTTAAGAATAATATAGAGTTAGTTAGTTAGATTGATTTAGTTTATTTAACGTCGCATTTCTGCCACTTTTGGCTAATTACGTCTGTGGTAATAAGATGAAATGGATGTAGGGACCATCACAAACATATAATGACGACACAGACCCCAAGGAGAATTATACAGGCTGTGAGTCAAGAGTCTCTTTTGATTTGATTTGGTTTAGTTTGCTTCGTTTTTCTGCCACTTTTGGTTAATCGCGAAGATGAGGATGAGTGATGAAGACACATTCACAAAGAACACCCAACCCAGGATGTTAAGTTTTTGCCTTAAACCTAAAAGAGAAGAAACAAGAGAACTGAACTGAATAATCGATTTTCATCCCCTGATACTATTAGATTAATTAAATCAAGAATACTTCGATGGTCAGGTCATGTAGCACGATAGAAAAGTTTACAGTGTTCTTGTGGGGTCTGTGGGCAGGACGAGACGAAGGTGCAGTAACAATATTAAGACCGATCTGAAGAAAAATGGTTAGCATGGTCAAAAGTGGATCGAAGTTGCTCAGGATAGGGATAGGTAGAAGATCAAAAAGTAAAAATGAAAAAAAACAACATTGACTTTAGGACTGCAGTGGATGTTGATATCTAGGCAGTTCAAACATAGACAGTTAGTACATTTTAATAATAATCTTATTCCGTTGCATATAATCGGTGTAGATAATCATGTATTCAGTGAAGACACTGGAAGAAAGTTCTACACAACTCTTGAGCTTGGATGTTTTCACTGGTCATGTTCACTACAACTCTGTTTTACATTTTGTTAGTCAATAATATTATGTACAATGAGTTTTTTTTGCTCCCCGATGGCATAGTGGTAACGTCGTCACCTTGAAATCAAGAGGTCCCGGTTTCGATACCCGGTGGAGTCACATTGCGCTGTTGTTCAGATCAACTTCGCTTTTGTGTCACTTTTCGCTTATCACGAGGATGAGGATGGGTGGCGAAATTGATGAGGGGATAATCACAGATATCAACCATGTCCAGGCCGTGATTCGAACTCAAACCCCTGGCGCCATAGCGCACTGTGATAACCACTCAGCGCAGGGGTCGGCCACAGTTTAAACTGTATAGTAAATCCAGTTCCGATTAGCCTAAGACTGCATAAAGTCGACTTAAAATATATTTAAAAAAACAATGATTGTTTTCTAATGCCCACGAAATCAAAAGCAGATCTGTCAGGAAACTTTTAGTAGTCAATATCTACTGAACCACTGATATCTCAGAAATAACTAAACATCGGTATCGGCTCAGCACTAGACAGTAGGGTGGAACGAATAGAAAAAAAGTAAAAAAATTTAATAGTGCGGAAAAGTTGCCTTTTGATGTAAAAACGACCAAAATAAAATTTGATGGGAATCGGAGCATGTCTTGAGGTGCCGCAAGTACGATAAAGTTTCATAAATTTGATTATTTTGGCTCTATTTCAACCTTCTTCTCTAGTTTCTTATTTGCGCTATAAAAGCACAAATAAAAAAGTTCGTACTTTTTATGCCTTTTTATTAATAGAACAAACGTTTTTTTTTTGGGGGGGGTTAAATTTCTGGTGAGGATAAAATTATTATTAAAATATTAAACTCACAGAACTTGCTGATCAACACAACAGCTGTTTCCTTTATCACTAGACCTTAAACTGTCATCTGTTGACGAATAAATCTCTGAATTTACTTTACGTTTTCTGTTAACAGATTGACTTATATAGATCTTTTTTTAAAAAGGTGGCTTACACCACTGTAACCTTAACCCGTCCAAATGTGGCTAGAAGTCAACAAAAGAACTTCCCAAAGAAAAGGCAGTCAACCACTGATCAAATTCTTTTTCCCGCAGACTTTGAACTGTACTCTAGTGTATTTAGGCCTATGCCCTTTAAATACGCCATAATAAACGTGTTTTGTTGCTATAAACGGAGTTTTAATGCACTTTCTACTGTTCTTTTAGGTTATTTCAGTTAATCCTGACTTTCGTTAAAGTGGTCAACTTATCCCCCCATTATTCCGGATTAACGAGGTTTTACTGTACCTACACATTCTTAATTGGCCTGTTGATTTGTGAGTCCTACGTGTATGCAGCCACGCAGTACACCGATTCACGGTTTCCAGTAACAGTTATATTCTCTTTGGGAAGACTATGCAACAGAACACTCCCTTTGGTGTTAATACGGAACTGTCATTCTTCAGCATAATCTTTGGTATCTTCTTACCCCCTTTTGTTGCCAAACAACACGAAATAGACGCTTTTAACACACCAGTAGGTGTTGTCTCGCAACAATTCAGGTGCCTATCCTACATGTACGTACTTCCGGTGGCGGCACGGTCCCATTGTAGAGTGCACATAGTTCCTGCACTGAAGTGAACATTCATCTTGCAGCCAACAAATATACAGCATATGTCTCTTACAAAAAGTTATTCCCTCCCCTTTTCTATCTTTCATACATACTTCAGTGTCAACTATCAATATCCTTGAAACCACCTTGTCCTATTTTTCCTATCTTGTCTGTCGACATTTTTTTCAATGGCGGCTGGAATCTGACAACGTCTAACATGATACTACAGAGATTTAACCGCTGTATATGGAAATGCTAGTAAATTCCTGCGACATTCTGGCAACCGTAATTTATGTTTCGAGTACCGGTACGTGCCGAGGGGTTTCAGTCTTAAACTCGTCGCGTAATAAATTACACTTTATGTTGGCTTCGTCAGAGTGAAGCAGAAAATAGTGATAGATACAGTACAGGCAAGTAGTTTCGTCATAATATGTTTTGAGGTGATTATAGATTTTCGACTACTCCAGCGCCTTTGAAATTGCCATTGTGGGAGGGAGCAGGTGCAACAGAATGTACATACTTATCAGTAGCGGCTCGTGCCTAAAATAACAGGTGAAGAACATGGACGTCCGCAGGATTTTTTCCAGGAAGGGGCAAGCAAGGTATTTTTTTTACAGGGGGGGCAAAGGACACATATTTTCCTCCAAAATAGTGAAGCTCCCTCAAAAAACACTATTTCAGTCTGAAATTATCATGTTTCTTCAACGAATTTATAATGATTAACATAAATTACTGTTATTGATATGAAATTATGTGTGAAAAATATAATTTTTAGGTACACATTCATTTTCCAGGGGGGCGTGCCCCCCCTTGCCCCCAATTTGGACGCCCATGGTGAAGAAGTACATATATAGGCAATGAAAAACAAATAGTAAGTGTCAGTGGGTCTACCACAATTTAAAACTTCTTTTTTGTCTTCATCCGTCCATCTGGAAAATGGTGTCTGCAACAAATTACACACTAAGTCATTTACTGGGTTCATTGTACAAACCACAGCTCAACACATGAACACAACACACAATAGGAAACGCGAAACACACACGCGGAACAAGATCTCGAGAGAACGCAACGATTTTGCCATAACCACTGGATGCAATGTTTTCTGTCGACGAGAGAACTGCTGCACCTAGAGTCGTTTTCACGTTCAGAAGAGACAACGGCGCTTATGGAGAAACTGCACAGTGTTGCCAATACAGCGCTAGCTCATGTCGCCGGGAAATGATGACCTTCCTTCACAATGAAGGTGTTACATATTTTGTATATATAATGATAATTATATGTAATTATTAACATTAATATTATACTGTGAATGTTACAGTTACCCTTTTTACTATGATCCATTGCGATCACTACACACGCGAGTGTAATGCACGAATATGACACTTCAGAAATCACTTAAAAAAGTAAAAATCACTGAGAGCTCACACAACTGAAAACACTTTTTCGAGAGAGGGAAAAAGTCTAAACAGACCAAAGCAGATCTCTCACTCAAGTAAGGGGACCCTGGCACATGGGTTAGATTCAAGTTGCAACCCAAACAAACAAATGAGTTATGGCCCACTTGAACTGATAAGATGTGAATGACTCAAGCAAGGCATGTCATATTTCTATCTTGAAGCTCCATATTTTGTCACGTGTTGGAAAGCCTTTCAAAGGTTAATATGGTGTCTATGAATTTATGTGTACGTTGGAAACTGAAAGGTGATCTTCATTTCAGCATTAATGTCGACAGTAATGTAAATGAAAACAACGTGTATTTGCGACAGCACTAATGTTGCTCACAACAGCAGCATTGGAAATAATTGTCAATTATTAAATTTAAGTAATTTCAATTCTATTATAACAAACTGCATGAAGTTCATATTTTTACTGAATGGAAATAAAATAACAACTGGAAAACTTTGTGGTGATTAGCCGGAATGCTGCGGTGAGTCAGCTCAAGATGGCCAGACAACGTCTCCTTACTTCGCGCGGGGTTCGGGTTAAAAAGAAACTCCAAATGCATGGAAGTAATATTTCTGGGAACCTTTGAGTGGTTATAAAAAATAATTTCATTATTTTCTCCACAACTTTGTCGCTGGAAGTTTTTACTTGGAATTAGAGAACAAAAAATGGCCAGCGACGACATTTTCTACTGCACGAATATAAAAAATCTCCACATACTTTATTTGAATATTTTTTAATGCAAATATGCTTTAAAGTATTGATAAATTCTGAGTACCACCGTCACCTATGACAATTAAAAAACAGTGTCAATTTTTTTCATAATGAAAGCTTCAATTTTACGGCATGTTTCAACGTTAGGAATGAAAACAATGTAAAAATTGTGTTTTCACAGAAAATTTGCTTTTTTAATTTATCTAAAATTATGTAAGCAAGTTACCAGTTTTTTGTGTTCACCATCGTATTCTCTACAAAATTTCCTGCAAAACTGCAGGTACCGATTTTACTTAAGCTAAATTTGTAAATCCAGAAATTTGACAACAGCGCGCTCGTATTTCCCATAAGAAAAGCATTGCCCATAAGAGCCCATTGTGTCTTCTGAACGTGAAAACGACTCTAGATGGCGACACCCGTTCAATTCCAATGCTAGGTGACGTCACCGTTGCCATGACAACCGGCTAAAGTCTTCCGCAACCTGGCGGCGTCTGCTCTTGGTTTCTTTATGCTACGTCGAACTCTTCACGTGCGTAGTGCCGAGCGGCGTATTATTTGAGTATTACCGTGTGCGTTCTGCTGGGAAATGGTTTAATTTAACAAACAAATTAGAAATGTCAATATTAATTTGAAAATTAGGTGAAAACATCTGCACTTGTTGCACTTGGTCAGCCCCACTGATACTTATGGAGAGTTAGGTATAACTGTTGGTTTCCCGCCAGTAAGTCACGTGGACTCCACTGTCGATGCGCTCACGCCATCTGTTGTGTCGAAAGGCAACACAGGAAAACATATATGTGCGTAGAAACATACACGTGATTGATTGTACATATAATGTTCAATATGCGCACCATCTGCTTTTAAGCACGTTAATCCGACGCTCCCAATTGCGTAAGACGTGTGCTAGTGTGGCGAGGGTGATACTTTCTTTCAGGTTGTCCAGGCTCCTGATTTTCTTAGCGTGTCCGTACAAGTAAAAATTCATGGGCCTTAAGTCTGGCGACCGCGGTGGCCATTCGCCTAGGTAACCTGCGTTTTGACTCACCCTGTAGTTATGACCAACGCTCTATAAAAGTTTAAGTAGAAGCAACAGAGGAGAGAAATTGTGTCCTGTGTTTTTGCCCACCTTACATCAAATATGGCCGTGGAGTAACGTAACGCAGTAATTGTGTAACGTTCAGTTTTCGGCAATTGCGTTAGCATATTTTTATTTTTCAAAAAAAAATCTAAAAATGTTGCACCTTTTATCGAATTTCTCAAACAAAGAAACTTATTTCTTATGATTAATAAATAGAAGATAAAAAATTGCAAATTTATGTCAACAGGAATCCATCATTTTCTTAATCCAAATAGAAATTTCCAAATAAAAATCAAACTTCAGAATAAAAACCACAACCTTCGGAAATATGGGACCGATTTCAGAACTTCTGAAACGATTGTGTAAGAAAGTAACTAATACTAGTCCTTAGATAGATTATTGATATTATATCTTTCGATTTTACTTTTAAAATCACTTTGATCCTTTGAGTCACAGTGCCTGATTCAACTTAAGAAGCATTATTGTTAGATTTTGGAACCCATCGGAAATCTACGCCACGGGCGTTTCCGCCAAATGCGAGTTTAAGAAAAATGGGACAAAGGTTCCTGTGATTAGGGTAATACAACAAAGATCTTATATGATGCAAATTGCGTCTGAATATTTGAGGTTTGAGTTTGCGAATATCTTAAAATAGACATTGTTTGCAGTGTGTATTGATGTAACAGCATACTGCATCTAACTGTTAAAACACCAAATGATGGCAACGTTACGAAACACCGATGATGCCACAAATCAGGACGTTCCAATTCAGGAACTATGACGAAAGTTCCCAATTCAGGAACCGATATTTTCACGTGGAATGTTCCCAACGCAGGAACTATGACGAAAGTTCGCAAATCAGGAACCGATATTTTCACGTGAAATGTTCCCAACGCAGGAACTATGACGAAAGTTCCCAAATCAGGAACCGATATTTTCACGTGGAATGTTCCCAACGCAGGAACTATGACGAAAGTTCCCAAATCAGGAACCGATATTTTCACGTGGAATGTTCCCAACGCAGGAACTATGACGAAAGTTCTCAAATCAGGAACCGATATTTTCACGTGGAATGTTCCCAACGCAGGAGCTATGACGAAAGTTCCCAAATCAGGAACCGATATTTTCACGTGGAATGTTCCCAACGCAGGAGCTATGACGAAAGTTCCCAAATCAGGAACCGATATTTTCACGTGGAATGTTCCCAACGCAGGAGCTATGACGAAAGTTCCCAAATCAGGAACCGATATTTTCACGTGGAATGTTCCCAACGCAGGAACTATGACGAAAGTTCCCAAATCAGGAACCGATATTTTCACGTGGAATGTTCCCAACGCAGGAACTATGACGAAAGTTCCCAAATCAGGAACCGATATTTTCACGTGGAATGTTCCCAACGCAGGAGCTATGACGAAAGTTCCCAAATCAGGAACCGATATTTTCACGTGGAATGTTCCCAACGCAGGAACTATGACGAAAGTTCCCAAATCAGGAACCGATATTTTCACGTGGAATGTTCCCAACGCAGGAACTATGACGAAAGTTCCCAAATCAGGAACCGATATTTTCACGTGAAATGTTCCCAACGCAGGAACTATGACGAAAGTTCTCAAATCAGGAACCGATATTTTCACGTGGAATGTTCCCAACGCAGGAGCTGTGACGAAAGTTCCCAAATCAGGAACCGATATTTTGACGTGGAATTTTCCCAACGCAGGAACTATGACGAAAGTTCCCAAATCAGGAACCGATATTTTCACGTGGAATGTTTCCAACTCAGGAATCGCTGCCTCGAGGCAAGGGGGAGAGGAGGACCGGCTTTTAAGAGGATCTTATCGTTACTGCACGTAAACCTGACATACTACGTATACATTTCCAGAAAATACTGTGCTTTACGGGGAATTTCTTCTTTCCTCTAAAGTATTTTGAGTATATTGCCGATATCTTGCTTGTAGGTAAGGTTAGCAGTTGCACAGTTGTAGATAACACGGAGTTTAACAGTTTATGCTAAAATTTGCACCACGACGATACATCACTTCAAAACTATGAACATAACCACAACTTTCTGAAGATACGAAATGTTTTCACCTTTTCACATAGTATTTCAGGTACTTGCGGCTACACACTGGATTCGTTGTTTCACAACAAAATCTTCCTTACTTGTCATAAAAGACAAGAATGCACCGGTCTTGGAAAGAACTACCAGTTGAACGCCATCTGTACGCAGCACTTTGAACATGACGGAGACCTTATATGTTCTGTCATTTACTTAAATACCTTTAATCGTAAGAACATTTTAAGGATTCCAGGTTGTAGTGAATAAAACAATATTTCATACCGGCAATTTTCTTCCTTACCGAATCTATATTAATGGTACGGTTGTGTCTGGGAATTTGGACCTATTCTTTAGCATGGCTTTAGAACCCCCTTAAGGTCAACTGTTTCAAAAGCAATTGCATTCTCTCCCTAGGTAATTATTAGGACGTCCTGAGTTGGGAAACAAGTCACTGAAATATCCAACTGATATCTACCGAAAGATGCACTATTATTCGTTGATGAAAGCCACGTATCCGTATCGGTGTAGGCAGTTCCTGAAATGGCGACGTTTTCATTGGAATTTCTTTAGTTCCTAAATGGGAAGTCCTGAACAGGAAACAACTCGAATATCATGTTACGAACAAGAAACAAGATGGCGATGCATAGTACCAATTTTACATTATTACCAGAAGGATTGTTCAGTTATGGTATCAACCTATTTGGCAATTTTACGCTCTCTTTTTACAGTGTATGTATATGTAACCATTCCTGTGAAGCAGCCGACGTGAGACTTTAGTATGCAACCTAACCTACCATCGATGAAGCAATTCAATGGTGTTTATGGTGATGACCTCTGAGGCTGTTGCCACAGTGCGCGGGGCTAATGAGTGCTCGCCTGTTTCTCTCGGCCAACGTGCTTTACCGGACGCTTCCCATGTCAGATAGCAAGGATGGAATGCTGCTGCTGGGACCAAATTGCACGCCACCAGACAAATTGTTGCTTGCTGGAACCAGTCATTAGGTCGTTCGTTTCGCACCAACCATGCCCACGCGATTATAACTCCTCCTTAGTAAATGACCACAAGGTATCCTGATATCTCCAATACTCACTGTAAAATCACACAAGTTGATTTTACCACTACAGCAGGTGCAAATTCATGATGTGTTGTGTAGGTAGACTGACCAGATTCGCCCACTGATAAAACCGGAACACTATGGCTTATATATATGTACTTATCATTCAATGTTATCAATGCATCACTCCTAGCGAATCAATAGGCCTAGATTCTTTAACATTCAAAAAGGAAAAAAAGAAACAAATAAAGCAATAAAGAGTTTAGAAATGTTATATATGTATGTATAATGTAATATATATAGCTATATATACAGGGGTCATTTTAATGGCGCCCACGGACCACGGAAACGTATAGAGGACATCAAAACAAACAACTTTTCTCAGTAACATTTTTCTCGTTGGTGCATCATTTCGGCGCTACAGTCGTTCAAAAAAGCCCGTTTTGCCGCCTGAATGCTGGCAACCACACACAACATTTCATTGCATTTGTGACGTCATATCCCGTCGTGAAGTGATGCGTTCCAGGTTTGCAAGGAACACACATATTCTGTGAAGAATGTCAGCTACAATCAACCACATTATGTACCGTAAAACAAAACGAGAAAACACGTTCTGTAACTTAACAAAGGTAAGCAACACATAATATAATGTATATTCAGAACATTATGAGGCAAGTGACAAAAATTGTTGAAAATACAGGGATATAAGTAGTAGTAATACAAGCTATCCGACGACTGTGTTTATCTATGCACTGGATACACATGTAATTGTTTGCAACTGTGAACAGGGCAGAATATTCGTTACTGATTCATCATTAGATTGTTACTGTGGTTGTATGTGTTTTAGCCATAACGTAACAACATGAACCTCGAATACTTCCGTTATCAGCACAAAGTACCACTAGGCATCTGGAAACAAACCTGTAGATATCAACCTTGCAATGATTTGCAAATATTTGACATGAAGCTGGGCGTAAACAGCCACATGTAAGCTGTAAGTCCAATAAAATTTATTGTTGTTGATATTTGACATGTAGGCTGAGACAAAAATCAGATATTGACACTTCATTTTGAATACGTTTTTTACCATTTCTCATATCGTTGGTTCACTTCCCCCTTCCCCTGAGATGACTGCTGATCTTCTGGCTGGTAGGCTATGATGTTCGGTCTACTGGACGCGTTTCTCGCTTCGTTTTACAGCTAATAATGTGGTTGGTAGTTTGTAATTTCACAAAATTTGTGTGTTCCTTGCAACCCTGCCGTGCGCTGTTTCGCCGCAGGAAATGACGTCACAGATACGATGAAATGTTGTGTTGGGTTGCCAGCATCCAGGCGGAAAAACGTTTTTTTTTAAACGTCTGTAGCGTCGAATCGACGCAACAACGAGAAAAGTGTTACTAAGAAAAGTTGTTTCTTTTGATGTCTGTGGTCCGTGGGCGCCATCAAAATGACACCCTGTATATATATATATATATATATATATATATATATATATATATATATATATTCTTTAAATACATTATATAATCAATTTATCCATCCCATAACAAAAACACAGGAAAAAAAATATAAATTGTCTCACATGTACACACTCCTATTCCTCAAAACTATTGTTCGTGCACTTATGTAAGACAAAACTGTTTAGCAGCAACGGCCTCAAATACATATTTGATCTTAGTTCCGTCTGTGGTAATTTGCAATGCATTACAGAAAATAATAACATTGCGAGCGAAGCGAGAAAAAAAATAGATATATTTTTTTGCAAACTGAAAACAATCTCGATTTAATAGGGCGTAAATAATTTGACGGGTCGCCATGCCATTCTCTATTTTACAACTTTTTTTAATTTACATCGTTCGGTGCCCAGGGCCGACTCCCTTCGCCCCTTAGCTACGGCTCTGAAGTTGATGAGACTGTAAGGAAAGGAGGAATTACGAGCGAAGCGAGCAAGAAAATTTTACGAAATGTATTTTTACTTGCATCAAATTTGAAATCAAGGGTGGGCATTAATCCTCTGTCTCCCACCCCCCCACCCCCTGCAGGTACCCTTTACCGTCTGGAAGAAAAATGCAAGAAATACATAAAGAGTAATTTCATCTTGAGTATCCTTTTGTCCTGCTACTCTTAGATTCTGCCAGCCTTGATTATTTTACTTCAATGCTTGCCCCCCCTAGAATTGACTACCGTCCAAGGTTGGGGGAGTAATGATCCCCCTCTGTAGCTGCGCCACTGCATCCATCCAAGAACTGTACGCACTAATGTGTTATGTATCAGTTGCCAGGTATGAAGAACAACGAGCTTACGGAAAAGAAGAGAGATGGCAGCACCATACTTTAGAAACTTTACGGTAAAGCCAGTGAAGGAAATTCGGGCTAGAATCTATTATGATAAGAATGTTTATACATTATATTACATTGTGCTAAATTTAAACTACAGATATCAGACAAATAAAGCAATAAGGAATAATAATTTATTCATAGAAAGGTGGCACATATAGAAATGAGAGATGAATACAGAAATTGAGAACCGTGGCAAGTGTGAGTCACAATTAGAGTACTGAGTAAACGTAATGTACACTTGTAGGAATACAAAGTTTGTGGAGACATAGCTTAGAACTGTCCTGGGTATGTCTCTGCGGCTGTGGTTAATTACATTCCACTCTGTTCGCATTTCCAAGAACTTGTGTAAAAATGTAAAATATCTGAACTAGAGTAGTATTGTGCAACGCATAACACTTTCATGCAGCGACCCAGTGGCGGCGATTAGACGGGTCAGTTGCCCCCAATTTTTTCCACTTTTGTCCCTGCACTATGCTAAACCTTGTGAACAAAGGGAAATAAACTGTTCTTGCCCCTCGGTTACGGAACCCAATTGCCGCCACTGCACCGACATATTAATATATGTATGTATGTATGTATATGTATGTGTGTGTACAAACATATATTCTAGGTACAAAATCTGTAAGTTTCTTCGAGAAGATTAATTGAAGAAAATGTAGCATATTATCTATTCTCTGTTAATGGCTAGCTACAAAGGAACCAATAGCCCTGAAATTTAGCATGTGTACAGAGAACTCATAAAGGGCAGAATATAAGTATATACAATGTAAGTTTTACCATAATGTCCGCGTCCCAAGAACAAAGATAGCATAGGGTAAACGACCTTATTATTGGCACCCCTCCAGTTATTGGAACTCTTTATTCATGAAGCGATGTTATAAAAATTTGTAAGAAGTTGGGAGTTCAATGCTATGTGGCACCTCTAGTGGTCACTATGTCGAATGGTTTCCGCCAACAGCCAGCATTTGTTTAATGGCTAGCTCCCAGACTGTGAAGTTGTTTGCATGCTGTTGAATTCTGGCGCTTTGTCTTAAAAGTAAGTTATGAGTAGACATCGGATTTTAGGTTTTAAACCTATTTTTTCCTTTGTAGGTAAATAAGAAATAACAAGTTACATCAACGTTTCATTAAAAAATCCAACTGGTGAAGTTTTATGGTGCCTAAAATAACCTATTTTGCTTGCTAGAACCTATTTTACAGTCGGGACGCGCTAGCAACCGGCGTGGAACCAACCGCTCTGGTAGTGACGAGCCGTTGCCGGATTGACCTACTTCAGGATTTTCGCGAGCCCACAGAAACACGTGTAGGATTAAACATCTGGTTAAACAGTCAACAACGGGACACTTCCATTGTTCTCATTCCGACTCTGTTCATATTTGAAGGAACAACGTTAACTACTTCTGTTCTTTCATTCATTTTTTATGTTTTTTACATAGCCTACAGGTAGCTCGAAAACACATGTATTAAATGTATCATTAATGTTACGAAAATCGAGCAATTGGCAAGCGTTTCGTTGTAATTTATTGAACTCTGTCTTGCCAGAAATGTATTCTCATGTAGCTTCCCAAATTATCTCACTTCACCACCCACATGTGCCTCCCTGATGGTACAGTGGTACGGTAAGCGTCGTCGCCTTGTAATCAAGTGGTTCTGGGT